>NC_139347.1:121285757-121720757 GCF_055883805.1 Amblyomma maculatum | reverse complement strand
ATCAGATTTTAGGGCGAGCGGTGGGAAAGTCGGAAGGCAGGAGGGGGGGGGGGGAAGCGCTGTCCCTTCAGAACAAAAGTTGCCCCCCCCCCCCCCCCCCTGCCCTTGATTCCGGAGACCCTAGCTATGTTTTCTTCGGCATTGATAAGACAGGGTAAAGTTCCTTAGCTTATCGACGGGCTGATCTGTCGCATTATACAGGAAATGACGCCAGCACGAGTAACGATCGCCCATCATAGTAGTGCGATGATTTCAGCTCCACGACGCCGACGGAACGGATCAGCGGACAGTCGCATGATGTGTTTTGGTCAGATCGGAGGCCGACAGAGCGAGAACTTGACGCCCGATGGTTAACGGTCTGAACAGCTGAGCGCTTGTCGATAACTTCACTAAGTTAGAAAAAGGAAAACAAGCAGCTACACTTTATTTTGTAAGTGCTTTTATGTCACCACGTAAAGCAACGTTACCGACACAAAACAACGGTGCAACCGAACCAGACGGCACCTCAATTACCACACCCTTCTTCGTCCTACACTAAGTTCCTCACCTTCATACATCTACTCTGTAACATTTGCCCCCCCCTACCCCCCTCCCCTTCAGCAAACAAAGCCTTCCGACCGAACCAGGTGTTGTCACCACAATGACACTTCTTCAGGTGGGTGACATATGCGTCGCCTCAGTTTCGCCGAACGTCGTCCACTGGCCGTAATGCTTGCAATCCGGTAGTTCAGTTCAACGAGCAGTTCTAAAATCACTTATGGGCCAGTGTAGCGCGTAAGCATTTTCTGGTGTAAGCCGCGCTTTCTCATAGGTCTCCAAAGCTAGATAGGTCACCGGGAAGGTTGGTGATCTGGCGATGGTGATCGCCATAGCGAGCTTTCGATCGGTCTTGTGATGTCAAAGTCCGCAGTCGGGCTATCTGCCGCGCTTCTTCAGCTAGACAAAGAGATTCCGCTAAAGCACTTGGGCTAAGCACGGGTCGTCGTCAGTGAAAAATGGGAGGATGGTGTTGAGGGTGTGTCGAGGGAAGCAGACGAACGGACTGTAACCTGTGATCTCATGCCTGGCAGTGTTGACTGCATATGTGATGGACGGGAGAATACAGCCCCAGTTTTTATGGTATGAAACGACGTACATTGCAAGCCTATTAGTGAGAGTTCTGTTGGTGCGTTCTGTTAAACTATTTGTCTGAGGCTGGTAAGGGGTCAAATGTGTGAAATCAGATGCACACGAATGTAGAAGTTCTATTACATCGGCAGTAAACTGGCAGCCTCTGCCACGTATCACAGCTCTCGGGGGATCATGTCGCAAGATGACTGAATGCAGCATAAAAAGAGACACTTGGTACGCTGTAGCGATGGGAAGAACGGCCTTCTCACAGCAGCGAGTAAGATGGCGCATGCATACATTCCAACCATTGCCTTCTTGAGACTTTGGGAACGGACCGAAAGGCCAACTCCGACTTTCTCAAAAGAAGCCTTGGGCGGCGCTTCAGGGTGAAATATTCCAGGGGCTACACCAGTAGGACATTTGTGACTTTGGCATTCAGGACAACTGGCTACATATTGTTAAATCGCGGGGCGCATCCGGGGCCAGTAGAATCGCCCCTGAGTGCAGTGCAAAATTCTTGCAAATCCCAGGTGTGCTGAAGCTGGATCGTCATGCATGACGCGTGAAACAAAGACGGAGGCTTTTAGGTACTACCAGCAGCAACTGATGGCCAGTGTCAAAGTAAACCTTCTTGTATAGCAGGTCATCACGTAGACAAAACTGGCTGTCCGAGGTTGGTCCTGAGCAGCATTCAAAAACGGCTCCAGGTGCTGGTCGCTGTGTTGCTCTGCTCGGAAGGCGCGAGTATTGGGAAAGCTCGCAGATAAAGCAGCGATGTAATGGTCGAAGTTATCCGCGTCACGTTCCGCCGTGGCAAATGGCAACCGGGAGAGGCAGTCCACATTTGCGTGCCATCGGCCACTCTTGTAAGAAATAGTGTAGTCGTATTCTTTTAAGCGAAGTGCCCAGCGGGCCAGGAAGCCAGACGGATCACGAAAATTGAGTAACCAGCATGAGGAATGGTGATCTGTTACTTGTAGGAAAGGCTGTCCGTACAGCCAAAAAGCGAAACCGCTGCACGGCGAAAGCAACCGTGAGACACTTCTGCTCAGTGATGGTGCAGTTGCGCTTAGAGAAAAACTGGCGTGAGCAATCACATATTTACAGTTATAGCGCTGACCGAGGACAGCACCGATGCCTATACCACTTGCGTTAGAATGCGCTGCGGTTTGAGCGTAAAGGTTGAAGTGCCGTAAAATAGTATGCGATGTTAAGGGAGCTTCATTTGCCGGAAAAACGAGTCGCATTCAAATGCCCACTGGAATGGAGCGTCTGTATGTGGTAGGCACATGTAGGCGGCGTCTGCAAAGCGAGGGATGAAGCGTCGGTAATATAGCAAGGCCTCCCAGATTTGCAGAGCTCATTCGCATTCAGAGTTTGCTGAAACGCAGCAACGACTATGGTCTTCTGAGGATCAGGCCGGCCGCCCTCATCATCGACGAGGTGACCAATCACCAATGCCTGTCGCTCACCGAAAGGGCACTTTGAATTCAAAACGAGGCCAGCTCGCAAGCAGCCGAGCACGAACACTAGGCGGTCATTGTGCTCTTTGAATGTTCGGCTTAGGATAACTACGTCGTCCAGATAGCCCATACGACCTCCCATTTCAGTCCACGTAGTACAGAATCCATGAACCTTTAAAATGTCGCAGGCGCATTGCACAAACCCCAGGGCATGACATTAAATTTGAACAGTCCATCGGGAGTGATGAAGGCGGTCTTCTCCTTATCTGCTGTGTCCATCGGAACCTTCCAAGTTCCCCAACGGATCCACAGATGAAAAGTATGACGCAGAATACAAGCAGCCAATGAGATAATTAATGCGAGGAAGCGGGTAGACATCCTTTTTAGTGACTGAAATCAGGCGGTGGTAATATACACAAAATCGCTATGTGCCATCTTTCTTTTGCACACGGATTACTGGAGCCGCTCAGGGACTGCGTGACTCTTGAATGGCACCCTGCTTCAACATTTCACCAACTTGCTGATTGATTACCTTGCGCTTGAACGGCGCCACACGGCACGGTTTTCGACGAATGGGATGCACATATCCAGGGTCAATGTGATTATTTGTGCGTGACCCGGGAAATGAGCGTGATCTCCTAGCCTTAAAGAAGTAAAAAACGGATGATTGCTTCGATAAAAGAACTTCCAGAACATCACGCTCTGTGGCATTAAGGGAATTACTAATCATATCAGTCCATTCAGCAGTCACAGGGCATGTTGCAACATGCCGCTCTGGTTTATCCGTAATCTAGGTCACTGATAGTGGCACGTCTTCACTACAAGAGGCAAGCTACATTCCAGTTGCTAAAAAAACTGGCTGCGTGGAGAAATTAATGGTCCACAATCGTGCGCAGCCCTGGGTTACCGACACCAAACATTGAGGGACTAGGAGAGATGTCTTCTCTCAGTTCGAATAATTAGACGTTATGGTCGCATCAGCAGACTCGGTCGCACGGCGACAAGACGAAACTGGAACGCACTACGCAGACATCGGGTGCACAACGGTATCTTCGCACGCGCAAAGCACGTCATCACAAACAAGAGGTTCCTCGAATTCAAGCGGAAGGCAGCCTTCAACACTGATCTCACCCGTGCGGCAGTCTACGGTTGCGCCAGACACGCGCAGAAAATAAATACTAAGAATTACATCACGTGTGGAGTGGTGCAATATGACGAATTCCACTAAAAACATGGTTCCTTGAAGACACACCTTGGCGCTACACACTCCAACATGGTACAACGAATCACCACTAAGGCTATGAAAATTTGAATTTCTGTCCCTAGAAAACATTACTTCGGGTCCCAGCTAGTTTTTAAACAATAAGCACATAATCGAAATGGTTACACCCGTGTCCCCTAACGCCATTGTGGTAATACCGTCAACAGACATACGGATCTCATTTTTGAGCACAGTCACGGAAGGAGGTACTTCTGCGAGTAGCGATCGCTCTCCGGTGGCCTCCCCTCCATCAGCCGCGTCGCCTAGTTTTCCGGAGGTGATGACTGGATGGCTGGCAGCGACGCCGCGGGGACGGCGAACGGCGAGCCCGAAATGCGGGCGGTGGAATCTGACTCCGGTCGGAAGCTGGGGAGTGGATGCGGACGCCACCGGACCGAAACTGGCCATATGGAGGAGGCGGCCAGTGGAGTCAACTGGGTGATCACAGGTCGTAGACGGGAGCAGGGCGGAGAAGGGGTTGATTCTGAAAGTAATTAATGTAGGGTATCGATAATAGCCAGGGTTGCGCTGATCTGTAAACCTGGATGGATGCGTAGGTCATCGTGGGCGAAGGTCGTTACGCTGATCAGGATGCCTCAAAGAAACAGGGCTTGCGAAATGTTGCTGCGACCATTCGTTGGAAGATGCGGGTTGTGCTGTGTGAACAGAAGAGTATTCAAGGCTGCGATTGCAGAGTGTAGGCGGGTTCGCGTGGAAAAGGTGGGCGGGAGGACACTGGTGAGCTGTGCCGGCTTTGGGAATCGAGCCGAAGGAGCTTTTCAAGAATGATTTGCTGGATATTCGATGTCAGGTCCGCGGAGACATGCTCGTCAACGCTGGCGACGGTTGTTACATTGGCCAGCCTTCCAAACTTAGGTGTTATTCGACGAGTCGTCAGTGCTTCTAATGTGTGGATATGACGAAGGACAGCAGAGAATGTCGAGATATCATTTTCAAAGACGAGAAAGTTGTAGGCATTATCTGGAATGCCCTTCGGAAGGTGCCCAACTTTGTCCTCATTCGGCATGCCAGAGTCTATCGCCCTGCGCAACTTGAGGATCTCTTCAGTATATGTAGTGCAGATCTCGCCGGGTAGTTGGGTACGATGGGCGAGGGTCTGCTTGACCTGTTTCCTGCGTGCTGACGAGTCGGCGAAACACTAAGTTCAGTGACAAAGCATTCCCATGTCGTCAAGTGTCCTCGTGGTTTTCAAACCAGATAATGGCGGTGTCTGTAAAGAAAAATACTACGTTGTCGAGCTAAGTAACGGAGTCCCGATGGTTGTAGCGGCTCACCCGTTGGTAGTGGCGGAGCCAGTCGGCAACATCCTCTCCCGCTGCGCCAGCGAAAGGGCGGGGCTTCCAGTACGGTGGATAAAGGCCTGAAGCCGCCTGACGAAGTGGTGAGAAGCGCAGAGCTAGACTCAGTCAGCGGCGGCATTGTAACGAGCAGTGGCGGAGGTCCAGCAAGGCGACGGCTACGACGAGGCTCCAGGGGCGCGTCAATGGCAGGGTGATGCTGGGGAATCGAAACCGCACTCTCCATCAAAATATAGCGCTCTTGATGTCACCACCTAAAGCATCGTTGCAGTTGTTGACCAAATAACATATGACACATACCCACATAGGGAGATCGGCCAAGAATTGGGCAGCAAAGAAAGTTTTTGAAGTATGCTTACATGTCAAAAAAGAATATTTGAAGGGGTAGAGGAAAAGAAAAGATGAAATAAATGAAATAAAAATTGAAAGTCATAACACACACGGTAGATTGGCACTTTTGTAGAACAAGTGATGTTTGAAAAGTTAGCAAGGCAAACGATTTGATTCCAGTAAAAAAAAAATTGCATGGCGGTAAAAACAGACCTTGTAACTGTATCCAAGGATGGTGGTGCCAAATGATAATAATATCGGACTACTTAAACTAAGGCCAAGCTGTTGCAATGGCTTTTCCATCAACTGTCTTCTCAACGTGGTGAAGCGGCGGCAAGACAATAAAAATGATCTATAGATTTGTGTTTACTGCAAAATGCACAGGCTGGAGATAGTGCCAAACCAGACCTGTGAAGATATAAATTTAGAGGCGGGATACGACAGTGCAGCCTTATTAGAGAAATCTCAAGTTGCTGTGAATGGCATAATTTCCTACTCCAACAATATTTAAGATGCAGGTAGCCGTCAGATCTTAAAAAAGATGCCTAGTTTGCATGTTTAATAAAATGTTTCGCCCAAACCTCGGTGTTACGATATACGCTGTCGCGGGAAGAATAGGTTATACGAGGTCATTGAGGGACTCTTTTTGCCAAGCTATCAGCATATTCATTGTGGGCGATTCCTCTGCCCGAGGCATGCGCACGACAAACACACAGTGGGCCGTATAGCAAACATCCTTTATCTCACGTTAAGCGCGGGCGTCGTCGAGGCTGTCCGGGGTCGTCGTCCGGGTGGCTGCGGGTCGTTTTCGTGGAGAGAGCCGGGAGCGAAGCAGGAGCGACGAGCCAGGGACCAAGAAGCAAGAGAGGGCGAGACGGCGGCGCGTGCCTTCTTTTATAGCCCCCTCGCGCGGGACCGGTTATCCCCGAACGAGCGGGGAGAGGGAAACAGGCCGCGCGCAGGGAGCATTGGGATAGTGGCGCGGCCTTCGAATGCGCGGCGCGCACGGGCCTAACGGATGCGTGGTGCAGGGCCCCACATCTCCCCCCCTCCCCCCCTCAGCGTCCGACCCGGGCTACGCCAACAGCCGGGCCATGTCCATGTCCGAGCCCGGGTCGGCGTAAAATAGGGAGGCTTGTCGCCTGGCTCTGGCGGGATGCCCTCTCAGCTGGTTCGTGTGACGGGAGAAGCAGCAGGCATGGCGGGACTGTTCCGACTGGTCCCTCTCCGGCAGCGGCCACATCCTCGGGGTCGCAGCGCAGCTGGGCTCGGCCACGGATACGCCTGGCAGCGGCCCTGAGCTGCTGCTCTACATCGCTGACCCCTCTCCACGTGGCGCCTTGCTGGATGCAGCGAGGCCCTTCTGCAGGAGGCGTTTCCGCCCCGGGCACACCTGGCTTCCTGAGGCCTGTACTCCAGGCCTGGGCAGCGGGCTCCAATCCAGACTCGTTGAAGACGGCTAGCATGGCCGCGCTGGTCACAATAATGGGCCACAAACTAGGGGGGTACCCCTGTTTAAGTGGCCCCTCCTTGAACCAAGCGCTGGGTGCGGTTTCCCGCCCCAGCGACGGTGGTTCATCTGGCTGCTGCAAAATCTTATCAGAATGCATTCTGAAAGAAGCAAAGACGTTAGACAAAGTAGTGCACTACCTTGGCCTTAGGTTATAGCGTCGGTTGCGAACCGGGTTGCTACCTGCATCGCTTTGAGCTTCCCCCGCTCCGCAGTTATCGTCCTTGCGAAGGTGGTAAGCTTTCAAGTCTGCGACGTGCACCGGACCAGCGGTTTCACCGCTCGCCAACAACCACAGCTGGTAGGTGAGTGGCGTAGTCCGTGCCGTAACTTCGTACGGTCCAACCCACTTGTGCGCTAGCGACGCGGCGAAACCACGCGCTGCGTTACTAAGCGGGTGCGTTCTTTTCAGTACCAAGTCGCCCGTGTTGAAAACGACGTGACGACGACGTTTGTTGTACTGATCCGCTTGCTCCATGCGCGCGACATCGAGGTTTTCACGAGCCACGCGCTGCGCTGCCTCAAGGCGCTCGCGGAGCTTTGCCGCGTACTGCGTAAGCGGAGGGGGCGCGGGCCCCGCCGCGTCAAGTAGGGCGTTCTCTAGCGGAAAAGCGATCTCTTTCCCAAAATTCAAGTAAGCAGGTGTCATACCCACCGACCTGTTCACGGTTGTTCTAGTGGCGAAAGCCAGTTCGGACAGCCGTGCGTCCCAATCTCTGTGCTGCTCGGTCGTCGCAACCAGCATACTCTTAACATTCCGATTCACTCTCTCGGTTATGTTGCTCTGAGCGTGGTAGGGACTCGTTTTCCTGTGGCGGATTTGAAGCGCCCGACAGGAATCAACAAAGACTTTGCTTGTGAAATACGAAGCGTTGTCTGTAATGAGGTTGGAAGGGAAACCGAAACGAGTGAATGTCTCCAACAGTTTCTCCCAAATCCGTTCTGACACAAGCTTTCTAAGGAGAAAACCTCAACCCACTTGGAATAGTGGTCCGTTATTACCAGGATATATTGGTGTCCGCGCGCGGAGCGAGGGAGGGGTCCCATGATATCGCACGCGACCACTTGCCACGGATAGTTGCTAACTACCGGCTTCATCATGCCAGCGGGTTTCCCCGCCCGAGGCTTGGCTACCTGGCAAACAGGACATGCACGGGCGTAACCCAGCACATCCTTTCTCATACCTGGCCAGGTCGCGACACGGCATAACTTATCGTAAGTCTTACTGCCGCTGCCATGGCCTGCCAGCGCTGAGTCATGGAAGTACTGGAGGAATCGTTTCCGCAACTTCCTCGGGACCACGACTCGGAAGGGGGATGCAATCGCCTCTTCCTCATCAAGTTGGGGGATGTAGCGGAGCAGTAAGCCGTCATCGCCCAGCAGATACGCGTCGTACTTGCCCTCAGCGTTCCCGGTGCAAGCTGCACTACTCGCAAGCTCTGTCAGCACCCGCTGGCATAGACCGTCTGCTTTCTGGGCCTCAGTTAGCTCTTCCCTACTGACCGCTACTCCCCATGACAGATTTCTCTCTGCCTCGCTTCTTGGCAGGCGAGTAGTCGCCGCCACCAGCTGCTGCGCCTTCTCTCTCTTGCAGCACCGCGCGGCAACTCTCTCCGCCTCCTTTCTCTCTTTAACTACGCAGGGCGCGACACTCGCGTCCGCCCTCTCCTCCTCTCCACTAGCGGCAACGCCGCTTTCAGCAAAGCTGGTCTGCGCCTCTTCTGCGCTTCTGCCAGCTTTCAACGGTGGGCGCGATAACGCATCGGCCACCTTATTCATGCTGCCCCGGCGGTACTCAATGGCGTACGCGTAACGTTGCAACGTCAGCGCCCATCTCGCGAGTCTGCCTGCGGGGTTTTTCAGCCTCTTTAACCACGAAAGTGCCTGGTGATCTGTCTGCACGGTGAAAACCGCTCCGTCTAGGTACATGTCGAACTTTGACAATGCGAACATTATCGCCAGGCATTCCTTTTCGGTCACGGAGTAATTCCGCTCCGCCGATGTGAGCGTGCGGCTAGCGAACGCGACAGGGCGCAGCTTGCCCTCGTGTTCCTGCAACAAAACAGCTCCTACACCGGCATCACTAGCATCTGTCTGCAAGACAAACGGCTTGTTCAGGTCGGGGAGGCGCAAACTAGCGGTGTTCGCTATCGCGCGAGCCAAGGCAACAAAAGCGTCGTTCTGTTCCTTGCCCCAGACCCACTTCGAGCCTTTCCGCAACAGCTGGTTCAACGGCCTATCGAGCTCTGAACAACTAGGGATGAATTGTCTGTAGAAGGCAACCATTCCCAAAAACCTCTGCAAGCTTTTCACGTCCGTCGGGCAGGGGTAGTTCAGAATTGCCTGCAGTTTGTCATCGTTCGGTCTCAAAGTGCCATCATCAACCACAAATCCGAAGAGGTTCACTCTCTTTGATGCCAACTGCACTTTCTTTGGGTTGATCGTTATACCCGCACGTCTCGTTCTTTCAAGAACGGAATTCAAGTGAATGAGATGCTCTTCGAACGACTGTGAGAATATCACGACGTCGTCGAGGTACACCATCGCGTAGTTGAACCTTGCATCGCCCAGCACGATGTCCATCAATCGCATGAACGTGCTCGGTGCATTAGACAAACCAAACGGGAGTCGAGTAAATTCGAAGAGCCCGCGGTGACAGGTGAATGCGGTTTTCTGAATGTCACCTTCCGCCACCTCAATCTGCAGGTACCCTCTGCTTGCATCCAGGACTGTGAAGAACCTTGCGTTCCCTAACGCGTACATTACAGCCTCGATCGACTGGAAAGGGTACGCAACCGTAGGCGTCAGTGAGTTGAGCTTGCGATAATCAACACACAGCCTGACCGACCCATCTTTCTTTGGCGCTAGAACCACTGGGGACGCCCAGGGACTTTGTGAGGGTCTCACCGCGCCGGTATCTATCATCTCGTCAAGGGCGCTGTCGAGAAGCTGTCTCTTATGCGCGCTTAACGGCCGCGGGTTACATCTGAAATTAGTTTTTAGTTTAATTGGTTCATAGAAAGGGAAAGGCGCAGTAACTGTCACACTTGCTCTGTGGACACCCGATCCGCGCCGTAAGGGAAGGGAGGAAGGTGGGAATGAAAGTGGAAATAGAGAAAAAGGAGCCGTAGTGGAGGGCTACGCAGTAATTTCGACCACCTGGGGATCTTTAACGTGCGCTGACATCGCACAGCACACGGACGCCACTTCGTTTCGCCTCCATCGAAGCGCAGCCGCCGCGGTCGGGTTCGAACCCGGGAACTCCGGCACAGTAGTCGGGCGTCTTACCACTGCACCACCCCGGCGGGGCATCTGAAAGGGCGCGCATCACCCTTTTCGATCTCCTGCTGAAGCAAGTCGGTTCTGCCTGGTTTCTCTGAAGCAATCTGAAAACGGGAGTAAAGTTTCCACGAGCCTTCGGCGCTGACTACCGGTTCCTGAGAAGGACGCGATAATTGCTTCTAATGGGCTACCATTCAGTGTCGCGGGGGAGCTGTCTGCCACAAAAGCGTGGACGCTCGCTCGCTCGCTCAGCGACGCATTCCTGTTGGGGTGCGCTGACAAAGGGAATGAGGGGGTGAAGGGGCTGTAGCGATAGCCGTTCTCCCCCATGTCAAGCACAATGCCTTCGCTCGAAAGAAAATCTCTTCCCAGAATAACTGGTATGGCTAAGCCGGGCAGATAGACGAAGCGATGCCTCCGCTTCCTGCCGTCAAAACGCAGGACCAGACGCACCGCTCCCTCCGCTTTGGTCTTCCCTGCTGCTAAGCTCAAAGGGGTTTCGGCTGGCCTGACACGGATGTTACATCTACGGCAGGCCTCGAAAACATCATCACCGACCAATGACAGAGTTGAGCCCGTGTCAATGAGTGCCGAGTAGCTTTGACCAACTAACCGCGCTAGCATAAAAGGGCTCGAGCGCGACAACATTCCTTGTGCTCTACAGGCGAGGGGGACAAAAGCCTCTGCGCCCCCGGGGCGGTCGCCCGGTGACGCGGCGTGGGAGTACATTTCCCATTTTCCGCCGTGGCTACCACGAAATTCTCCCGCCGACGGTGACAGGCTGGTGTTACCAATTATGGCCGCCGGCGGTCCGCGTTTCCCTGCATACGCCTTGCTTGACACTCTCGTGCCACGTGGCCCGGCTGGTTGCAATTCCAGCAAAGCCGATCGTTCACCTGCCGCGCGGTCGGGGGATGCCGCGTTCCACGAAGCGGCTGGGGGCGTCTTTCCCCTCTCCGCGCCTGTGCGGACGTCGCTGGCGAGCCCAGCTCGACGCCGCTGCTCGAACGCGTACGGGTCAATAGCGCGAGGAATCGCGTTGCCTTCTGCTGGCCTTTCCTGCCCTACCGTCATTACGTCTGCGCCTCTGGCGCGCGGGACGGAGTCTTGGCCTCCGGCCCAGGCGCATCGCGGCTCTAGCGATTCGGCTGGCCTGGGGGGTGGCTGGTAGCGCAATTCAGCGAGTAAATCCGCCTGTACTACCTTCGCTTCCTGTGCTAGGGCCTCAAGGTTTGCAAAACCATATCCCCGCAAATACGGCTTGAAGCGCGGATGGCATTGCCTCATCACGCGCGTGACCTGTTCTAGATCGGTTGCCGTGGGATCTGCCCTCTTGTAGAGCTCCTGCATTGCGCGTACATACTCGAGGAAGCTCTCGTCTGGGTGCTGTGTGCGCAACGCTAGCTCCTCAAGCATCCGGCGTTCGTAATCGGGCGGCAAGAACTCGGCGCGGAAGCGATCTGTGAAGTCTGCCATCGACTGGAAGGCCGGCTGGCAGCGTCTCCACCGCGCCGCGCTCTCAACAAGTGCCACGGGGATTACCTGCGCTAGCACCACGTCGTCTGGGGAACCCAGTGCCGTCTGATAATCCTCGAGTTCTTGCAAGAACTCGTGGACTGACTTCACGTCCGTGTAACCGGAAAAGGAGGGAACCTCTACATTTATCCGCGGACGCGAGACTGCCGCCGCAGCTGTGGCTTGGTTGGCGCTAGCCACCGAACCGAGCTGAAGGGTGAACACCGACAACACTTCGTTCATCTGCCTTATCAGGGCGGCCGCATCGGTAACCTGCGCAGACTCTACCGCGTCCTTTACCTCACTTCCGGACGCACTGGCGTCCGAAGCGGCGGCCCTATCTGGCACGTCTTTTCTCGGAGGCATTGCACTCAACAACTAAGGCCGGCCGGGAGCCTAAACGCGCACGACTGCCACCTAGCCCGCATCAAGAGGCTAGTCACAAAGGCTAAACACTTCATAAAACTAACATATGCACAAAAAAATTAAAACGCAAACCACCCGACACCAACAAACACACACATAACCCAAAACAAAACACTGTACAAACACTACTATACTACACTCAGTGTCATCTGCACACACGATAGCCCTAAACTCAAAATGGCGTCGCGCCTAGCATACAAAGGACCGGCCCGTCGTGTTGCCGTGCGCTGCCACGTTGGCAGAAAAATCGTCCACATGGGTGCCAATTCAGCCCCAGTTGGGTGCCAGTTGTGGGCGATTCCTCTGCCCGAGGCATGCGCACGACAAACACACAGTGGGCCGTATAGCAAACATCCTTTATCTCACGTTAAGCGCGGGCGTCGTCGAGGCTGTCCGGGGTCGTCGTCCGGGTGGCTGCGGGTCGTTTCCGTGGAGAGAGCCGGGAGCGAAGCAGGAGCGACGAGCCAGGGACCAAGAAGCAAGAGAGGGCGAGACGGCGGCGCGTGCCTTCTTTTATAGCCCCCTCGCGCGGGACCGGTTATCCCCGAACGAGCGGGGAGAGGGAAACAGGTCGCGCGCAGGGAGCATTGGGATAGTGGCGCGGCCTTCGAATGCGCGGCGCGCACGGGCCTTACGGATGCGTGGTGCAGGGCCCCACATCATTTAAAGTCACATTACCGGGACCTTGTTCCCATACCATGTATACAAGTCTCTCAAATGTCGAGGGATCAGGGAGAGGAAAGTTTTACAATTACAGAATCCACTGACGAAGAGAGGGATGAGCACAAGGATAGAGAGTCGTTAATTACAGCCAGTGCAGAAAAAGAGAAGTCTAGTTTTCGTAGGGCAAGTACCACAGCCAGAATCCTCGCTTCAAAAATTAGGGTGAAGCACCGTGAGGTGAAGTCCCGAAGACGCACAGAAAAAGACCCTATCTAGATGCGGACAATATCTACCCACACCTGTCTTCTCATTACACGGAGATGCGCCGGTTGCTGTTCTTAAACTCGCAAAAAGGCTTCTTAAGTGATCTAATAATCCGTTTAGAATAACGGATGATAAATATTTAGCATTATTCGGGAAAATGTCGTCAAAGACAATTTCAAAAGAATACCCGCTGGTTTGCATGGGAAGAATACTAGGAGGGTAACACTTAAGGGTGTAGCAAATTTTGGATCATAACTACCTGCGGGGTGGAAAATTAAGGTCAATGGACAGCGAAAAAGGAGGTCGGTTGGCAATAAATAACAAACATAGATCGATGAAATTCTGATTAACATATAGGTACGTGAACAGTTGGGAGTTGCAATCTACATAGCTAAGGGGGAATTCGGGCTTCAAGGTATACGAGCACATTGCTGGCCATAAAGTTTGGAAACCAAAGACACAAATGAAGCGCTTCCCGCTCCAAGAGAGCAAGCGGGCGAATTTTATTAGCTGGTGAACCAGAAAGCAACACTGACCTGAACTCTAAAATTGGAAAGACATACATACATAAACCATTAAAAGAGCAGCTTTCCGCATTCCAAACCAGGGACGGCTTAATTGACGCAACATGCCCACGGCCCGAGCCCATTTCATGGCGACATGGTTAATGTGGGGCTGCCATGAAAGATTATCATCATAAATGACACCTAGATACTTTAAAGATCTAACCAAAAGATCGAGTTATTTGTTGCTGATATATTAAAAATTACAAGGATTCAACGCTGCTGAACCAGATATTGAGCGAAAGCATTAGCTGCGGGTGACCGAGCGTTCTTCTCTTTTTCTTTTTACTCAGCACACATATAAAGCCCCGCTTAACCAAGCCGTATGAATCTGCCTTAGTGGCATATAGGGGGTAATGTGAATGCCAGGGTCCTAGCAGGCTGATTCTGACATAACCGTCCCATGTGAAACGAGAGACCCAAGTTGGCAGCTCCTGCCAGCCCACACATAAAGCCCCGCTTTAACCAAGCCGTATGAACGTGCCTGACGCCGACCGCTTGAGTTGGGAGCCCATCTCTCGCTCTTGTGTCACGTGGGGTGTGACGTCACGCGCTGCGCCGTGGCGGCGATGGCGCTACGCCGACCGCTTGAGTTGGTAGCCCAGCTCTCAAACTAGTGTCACGTGGGGTGTGACGTCACAGCGTCAAGTGGATAACACGTGGCTATTGGCCGCGCTGCGCTGAAGGCTCGAAACCTAGAGTAGTACTGCCTTCGCAATAAAAGACAGACTTACCTGATGTTTTATATTGAAAACAAAGGCAGCGCTCTTGTTCACATTTAACGTGAGACGCAAGCCACACAGCCACACACATAAGTAGAGTTTAGGTACCTTTGCAACTAAAAATAGAGGGTTTGAATATCTGATGCAGCCGCAAAAAAAAAAACGAAAAAAAAAAACCCGTGAGATCATCTGCATATACTTAAGTGCGGACGTCATGAGTAATTGGAATTGAGCTGAGTAGTATGTTGAATAGCGCAGGTGAGAGGACTGCCCCTTGCGGGACTAACCTGGCTTGCTTGTATCTGCCAGAATGAATGCCATGTAATGAACATAAAAACTCGGTTTTGAAAAAATGCCAATATCCACGGTACTAAATAATGTGGAAACTGAAGAGCATTTAATTTTTTCCCAATAGAATGCTATGTTCAACGCTATCATAGGCTGTGGCTATATCTAATGTTATCAAGACAACGTGGACTTTTTGGCGCCGAGCTAGAAGAACTCGGCTCTCGAGGTCGGCATGGAACACTTTGGACGAAAACCAATTTTGCAAGGGCTGAGGATGTTTTCTTGGCTCACGAAGTCCGAAATACGTATAAGTTTGACACTTTCAATTAATTTTACCCTGTTTGATGTTTATGAAATTAGACTCTAATGTTATTCATGAAAAAGCCACTGCCATTGTTCTTGAGTAAAGTAATCACTTTGGCAAGTTTCCATTCTGGAGGTATCCGCATGTGTGAGGGAATAATTTACTAGTTGTAATAACGAATCAGGTGGCTCCTCAAAGATTATCTTTATTCGTTTTCGAAGTTACATTATCAGGACCAGGAGCAGCGGCTGACAATCTCGTCATTGTAGAAGAAAGCTCAGAAAGGGTAATTTGAGGGTCATAATTAACTGGATTCATTGGCCCTACAGACATCGATCATGAAGGAATTGCAGACGAGAAACGCTCCTTCAGTACTCCTTGGAAATTGTTTCGATTGTGTCTCTTGCTTCATGAGGAGTCAAAACAAGAGAAGGTAGATTTTGTGAAGCCGGAATCTTCTTCTTTTTTTTTTTTTTTGCGACCGTAAAAATCCGAAAAGAGTGCTTCGGTTGCCAGGTTTAACGTGTTTAATGGACATACTCGTCCTTCGCTTTTGCAATTGTACGTCTAAAAGTAGCTGCGATGAACTTATATTCATGCCAGTTTTTCGGGCACTGATTGTGGAGAAGCTTCTTCCATGAACCTTTCTACGTCTGGTAATCCCGGGAACAATCGACATTCCACCAAACAGCTGTAGCATTCTCTTTTGAACCCCGTACCAAGATCTCATACTTCATACGGCAATCTTGAATCACCGACGATAAGCATTTTGATGTTTGTTCTTCATCCGTGTTAATCACTGACTCATGAGTAGAACGTAAAGTTAATTAAAAATATTATAGTTAATAAATGACTTCATCTGAGCAGTTGCCGGCATTATGGGGCAATTAACATCAAAAACAATTAGTATGTGGCCAATAGAGGTGCTACAGTCAAGTTTCGACCAATTATTGACAGAAAGGCTGGGAGTGGTAAAAGTTAAATCTAACACAGATTGAGCGTGGTTTCGTATGAAAGTGGCTGAGCCCGAATTTCTACAGGAATAGGTATTATATGTTACCCAATCCGAAAGACGCTTGCCGCAGCTATCTATCTGTCTTGTAGCCCCACGGCAATGATGCGAATTAGTCACCATTCAACAGAACTAAGTTCCAACAATTAACTAATAGCAGATCTAGAGGTCTAGTATTTTGTACAAGAATGCTCGCAAAAATGTTCTTGGTCGTATAAAATACAAAGCTATAGCGTCACCTTGAAGTGTCCCTTAAATCTCATTTCGTTACTTGCACTAGACTCACCGCAGGCGAAGCACTGCAGCTACACTCCGCGATTCATCAGGCGAGAAGAAAGACTCTGAACCTCACAGTAAATATCAGATGTGATGAATTGCTTGCCCTGGGGCTGCGCAATAAAAAGAGGAGCAACTTTGTGAGTATTTGAATTAAATGTGAAAACATTGACTGAAGCTTATAAATGATAAAAAATTGATACGTATCCCTGGCGACCGTTCGCAACCGATTAGGGCGACACCTCCCCGCACGCTCCCTCTCTGATGACGTCATCGGGGTAGCTGGGTACGCCCACTCATTAGACGCTTCCAAGTACCGCTGGTGGGATGGGGCGTCATGGGACGCCGTCGCGACTTGGTTTATCGATATCTTTATCTTGCGTGCTGGTGTGCTTTGAATTAAGAGCGTGGAGAAGGAGCACCATTTCCAATCGCCGATATGTCCAGTTTTAATAAAGTTAGCTTCAAAATTTTGTGTTGACTTAAGGGTTTGTTTATTTAAAATATTTATTCCTCAAATGTCTCTTGTGAGACATTACATGAGGGAACGGGTGAATATGGGCGAAAAATTAAAACGATAATCATACTGAAATGTTTTCGCTGAGCTTCTTGAAGGCTTTGGGTTCGATGATAGTTTAGACTTCGGTGGGCAGGCCATTTCAGTCTCGTGTTGTGCGCCGTAAATATGACTGCTGAAATGTAGTAGCATGCGCCTGAGGGATACACTGCATTAATGTGGCTGGAACGGTTGATTCGGTGGGCTCTCCTTATGTGCGGGTTACCAGAGGCCGAAGAACGGAAAAATTTACTAAAAAGGTTAAAACGCACACTTGTAATCCTTGAGACTGGAAAGGGTAAGCTTATTTATGCATTTAGTGCTAGATACTCGAAAAATAGCAATCATTAGCTGAAATGAATCCTGCTGCTCTTTTCTGAAATGATTAGAAGGCGTTAGGTTATTTTGCCATGGATCCCAAATAGCATTAGCATACTCTTGTATAGGTTGCACGAACGTTTTGAAAGCAAGCTGTTTAATAGGTGCAGTGCGAGATAAAAGTTTGGTTTGGTTTGTGGGGTTTAAAGTCCGAAAGCGACTCAGGCTATGAGACGCCGTAGTGGAGGACGCTGGAAATTTCGACCACCTGGGGTTCTTTAGCGTGAACTGACATTGCACAGCACACAGGCGCCTGGCTTTTCGCCTCCATCGAAAAGCATCCGCCGAGGCCGGGATTCGATCCGCATCCTTGGGCACAGTAGTCGAGCGCCCTGACCACTGCGCCACCCCGGCGGAGCCTGGAGAAAGGTTGTGCCGTGTATACCTTTTCAGTAAGTGGTCGCTGGGCGCCGCCATATTGCTTGATGGACAGCATTTTGCGCTGGTCGCTATCACTGTGGAAGCCGCAGCGGAACCGGTTTTTCTGCGTAAAATGCAGTCCTGCGAGTACTATAGCGGCGCCCAGGGACCACTTATTGAAATAGATTTATTATGTGGTTAACATGCTGTATCCATGTTAGGTCACATGAAATATATACAGCGTGGTATTTGACTGATTCAGTTCTTGCAATGTGAATATTATTGATTCTATAATTAGAAGAACGTACTTGCGACGGCGGTGAATGGGCATCTGGACGGTTTTAAAGACATTTAATGGCATGAGCCAGGTGCTACACCTGTCCTGTATGCGAGAAAGGTCACTTTGTAACACGATGTAGTCAGTGGAGTTTGTTATGGCTGGATAAGCGGCAGAGTTGTCAGCGAAGAGAGGAATATATAATGCAAGCCATTAATGTATATTAAGAAAAGGAGAGGCACACACGAACTATTGATGATAGTTAAGAATCCTCGAATCCAGCTCAGAATACACGGATGAATGTTAAGACGTGATGACTTTAACAAAACACTACAATGGGAAACTTTATCAAGCGCTTTTGCAAACTCTAAAGATACTATACAAGTTGTGATGTTCCTGTCTAGGTTCAAATGTAGGTCGTGCAGGAAAAGAGCAAGCTGAGTGTCACAATAATGTTTTTTTTTTGGAAACCATGCTGATTTGGATTAAAAAAATTAACGGGCAATAAAACTTACCAATCCGAGAATATAAAATAAGTTCCATTATTTTACAAGAGACGCTTGCTATTAAAATTACTTGCTCCATTACTCCTTACTTTCCATCACCTTCCATTACTTCCATCAATTGCTCATTAGTCCATTACTTGCTCATTGTTCTTTTGCTTTTGATAAGTGCCTCTCTCTGGCATTTTCACACGCCTTTTGCCTCTTCCTTTTTGAATCATGTACTGAATTAAAATCTCATCAATAAAAAAAAAATGAGAAGGGTTCAACGCTGTTGATCCGAATGTGGGGCGAAAGCATTGGCTGCGGGTGACCGAACGTTCTACTTTTTCTTCTCCTTGGCAGCTTTTCAATGGAGGCGAAAAGCAAGGCGCCCGTGTGCTGTGCGATGTCAGTGCACGTTAAAGAACCCCAGGTGGTCGAAATTTCCGGAGTCCTCCACTACGGCGTCTCTCATAGCCTGAGTTGCTTTGGGACGTTAAACCCCACAAACCAACCAACCATCCTTTTCCTTACTCTCCTTCTTCTTCTTCTTCTTCTTCTTCTTCTTCTTCTTCTTCTTCTTCTTCTTCTTCTTCTTCTTCTTCTTCTTCTTCTTCTTCTTCTTCTTCTTCTTCTTCTTCTTCTTCTTCTTCTTCTTCTTCTTCTTCTTCTTCTTCTTCTTCTTCTTCTTCTTCTTCTTCTTCTTCTTCTTCTTCTTCTTCTTCTTCTTCTTCTTCTTCTTCTTCTTCTTCTTCTTCTTCTTCTTCTTCTTCTTCTTAACCTTCTTCTCCTTCTTCTCCTTCTTCTCCTTCTCCATCTCCTCTTTTTCTTTTCCTTCTCCTCCTTCTTGTTCTTGTACTTCTTCTCCTTTCCTTTTTCATTTTCTTTTCCTTTTTCTTTTTCGTCTTCTTCTTTCGCAACAAAAAATAAAAAAAAAATTGGCCGGTAGTTACTAAGTGATGAGCGGCTTCCTTCCTTGAAAACTGGGGTGACCTTGTTTATCTGCCAACTATGTGAAATTGAACCGCTGTTGAGTGAATCCTGAAAGATGAGCGACGGAAACAGGCTACACGTATGCTTAGTATTTTTTGGAACTTATGCGTTAATACCGTCTACACCAGCGAATTGGCGAATTCTTCAGTAATTCGATGACTTCAACAATGATCATGGAATGAAATGTGACATTTTGCATGAGTGGATGCGTCAGGTAAGATGGATTGGGAAAACTGTCAAGTGGTTTATGAGTACAAAACTTAAATGTTGTATTTAGGACATCTGCGACTTCAATCTCACATATACGAAATTCCGAGCTGTTAAGAAGTGAAATTGGATTTTTTTTTTATTGGAATAGTCTTCCTAAAGCGTTTTGGTTTATTTTACAGCACATATAAAGTGGTAAACAAAAAACAAAACTGACGTTTGGTTTGAGCAGTTGACCTGTCGTATCCTTCCGAGACTGCGTAATATAGAAATATTACGCAGTCTCGAAAGGATACGACAGGTCAACTGCTCAAACCAAACGTCAGTTAGATCGTTGAGCTGAACAAAAAGGGTGTTCTTTCTTGTTATTTAGTCGTTTGAGGAATACGGTAAACCATGCTGATATTGCCTTTTCTGTTATTCTAATCATGGGAATTTAAAGATGCATAAGCTAATGCATCTCTGTTTTGAAAAGTAACCAGTTTGTCCCGGCAGAATGTAGTGGGAAAATTTGCGGCGAAGGTGACGAGTAGCCTGATAATTCTCGATTGATGCTGGCATAGTCCCCTTTATGATATGAAGTAAGTGTTTATATATTTTGTTTTATTCTTTTGTACATTGCAATAGAAGGAAGTATGTAATGCCAAATGGGGGATCACTGAAACTACGAAGAAGAGCGATAGGAGCTAAGTTATCCGGATGAGTTGTAATAGGTCTGCGGGGTCAGTTACAAGCTGCGTTAAGCTAAATGTTCTGCACATGTCCAAGAAACCACTGGCTGCATTGCTTTTAGATAATGAATAGGCAGGGTAAGAACATGTTACGGCTGGACAGTTAGTCACCAAATGGAAGGACAGGAATGTCTGGATAAGTTTGAGTTATCGTGTTTAGGGCTTCATGAAGTAAAAGTGTGAAAGAACTGACAGCCTTAGGAGACCAATAGCAAATACCTGTGAGAGTGCGCGCACGTGTTGTAATGGAGCGGTTTCAGATCGTTTTCATTGTGACGGGATGTTAAGTGAAAAATTCAGGCCCAGTTGTTACGGGCGATAAGCACATCCCCACCCCGTGAATTATCAGGCATATCTTTGCTGAATATGTCGAAATTTGAAAGGATCGAACGGGAGAATTTCGGTATCATGAACTGATGTATTAAGCCAGGTTTCAGTTAATAGCAAGAAAGTGCATGAAGATGAGCCTAAGATACTGCATAAGGACGGACGCTTTGGAAAAACACTTCGAATGTTAGCTATCAGAAATGATAGAGGGTGACGGTTATGTGAATCCGGCTTGTTGCTTAGTCGCTGCAATGGATATGAGCATTCCTCAACGACTTGCCTTAAGTGCGACAGAAATGATAGGTTTTCCGTTTGCAACAAGTTCACCATTCCGCAACTTGTACCGCAGTTTTAGGGCCTTTCCATACTGGATAAGGCATTTCTGAGCAAGACACGTGCTTGGGGCGACATCTTGTGCAACGGCATAGCCTGTATCTTTGCATTTCGTGGCCAAAAGTCTGTCGTTAAAGTGAGCAAATTTCACATTTATTGGCCGGCATTTGTAAAGACCCAATAAAATATGCGAGCGCCCAATCTCACGCTGTTATAGGTGAAAACCTTAGTGTTGATCACAGTGAACAATGATGATTTTTTTTCCGAATACAGCCATGTTCCCCCACTTTTTTTTACCCTAGATGCAGGTACCATAAGAAACAAGGTTATTTTTTTTTCTTGATCTATTTTGTGCATCAATGATTCGGGCAGTGTGTTCGGTGGTTATGTCATGCAGCTTTTTATAATTTCGGTCTGAACTTCATCGACCCCAGCACAGTCGGCCTGAGTTTTGTCCAGCCGCGCTTTCATTTCGCCAAATGATTTAGCATGATCAGACAGTTTCAGCTCAATAAAGTTTAGCTGTTCTTGTGTTACGGTCTGCCCTGATCTCAGCTCTTTCAGAACACTAAGGATCTCTGCAGTGTCAGGACCGGGATTAGATTCGAAATTCCTGCTAGCATGAGAATATTTAACAAATGAGCACAGTCATACACAATAGAGCAAAAATGGTGTGGGCTCGGCAGCACGAAGAGTGCACAGTGGCTAGTTGTCTTAGCGTAAATGCGATACGAGTTCATCACCTGCACAGGAAGAAGCACGGAACGTCAGCACGGACTATCGCTGGCGTGCTGCAGAACCCACTAAAGGGCATGCAGCACAGAGCTGGCTTTTCAAACCGATTGCACGCATGTACATAAAGTCAAGGGGTGGTTTCGGTACTCGATCGGTAGTGGGAAAGGCATGGTGGTTGCAGATATGCTCGAGGAACAGGGCGCGAGTTGCGTTGTTCGGGATGTGCTGGCGGTCGACGAAGATCGAGGACAAAAGTGATCCACGGAATGATGCCAGAAAAGCAGTGGGACGAAGCCTGCGTTGAGCCAAGCGACAGGTGCTGGGTATAAAGCACAAATGCTGGAACAAGCACGAAACGCAAGCACGGGCTGGTGCGCTGCCTAGGAAACTCGGGTACGACCAGTGGGATACCCATCGCTCTTACGCGTTTCGTAGTTTGAGTAGATAGTTTTCATAAGCCCTTCAAGTGGAGCGCACATTGAGGCCCATACATAAGCCTTGCAGCTACATGTAAATGTCATCATCATCATCATCAGCCTGATTATACCCACTGCAGGGCGAAGGCCTCTCCCATATCTCTCCACTTAACCCGGTTCTGTGCTAGCTGCATCCACTTGACCCCTGCGAACTTCTTAATCTCATCCGCCCACCTAACTTTCTGCCGCCCCCTGCTACGCTTTCCTTCCCTTGGAATCCAGTTTGTTACCCTCAGCGACCATCGGTTATCCTCTCTTCGCACTACATGTCCTGCCCATGTCCATTTCTTCTTCTTAATTTCCACTAGAATGTCGTTAACTTGAGTTATTTCTCTGACCCACTCTGCACGCTTTCTACCTCTTAATGTTACCCCTACCATTTTTCGTTCCATAGCCCTCTGGGTTGTCCTCAACTTAAGTAGAACTCTCTTGGTTAGCCTCCACGTTTCAGCCCCATAGGTGAGTACAGGCAAGATGCAACTGTTGTATACTTTCCTCTTGAGCGATACCGGTAAGCTGCTAGTCATAATCTGCGAGTGCTTGCCAAATGCGCTCCATCCCAATCTTATTCTTCTTGTTATTTCCTTTTCATGGTCCGGATCTGCGGTTACTACCTGTCCTAAGTAGATATATTCGCCTACTACTTCCAGTATTTCGCTACCTTATGTAAACTCCTGTTCCTTCCCGAGGCTGTTGAACATTACCTTAGTCTTCTGCATATTGATTTTCAAGCCTACCTTTCTACTTTTCCTGTCTAGGTCATCAATCATTATTTGCAGTTCATCTCCCAAGTTGCTTAGCAAGGCAATGTCATCAGCAAATCGCAGATTACTGAGGTATTCTCCATCTAGCCTTATCCCTAACTGCTCCCATTCCAAGTCTCTGAATACTTCCTCTAAACAAGCTGTGAATAGTACTGGGGAGATTGTGTCTCCTTGCCTAACACCTCTCTTTATGGGAATTTTGTTACTTTCTTTATGCAGAACTATGGTTGCTGTGCAGCCACTATATATATCTTCCAGCACTTTCACGTACGGCTCGTCTACCCCCTGATTTCGCAATGCCTGCATCACCGCCGAGGTTTCAACTGAGTCAAATGCTTTTTCGTAATCAATGAATGCTATGTATAAGGGCTGGTTATATTCCGCACATTTTTCTATCACCTGATTGATGGTATGGATATGATCGATAGTAGAGTACCGTTTCCGAAACCCTGCTTGATCCTTTGCTTGATTGCAGTCTAAGGTTGTCCTGATTCTATTAGCGATTACCTTAGTAAATATCTTATACGTAACAGACAGTAAGCTGATTGGTCTGTAATTTTTAAGGTCCTTAGAGTCCCCTTTCTTGTGAATGAGGATAATGTTTGCATTCTTCCATGCTTCCGGTACCGTCGATGACACCAGGCACTGCGTATACAGGGTGGCCAGTTTTTCTAGCACGATATCCCCCCCGTCCTTCAGCAAATCTGTAGTTATCTGATCCTCTCCAGCTGATTTCCCCCTTTTCATAGTTTCTAGTGCTTTCTTGACCTCGTCCTTCGTCACTGGTGGAACGTCTGACTGTTTTTCCCTGACGCCAATCTCATTACGGTCCTGACTACTTTGGCTACTGTAGAGATCTGTATAGAACTCCTCGGCTACTTTGACTATCTTGTCCATATTAGTGATGACGTTGCCCACCTTGTCCCTTATCGCATACATCTTGTTTTTGCCTATGCCCAATTTCTTCTTTACCGCTTTAAGGCTTCCCCCGTTCTTTACAGCATGCTCAATTTTCTCCATGTTATACTTCCTTATATCGGCCACCTTGCGCTTATTGATTAGCTTTGATATCTCGGCCAATTCGATCTGGTCTGTTGGATTGGAAGCTTTCATACTCTGCCGTTTCTTAATCAAATCTTTCGTCTCCTTAGACAGCTTACCGGTATCCTCTCTAACTATCCTACCGCCTACTTCTACCGCGCACTCAGTAATGATATCTCTGAAATTATTGTTCCTTGCCTCTAGGGTAATGTCGCCATCCTCAGTTAGAGCGTATTTCTACGTATGTGTATTTCTACATGTAAATGTAGAAATACACAACACAGACTTGACATCCGGGCTTCCGCCGTCGACCTATCAGTACGCACATTGAACTTACATCCTGTATCAGAAAATTTCTTTGCGACAATCCGCGGGCCCGAAACAGGCAGCCTTTGATGGATCAGGGCCGCACGACTACACGGGTCGAAGCACTGCAAAAGTGTTACCAAATATGTGTCCCTAAGGCCGAGAAACGGCACAGACTGAACTCTGGCTGAGCTCACCACATTCTTCCGCACCAAACGGCAACCATTCCTGCTACCGCACCCCCTACCAAGAAACAGAATATCTGGCGACGACTGCAAACGAGAACCCTCCCCACGGCTCACTTTACTGTATCGATATCCCGAAAACCTTGCCCTTCTTTAAACTTCTAAAGCGACACCGGCACAAATGCCATTAACCAGCCCGGCGTCTCCTCCTCTCTATCCCAGTGAATCGGTGATTATCGGGACGTGGGAGGACTCGGAGGACATCCGGCTCTACGATCCCGACGAAGTTGAAGGTGGAATTTCATCGTGCTGCTAGCATCATGCGCATGTTGGACACAAACGTTTTCCTGAAACGTGGAGGGGCCTTGCAAGGACCTTGGGGGCGAGGAGACCAACAGTACCTTGGCGGCGAATAAATGTTTTGGCAAACCGACTGTCACTTAGACCATAACGTATTTCCAAAAAACGCATCTCCCAGTGGCTGTCACCTACATGCATGACCTATCTTTTATGGCGTTCGCAAGCCAACTTCCCGAGCTCCTATTATTCCTCTAACATTCCAGTCCGGTACTTTCCTAAAAAGAGGGGCGGCGAAGCAGGGCCCGTCCACAAGTGCCCCAGGGAAAAAAAACCTGGGAATGGGGTCCGCAGACGGGAACGAGGCAGCGAAGGCCGTCGACTCTCGCGGTGGCCGGGGCCTCTAGTGGACCTCAAACAGGGATTAGCCGCAACCTACCGGTTCAGCCCTGATTCAGATCTCCGTATAGTATTTGCCAAAAGTACCCTACTGAAAAAACTGTAAGGGGCAATAACCTCACATTTTCTCACACAATCTCACTCAATTCATATAAGAAATCACGAACAAGTCGCATATAATTGCACGAGTTCTCATAGTTTCTTATACATTATCATAAATTATGTACGATATTTTATGATAATGATGTGCACCGTATGAGACTCTATGCGATTAAATGAGATTTTATGAGGTTATTGCCCCGTAGAACTTTTGGTTCTTCAGTAGGGTAACCCATCAACGTACAGAATTTGCCAAAAGTAACCCATAGCGGCTACCTGCCTTTGAGAACTGAATATGGGCAAGGTAAGCAGCTCTTTGTCATCCACTTTTTAGGCCTTTTGACGTACACCTTTCCCGGAAGGACTCTACGATATGCATGAAAAGCAAACCCTGCGGATTGGCTATCTGTGGCACGGAGGGCGCGGCACGATAACAAATGGATACGGGTGCAGGGGGACAGCGATGAATCAAACAAAAATCGTCATTGCAGCCACGTTATCCATGGTAAATAGAACCGTTTAAGAAACCTAAGGACGTAGTGAACCCTGTCAAAAATCCGAGCCACCATCTCCGTGAAAGGCGCCGTGACAAAGAAACTAGATTTGGAAAACTCGCGAAAAGTTAGCGACCTTTTGGCTCATGTGGATGTTATGATCTCGTGTCAGGGCATCCGGTCCCGGTCATGGCAGCCACGTTTCGATGGAGACGGAACCGAAGGCTTCCATCTAGCGTGCGACATCTGTGCGAGTGTAAATAAATCCAGGTGGTGGATAACCAGAGTCCTTCACCATAGCGTCCCGAATAGAAGATGCTAGGTAGGTACGTTGAACCCCGTATACTCATCATACTCATCTTCAGCCTGACTGTACCCACTATACTCACTATACAGGGCAAAGGCCTCTCCCACATTCCTCGAATTGACCCGGTCCTGCGCGAGCTGCATCCACTTGACCCCCGCGAATTTCTTAATCTCATCCGCCAACCTAATTTTCTGCCGTCCCCTGCTACGCTTTCCTTCCATTGGAATCCAGTTTGTTGCCCTAGCGACCATCGCGATCCTTTCTTCGCACTACATGTCCTGCCCATTCCCATTTCATCTTCTTGATTTCCATTAGAGTGCCAGTGACTTGAGTTATTTCTCTTGTCCACTCTGCACGTTTACTATCTCTTAACGTTATCCCTACCATTTTTTTTCCCATAACCCTCTGCGTTGTCCCCAACGTAAGTAGAACCCTCTTTGTTAGCTTTCACGTTTCAGCCCCAAAGGTAAGTACAGGTAAGATGCAACTGTTGAGCGATACCGGTAAGCTGCTAGTCATAATCTGGGAGTGCTTGCCAAATGCGCTACATCTCAGTTTTATTTTCCTTGTTATTTCCCTTTAATGATCCGGGTCTGCGGTTAAATACCTACCCCAAATTGATATATTCGCCTACTACTTCCAGGGCTTCGCCACCTAAATTAAACTGCTATTCCTTCCCTAGCCTATTGAACATTACCTTAGTATTCTGCATATTGATTTTCAAGTCTATCTTTCTAATTTTCCTGTCTAAGTCACCAATCATTCTTTGCAGTTCATCCCCGGAGTTACTTAGCAAGGCAATGTCATCAGCAAATCGTAGATTACTGAGGTATTCTCCGTCTACTCTTATCCCTAACTGCTCCCATTCCAATTCTCTGAATAATTCTTCTATGCAAGCTGTGAATAGTACTGGGGAGATTGTGTCTCCTTGCCTAACACCTTTCTTTATGGGAATTTCGTTACTTTCTTTATGCAGAACTATGGTTGCTGTGCACCCTCTGTATATATCTTCCAGCACTTTCATGTACGCCTCGTCTACACCCTGATTTCTCATTGCCCGTATAACCGCCGAGGTTTCGACTGAGTCAAATACGTTTTTTCATCATTGAATGCTATGTATAAGGGCTGGTTATATTCCGAGCATTTTTCTATCACCTGGTTGATGGTATGATTATGAATGATAGTAGAGTATCCTTTCCGAAAACCTGCTTGATCTTTTGCTTCGTTGCAGTCTAAAGTTGCCCTGATTCTATTAGCGATTACTTTGGTAAATACCTTATACGTAACAGACTGTAAGCTAATTGGTCTGTAATTTTTCAAGTCCTTAGCGTCCCCTTTCTTATGAATTAAGACTATGTTTACGTTCTTCCATGGATCCAGTAACGTCGATGATACCAGGCATCGCGTATACAGGGTGGCCAGTTTTTACAGCACGATGCCTCCCCCGTCCTTCAACAAATCTATAGTACCTGATCCCCTCCAGCTGTTTTCTCCCTTTTCATAGTTTTAAATGACTTCTTAACTTCTTCCTTCGTCACTGGCGGAGCGTCTGACAGCATTTCCCTACCGCCAATCTCATTACTATGACTTTGTTGGCTGCTGTAGAGATCAGTATAGAAGGCTACTTTGACTACCTTGCCCATATTCGTGATGACATTGCCCACCTTGCCCCTTAGCGCATACATCTGATTTTTGCCTATGCCCAATTTCTTCTTCATCGCTTTAAGGCTTCCAGCGTTCTTACACAATGCTCAATTTTCTCCATGTTATACTTCCTTATATCGGCCACTTTGCGCTTATTGATTAGTTTTGATATCTCTGCCAATTCTAGCTGGTCTGTTGGATTGGAAACTTTCATACTTTGGCGTTTCTTAATCAAATCCTTCATCTCCTTAGACAGCTTACCGGTATCCTAACTATCCTACCGCCTACTTCTACAGCGCACTCAGTAATGATATCTGAAATTATTGTTCATTGCTTCTAAGCTAATGTTCATATACACCATCTGCTACGGGAAGAGAAACATAAGGACTTGTGCCACGGACAGTGAGCTTCAATCCGGGAAAAGCAAGGGGACTTTGTTGCTGCGAGAAAATTTTAAATCAAGAGTTCAGTATAGTCGTTTTAAAAATGTTGGTATCATATACATTTCTGTAATCACATCAGTGGCCTAACACGCCAGAAATGTGAGTACTAGTCCTAACGCACTAGGAGCTTTGCAACATGGGCCCTTGACTAGCTAATGCAAGCTGTAGCTCAGTCTTCTGTGGAAGCAATTGTGCTGGAAACTCCTAAAAAGGGTGTGGCATTTTGCGCGCGGTAATGGTTCATTTTGCGGCAGGATCATAGTGACTAGCCTTTTACAAGCACTAATGTAGCCAACACCTAACCTTGTCAGAGAAGCGGCATGCTTACGGAGTTGTGAATGTTTTTGTTTATCGATAATATAGTGGCAAGCAAGGAATGAGCACGAGCATTTCAAGGACCTACTACTATTGAGTGAACTTCGCATGCCGGAATGGCATAGGCTTCTAAGTGGCAGCGTAGCTAGAAATAGAGACCTTTAGTATAGCGTACACAAACACAGGCAGAGAAATAGTGCGTGCCAAAACTATCGTGATGCTCACTGTGCATGCGCTATACAATAGCCAAGAACGAGGTCTCGCGATCGTTGGGCCAGCGTACGCGAAAGTTTGCTTTTATCGTGCCAGGCTCTAGCGTACATTGGGGAAATAGCGTTGGCAAGATGGCGGCGTCCAGGTCGCCCACTTCAGTGTGAATTTATCTTCATTAGCGTGTTTTTTGGCGCGCTGGTGTCTATAAATGGTACACGGAGCTTTCGCTTTGACTTATGTAACCTTCAGCATAAACAGTTAGTGATTTATGCGTTGTGTTTTTTTTTTTTTTTTCATTTTGCTCGGCGGCTGCGCACTCCCTAAGCCTGACGATTGGCGTTGTTTTGTTGGCATGGCAACGCCATGAAGTGGATTCCCTTGGCTAAATTGCACATGCTTATATGCTTCTTCCCATGAACAGAAGTTGTGAACATGGCATCATAATGACACCATAAACCTTGACGCAAAATAAAATTAGTAATTTGTAATGTGTTATCCTGGCTCAGTGTTCAACACAGGAGCAAAATAACTGGCTTAAGTCCCGGCGCGACTTGGCTAGTTTTGTCACCTGAGTGAAAAAAAAAGCGCGTCCGTGTGTTCATCCGGCCAACTAAAAGCGCTGAGGCGACACACTGAGTAACGTCCCGTAATTTGGTGGCGTTTATCGCACGAAAGAGTCCATACGCTATACTAAATGTCTCTATAATGTTACTACTGCATCAGGTATGTGAAAGATTCAGTCACGCAATTTACTCAGAAATCAGGTTAATAAACACAGGGCTACTGAGCACGTCGTAAAAAGTTCTATCGGAGCAGTAACAAAAAAAAGTTGACTTTAATGAAGATACATGAAAAAAATTCTCTGCCCGCTGAACCGGCTAGAATACCCACCGCCAGATAGGATACTAAATACGAGCATACGAGCAAAGAAAGCATCTGGAGGCGCTTACAAACCAGGACTTTTCCGGATGCAGCTACCCTTAGCCAGTGGTACCTGGATCAGTTCTCGGATAGATGCCAGCTGTTTCTGGATAAGGCGGATCTGGTGCACATAATATGGAAGTGTCCAGAAATTAGAGATAAATCAAAATACAAAAACAGAAGGATTTCAGGAGACTCTACTGCTGAGCTCAAGTCCTGAAACTCAGGTAGATGTAATCCGACTGTCTAGACATAAGGCCGGGTTCAAGGATTACAGGCTTCCGTCTAAAGGGATAGGTTGACACCTATCCTGTATTGTTGGAGTTTTACCATCATCCACCCACTTACCTCTTTGTTCCTGACATCGAAACAATGATAAAGTCTCTGACTGTGAGAAAACGATCATCACGGGCGAAGCAATATGACCTACTTATGCTACATTCGTCGATAAAAAAAATATCGGTAGGGCCTCGTATGACGTCTCTACCAGAGAAGACATTCAACTTTTCAGTTGGCCTTTGACTCGTGATCCCGATATATATTTCAACGCATATTGTCACGTTGGCCGATTTCATCACCTCTGTCGAATGTATTTCAGGCATATTCATATAAACGCCTCCGTGATCACAATAAAAGGCACTGTCTCAGATGTGGTGTCAGCCAGTCAGTAAATCTTCGCACAACTTGTACGAACGCCAGGTAAGGTATTACCATTTCCTGACTTGTGTAAATATTTCCGAGCGCGTACTATAAAATAAATCGTGAAACCAAAAGCTGAGTATATGTGACATCTTCCAGAAAACTCTTTGTGAGTTCTAATTATTCTTCCTGATTGAGATCACCAATTCATGATGATGATGATGAATATTATTAACACCTGCTAAGTATTAAAGAATATATTTTGTCATAACGCTGTTTCAATGCAAACATTCTGAATTATAAGTAAATTTATTAGAGTGCTGATTGAAGAAGTAGTTATGCTCATTTACGCTAACAATCTCTTGGGAATGAAAGTTACACAAGGATTTTAACTACAGTAACATTGCAAAAGATGCGGCATACCTGTAAAAAAATTATGCTTTGAGACGAGTTCCTGTACTTTGTAAGACTTAACCTGGTTTGTATAACTTCAACAGGAGAGCAGTTATTTGCATCATTTTTGTGTTGGACATTGATTCACAACTTTTAAGTAACCTTTGCTTGTCATATAAAATTTTCGTTGTCTGTAGCCTTGAAGTTTAACCCTCGCAAAGCGGACTCCTGGTGTGATGATGCGAGTATCGCGTAAAATGGCACCTGAGGAAATGCTTTCTTTTTTTTTTTTGCTGTTTTCAGATGGTTAGAATGTTTCTACCGTTGTGGACTTTGCTGCTGTTCACCGGTGAGCTCAGTTCGTTTTGAGCACTTCCTCACGATCACGGTGGACGTTAAGGGGATCCTGCCAACAGTCTCATTTATTTTTTGTTCTTAGTAAAAAAAAGACAATTTAATTGATGCTCCAAGTATAACATGACTCCATGCCACTTTCTCGCCACGTATCGGGCAGAAAAAAAAAGAAACAAAATTTTGGAGAATGAAATTGAATCTATGATATAGTCAGCCGTATTATCAAACTCCTCACGCCCAGACTTAGAAGGCGAGGCCGACAGACACCGTTCAGTACTGAATCTAGCGTACGGTATCCTCCAGAATGCGATAAAAATTCAGGGGTAGCGAATGGAGTTATGAGAACCAGTGGTTTCATTTGCAATGTATACCGTTTCTGATTCCAATATAATTTGAACTCAATTCTGTTTACTCACCAATATATTCCAATTTTGATTTAGTTAGAGTTCAGGTACCATTCGTGTTTAACTTCTCATCGTATTCGCCGATTTGTTTATTTTTATCAAGTTATTTTTAATCATTTGCGTTTTCGCCGAGCCATCCGGCGTCTCTAGTTTTTCCCATACAAGCGGAGACCTCCGCATGTGCGAGGTCCTCCGGCAGCCAAACGTGGGAGAGGGCAGCCGGAGGCTTCTTATAAACAGAGTCGTCGCCGGACATTTTCGACGCGATGGTGATAAGGCCCCGTTATCAAGAAACTCCAACGTCAGCATTGCGAGTACCTTAGTTGTAAAGTCGGGCTCTGATTGGTCAGGAGGTTGTTTGACGTCACCGAGACACACAGCCAATCCAGGTTGCTCCTCTGAGATGGGAGGGTGAGGTTGGAATCGAACTATCTCGGACCCTCGGATGCTGAGTCACGCACGGAGCCCTTGGCACACGCAAACAAGTTCGCACGGCTCGATTAAAACGGAGCTTGATGTCTATGTCGGGTAGCTTTTCACTTAATGCGCCAGCTTACGTCTGAATGGTAATGAGTGTGCGTAGCACAACATATGCGCGAAATGAGGGATTCGTGTTCAAGCGAGCTGTAATCTGTTTATATGCTAACGACAATCCGCAAGTTGGCAGCCCACGGGAGGCATAAAAAGTTTTCCATTCATACCCTTAGACGCAGACCTTATGTGCCTCAGAAATGTTTCGTCTTAATGGCATCCTGTCGCTGTGAAACCATTCTGTGGCGCACATACTCGCGAAATGTGATGGTGGTGGTGACATGTTTGTTTCCTTTTTGAACGCCACAGTGTTATTGTACCTCCACTTCGAAACGAATTGGGGGGATACTTAACCTCCGCCATTGGCAGATGTGAATGAGTAACCCCTTCAAGTTTTGCCGCTGTTATCTTCAAATACTTCGTGGCATGAAGTTGCCAACTGGCCCCTTAAGTGGTCATCCGATACAGTTACCAACGAAGCCCCTATGTAACCAAGCCATACGAACGTGCGTCTGTCACCCAAGAGAGGCGTGCGCTACACCCAAGGGTCCTAGAGCGCTGGATTACCATCTCAAGCTCCCATTTGAAATGAGAAGCCCGGGCTGGCAGCACCTGTCATGTCACATGTCCTTGTGACGTCACACAACCTTCCCATAAATCAGTGCTTGGCCACGCCACCAGCCAGAGCCATGCTCATGATTTTTCACTCACAACGTCGACACGCCAGATTTTCTGCGGAAAAAGGGGCTTTTTTATTCATGCTCTATCGCGTCGACCGTTTCAGGACTCGCCCCATCGAAAAGATACGAGCACGCTTCTGGAGATGACACGCGAGTGTCCACTTCTGTGACCGCAGTACTATGGCGACGGTCCCGTTGAATTCGAAACCTTCACCTGAACACCGCTACAAGACATCTCATGTGGTCTATGTCGCCTGAAATTAAATTCCCACCTTACAGTAAATGACTTTAAAATAAGTGTTATTTTTCTCAGTCATTTCTTTGCATAAGCAATAATACAGCAATGAATCTTGCTGTGGTGGCGCAACGCTCTCGCGTATAATACGCAGCACTGATTTAATTATTCAGCTGCGTTTTTTATGCTTTTTTAGGTTGTAAAATATTCGTTGACTTATTTTTCCTAGTTCAGCTATAGTGTAATAGGCTGAGCGCTCTTTATCCTTCGTCAATAAAATTAAAAACAAGAACTCCCCACGATTGTTCGTCAGGGTATTGTTGAGACAACTAGGCTTGTTCGGAACTTCCTTTTTTTTCTTGTCGTGCAGCTTCCATTTATGCGAGCTCCTGGCGCAAAGACTAGGTCGTCGACCGTTTGCTGCGCAGCGTTGGCATAGAAACGATTCCTCTGGAGGATATCTCGTTCGACGTGGATTACAACAATTCGTTCTCCTCGGGATTTGTCGAGTTTCACCTGGAAAACGGAACTCTTGGCAACCTACGCCGACGAGTAAGCATGCGGCTCATTTATAGCGCGCTGGCTTGCCGTAGTTGTCCAACCACATTCAGTGGGATGGGTGAGGTAGCTAGGAGTTTAAACGTCTCATAGTTTTTCGCACCGATAATATAAGCTTTGGAGGAATACGTTAAGGCAGAATTAAAGGCCCTGTTAACCAGAAATTGTTGTAACGGCGTTCGAGCCAAGACTTTATAGTAAGCGGTGGCCCATTTCCGTGCACTTACTGGTCTGCGGGCAGCGTGACATAGATAAACCAAATGATACGAAGGAATTAGCAAGAGGAGTCAACTAGATCGTTTGCGATAAGCGGGTCAGATAGGAATCAACCCTCGGGTACCTCTGTATTCCGAATCAGACAGGCTACCCTTTGGCCATGCAGGAACGTCTGCGTGGTTGGACAGAAGCGGGATTTTACATCTATAGGTATCGGGGGGTCTCCACAGAACGTGGTTACATTTATGACGTTACGCTAATCAGTATGTGTGAGCAAATAGAGTCCCAAATGGAGAGGTTACTGGCTATTTGTGTTGCAGAGTGCGTGTAATGTCTTTGCCAAAAGTAACCAGGCTGCAGGTTCTGCTTCTCAGTCATATAGTAGAGAAGAATTCATAGCACTTCTCAAGCTGTAAATTTCTTCAATGTAAAGGCGAGCCCCTGTCTCCACTTCTTAAGACGTTGTTATTTTTTGGGAATCCTTATTAACTTTATATGATAATTGACAAGCAAATCATGCAGCCTGATTACTTTTGGCAAAGGTCACCAAACTGGGCCTTGTGTACCACCGTTGATGTGCAGCACTACTCAGCAGGCACAGAACAGCCAAGATAGTGGGTCACAGGTCGGAATGTAATAGAATTGCAAACGAGGAGTAAATAAACATAAAGCAACCATAAGTGTAAGTCAATATAACATTTTCAAGAACAGCACATGCAAAGACACAATGAAAAGAAAAGTAACGAAAATAATCGCATACATTCTAAAATGTCACCTTTGTTTTTTTTTTCTGAAGATTAACAAGGTGATTGTTCAATTAGGTCAAATATATCAGAGTATAACAGTTCAAATATTAGAAATGCCAGCAAAATCTACTGCATTCCATACCCGATGTTTATCTGAGGTTTTAGAAATTTCACATTTCTGGAGATGTAGCGAGGATAAACGTTAATGAACGTACTTGAAAACGCATTATTGTTCGTTTTGTATTGCCGGTATATAAATTCAGATAGTCGTTTCTTATAGAGGGCTGTAATACGTAATACTTGACTTATTTTGAAGTATGCTGAAACAGGATCATATCTACATAGATTGTAGATAAAACGAAGGCGTTTATTTTGCAAAATGTAAATTTTCGCCATGGTTGTTTTCGTACCCGCTCTCTATACCAACAGACAGTACTGTATATGGGGCATTGTTGAAATCCAAAAAGATTCCCATAGTGAACAGCTACATTTCTGATATGTGCTGTCCTATCTCTAACGTATAAAAGGGCAGGTTCAGCTGACTTGCCTCTCTGGAAACCTTACTGGTCTGCAGAGAGCAGCGCATTTTCATTTAAACGATTAGTTGACCTTAGATTGATTACTTTTTCAAGTATCTTGAAAAAAAAAAGCGGGATTACTGATATTGGGCGACAATTACTAATACAGTCGAAGGCACCCCCTTTGTGCATGACTATGACTAGCAATTTTTATTTTATCCGAGAATCTTCCTGCGATAATACTTGATTTGTTAAGCGGCATACTACTTCAGATAGAATATCAGAAACCGCTTTGATTGGTGCCGCAGTAATGCCACCGAAACTACATGACTGTTATATTTAAGGTTATATTTAGGCAAACGGTTGCAGTTTCAGTGAGCGGATATAGAAACGTGGAGTCAGATGAATTGCACTGGATATAATTAACAAAACAATACGATCCAGGTGTAGTAAAGGATCCAAAGGTTAAGAAATGTCTATTGAACAGATTACTGAGGGCAGCACCGCTATAATGTTTGTTATCTATCCTTAATTCAGCAGGCAGAATAGTATGACGTTTGCTAGGTAATCTTTTTATAACGTGCCACGTCCTTTGAGGGTCATAATAAATGTCCGCAAATTTGTTGGTATGGTATCGGATGCGTGCTTTTTATTCCTTAAATAATAATTTATTTCTGATTATTGAATATCTATGCAAAAGAACATTTCGCGTTTTTATCCGTAGCACCAACTCTCGTGTAATCCAAGGTTTCCTTCCCCTTTTGCTCTTTTTCGTCACTGCGGTAGGGAATGCGGTATTATATATTTCAAATATTTTTTCTGGTATTCGTTCGTATAAGTCATTGAGGTTTAGGTTGCTAAAGGTACGTGTCAGTCTACAGCGGCTATGAGAGATCGAAATTGTCCAATGCTGATCTTCGTTATCATTCGTGAAGTGCTTGTTCTTTGTGGGCCAGAAAAATATGCCGACTGCTCCCTCTTGGTATAAAACAGAAAAGAAATAATTGATCATTCACATCACTAGCAAGGACAATAGTCGTCGTGATGTTGTGCTCACAACTTATTAAACAATGTTACATTAAAGATCCAGTATGATCAGTGACTTGAGTAGTGGTATTGATAAGATTTCAGATACCATAAGAAGAACAAATATCAACGAAGGCAATGGCTACAAGGCAGTGTCTAAGGAGATTGACACTAAAATCACACATAATAATAACACGTAGTTCGAGTATAGAGTTTGCCTAATATTAAGTCAAGAAACCGAAAGAATTCCTCGTTAGAACCTGACAGTGGCCAAGAAATAACACCATATACGAATGCCCTGGTTTTGACAAAAAGCGAATCAGTGTTCTCGTTCAAAAGCGTGTAGTGAAACGCAACTTCGTAGCAAACTTTTTCTTTAATATATACTGCAACACCACCGTCTATTTGGCCATTTCTGCATAAATATTCACATTCATAACCTTCAAAATGCATTATATCATGTGAATTACTGAACCAGGTTTCTGAAAGTCTCGGAGCATCAAACTGGTGCTTTATTAAAGACGAAAAAAAAAAAAACTTCAAAATTAAATTCTTCATTTTTGTTACGCAAACTATGTGCATTAAGGTCATAAAAGAAAAAGTACGTCACCGGGCGTTTCGGTTAATACTGGAATGCTACAAAAAAATATGCCCCCCCCCCCTCCCCCCCCGTGTCAAGATAATCAAAATCAGATTTGAGAACTGCTATACTGTTGAAAAACGGGCCTCAGCAGAAAAAACCTTGCAATCTATTATTATATTCTATACAGATCATGGTAGCCGTAGATCCTAAGAACCTAATCACCTTCTTCCTTTCGAGCAAAAATGCGTCCGCCTTTCTGCCACACGAAAGCATAGTTCAATTCGGGTCCGTTTGAGCGGGCTAGCCGGAGTAACCGTTTGTTATCCCGAGTGAAGTTGTCTACAAGCTTTACATTCGAATCTTTTGCCTTAAAAAGGGTACGACATTCCATAATTTCTGCTTTAGAGATGTCTGACGAAATCTAGTAATTACAGGTACCTTTCCAGCCTTCGCTGAAAGCAACGCAGAGCTTCAAGATCTGAGTCTTTCAGGGTTAGAAGTTGTAGCAAAGATGCTAGGTTATTCATTGTCTCGAGAAAAGTTTCATTCTTTTTTGAATTCTTCCACGCACTTTTATGTTCGGTATGCGGTTGTACAGCTCCAGTTCATTCATATGAAGCTTTATATCCCTAGTGGCAGAGGATTTTCCAGTTTCGATGCTCTCTATCTGCTTATTTAGGGCTGCCTTGTCATTCTTTTGTCTCTCTAGATTTTCTAGTACGGTGTCATACTTGCCGTAATCTAACTTAACTGAGCTTTCAGTTTCGTCAACTTTCGCAACAAGTTCGCTTAGTGCGTTGACCTTGGCAACAAGGAGAAGAAGCAGAGAAAATCTGTCATTCAAGTTTTTAGGCTGGCGCTCAATGTTTGCATTCTCAGCTGTTGAAAGGGGAACCAAACTTTTTCTTACTGCTGATTAAGTGGTTGGGCTTTCCCAGGAGCACTAAAAGACTCACCCGTGTTGCGAAAACTCGGCGCAGGTACACCAGGACATTTTCCAAGGTGATAAAGATAGTCACAAGTGGAGCATACTAAAAACATTTCTTCATGAGTCACTTCCTCATGTCAGGCCAAACATTCCAACATGTTCTCTATTGAGGGTTCACTGAAGGAAAAGCCGCAAAAGCAGGAGCGGTAGCAGCAGCAGTGCGCAAGACGACATTTCACAAAGAGATACAAAAACCGCCAACCTGCAAAATTATTGCTTAGCAGCTTGATCAGACTGTAGGCCCCATGCTGCCTGCCGTCGCTTTTGTGTGCAAATGTCAGCGTAGCCTGTCGATCGCTCCTCTTTAAGCACGGCAAGGGCTCACCAAACTCACCATGCTCCAGAGGTTGTCGAACGGCTTGTCAAGCCGGCAGTCCTTATCAGGGGAGCGGTGTGAAAGTCAGGTTGATCCAGATTCAGCGGAGATGAGATTCAAACAGGAGTTTCAGCAAACATATTGCGTAACATTTGTAGCAGATCGTAGGCATCGTGCTGCCTGCCGCCACTGTGGTATGCCAAATCTCCTTATAGCTGTTAAACAGCTGTAGTTCCTCACCCGCACCACTGAGTGCATGAGAATGCACCACCACACTCTGCAGAATGCCGCATTTTGCCGGAGTTTAAATGCAAACAGTTCATCTTTCCGGCTGGGCGATTGTGTCATATTTGAGTGAACCTCCTTCAAAATGCGGCCTTCTGCATTGTGGTCCAGTAGTGCATTTTCATGCATTCAGTAGAACGGGTGTGCACTACGTTTGGCCGAAATGACTGCTGCGTTTTCCAATCCATCGAGGTGACTATTTCTTTCTTTTTTCCTTCGCCTTTACGCTGTGATTCGTGAGCCGAATGTGCAAAAGAGATAGCTACTTCGCTTCTCCTTCTTCTCTTAAGCGGCCATAATACGGTCCTTATCTTCCTCTTCCAGACACTCACGCAATGAATGGCGCAGAATGCCCTTCTTACACGCGCTATTAACTGGTGCATAAAAAGTGGTGCACTGAGTTCCCATCACAAAATTTCGTCACGATAGTCACAGGCAGCACTATTTTCTCAAACTTTATCCACAATCTTCAGGTCTACATCACTGTGGGTGTCTGTACCCCGTTTCATCTGTGCAGGTTCAGCGACTAGGCAGCTGCGACCTAAAGGATGAACGGCACGAGCGAGCTCCTCAATTCCGTCTCTGCTGCACCCTGAGTATGCGTGGCTTGGTTGCCCAGTACGACGTCGAGACGATCACGGACCGCCAGTCGAAGAATGTGGCCGTTGAAATACCCGTCGGCAGTGGTGCCATACACACATGCACCGATTGGTTTTTCGACAATTGCACAAAATGTACGTTTCTTTTGCACACAATCCGAGCCGTCATTTGAAAAGCTGTGTCAGTCTTATTAGCTTCATCCTCTAGTAGAACACTCTTCGCCTTCGTTCTTTCTGTGGTCCCTTTATTGAAGTGTCGGCACTGATGCTTTTAGTGCGTAAAACCGTTACGTTCGGCTAGAGCTTCGTACAGTTGACAGTTGGCAGGTGACTTGATCGGACATTTATTCATCGGCGGCTTGTCTCAATCCTGAGTGGACAATTCTGCTGGAGCTGCCTAATCGGATAGTTCCTTTGAAATGAGAGGATAAGATGGAATTGAAACTTGGGATTCTCGGATCACGAGTAAAGCACGCTATCACTAGAAAGAGACGGCGAGTTGGGCCTGAATAAACCGTGGCTTTATGTTCAATTAGGCTGGTATTCCCCACGCTAAGATAGATTACGACCGTATGATAACAAGTATTGGTGATAAAAGATGGGTTAAAATTGGATTGAATGTTGCCAAGCAAGACCGACTACCCTACCTTACCCACATTGCACCGGGGTTGAGAGCCTAGCAAAAAATCTTAACATGGCTCTCGTATGAGCTTTCGGACGATGCCATGTCAGTTACTGGAACCACGTTTTTTCTCAATTTCCTTTTTTTTTCGGAGTTCGCTATCTTACACCAAGCAGATCACTGTAGACGTCATTAAAACTTTGTTGTGAACGAGTTGGTACATACATTATGAAGAACGAGCAACATGAATTCGTTGAGCTTACGTGATAGCCACTTGCGAGGAGTTGATGTGGTGGCCGAATCGCTTCGAGGTATTTGCAGAGAAACGTGCCTACCACACACATACAGAAAAGATTTAATATATGCTCTATACACGCATACTTCCATGCATTGGAACCCGCAAATCTCAAAAATATATGCGAGTCCATATCAAATCTCCCACCTTGGGCATCCTTCCGGATAAAACTTGTTTGCAGTATTTGAACTGTAAACAAGACTGGCTTAACCTCAGGGCAGAAACTCGGGCAAGCTGGTAGAACATTTTAATAAAAGACGAACCCGTGCAGAATACGGGATGAAAGGTAGAAAACTGCAAGCATTGACGCAGTCTCTGTCGTTTTCTACCTTTCGGCCCGTGTTCTGAGCTCGTTTACGTTTGTTTAAAATTTTGGCTACCCTATTTGAGTTCTCTACCGGAACGGTCAGTCTGCTTATTAGGGTTGAGGTGGGAGCTTATCGGTTGATCATGCTTGATGAAACATCGCACGGGTCGAGGACGACAACAAAAGTGGATACATGGCGTGTACGATTCGATCTGCATACATTTCCGCTTTGGAAGGTTTGAGCGCTATACCGGTCGGTATGACCTTTGTTCAAGCTATATATTGAAGGATGAGACCATATAAGATTGATACTGCAACCGTATGTTACGGTAGAAACCAATTTGGCGCATTACAGGATTTAGAATAGTAGTTTTTAGTCCACGCTTTTACGTGGAAACCGTGTGAAGGTACTGTACTGCAACAGATTAGTATTGCGCGCTAGGAAAGCAGATTTTATTGCCTCAACATTTTAAACCTATAACATTAACGTTCCCACAACAACCTAGTGGTACCTTCTTTCATCCCTTGAGCAAAACGTACTACTCCTACATTACTTTAGTGAATAACGTACCATTATGTCAGGGAATCTGAAATGCCCCCTTTTCTCCTCAGATAGTGAAGAAATGCATCTAACGCGACGAATCTCGCGTATATGCTTGGCCTGAAAGGATAATATTCCAAAAAGCAATGCCTTTGCTTTTTTATTTTTTTCCCTAGGTATTTGCACCTGTTTCACTGGAAACGCCAGTCTCCAGTGATAAATGAATGGATTTTAGCTTCATTGTCAATTCCTCATTCGTTGAATATCTTTCCATGAAATAGCATTCAGTATTTGTGGACTCAAATACAGCCTTCTTTGACACCAGTTTGATAAACGCGGCGACGACTATAGAACATGGTAAGAAGGAAATATTGATAGAAATGTTTCCGTATTTCAACGCGCAACAATATCGTTCTTTACGATTGTCCTTTGCTTCGAGCTAGTAGTTACGTTTCTCATGGAAATCTAGCAAAGACCGTTTTTTACAATGACAAGAACGCCAAAACCTATAAGCATGTCAGTGGGAGAATTGGGATACATTGACTGTTGGAGATAAATGCTACAACATACGAAAAAAATGCGCTTTTAAACAAGTTCCCGGTCAAAAACACGCTTGATCGGAATTCATGTGCATGCTAAAAACATAAACTGAACGCTATCAAGTATGTTTTATAGGTATTCACAGTCAATGTTTGCAAAGTTACCTGCGCGTAATGTCATTTGCACGTTGGGCGCCTGCTTATCGGTTTATTTTTGCTCCAATAAGTAAATGAAATGCGGATCCTCTAGATGTTCTGATCCTATAATAAATCTTGTCATTGCGTCTGTGCAGGTACGAAGTACGACTACCGCACTTTATTTCTGACAGCAAAGTTGATCCCCCCCAAGACGCCAATGGGCCTCCTCCCCACAGTTGACAATGAATTCCAGAAAGAGGTTCTATCTTGAGTTGAGAAGGAAATAATCATGGCGATCGAGAGAGCTTACATGCCGGCACTGGAGGAGAAGATGACAACGCTGAATGTAGCCGACTTAACAAGCCAGCCGAGGCTGCACGAGTGATCCGAAGTTAAGAATAAATGCCTGTACAATGTACCTAAATAAAGACATGGGATACCGCATGCGTCTTTTCGTTGTCTGGTAATGATTTCCCTCCAAAATAACGCTGGGCATGAGAATTGTCATCCCTTCATCCCGTTACCGTGACACGCCTCGCATGAGCTGCACAAACAGCTGCAACATAAAAATGGATGAATTTCATTTCATAAGTGAACGCTGATAATCACATGAAAATATGCTATAGCTACTCTTAGTTCGTATTGTCTCCTACTTTCGGGCGGTTTTATAGCTGCCGTGCTAGGTGCCACCATTGATATAATTTGTTCGCACTGCGTAAAAGCCAACTAAACTGCATTATTGCTGCAAAAGCGAATGCTGACGTATATATCATCATCATCATCAGCAGCAGCAGCAGGACTATACCCACTGCAGGGTGAATGCCTCTTCCACATTCCTCCAATTAACCTGGTCCTATGCTAGATGCACCCAGTTGACATCTGCGAATTTCTTAACCACATCCGGCCAATTTCTGCCGCCGCCTGCCACGCTTTCCTTTCCTTAGTATCTGATTTGTTACCTTTAACTACTATTGATTATAATCTCTTCGCACTGGTTGCCCTGTTCATGCGCAATTCTTCTTCATTTCCACTAGGACGTCATTAACTCGAGTCATTTCTCTGACCCATACCACACGCTTCCTATCTCTTAACGTTTCACCTACTCTACGTTGTCCTCAACTTGTGTAGAACACTTTTCGTTAGCCTCCCCGTTTCAGCTTCATAAAAAATGCAGCTGGTATAGTTTCCATATGAGCGATACCGGTAAGCCGCTAGTCATAATTTGCGAGTACTTGTCAAATGCGCTCCATCTGTCATCTTCTCCTGGCTATTTCGCGCACTAGATGCGAGTCAGCGGTTACTACCTGTCCGAAGTAGGCCTATTCGTCTACCATTTACAGTTCTTCGCTGCCTATTGTAGGCTGCTGTTACATCCAGAGGCTGTTGAACATTACCTCAGTCTTCTGCATATTGATTGGCGTATATAGATAGTGAGCCTTCCATGAATCTTCTCTCACTTGCGCATACCATCGTCATTATCCCGCGGCGCCGCCTGTGGCACGTGCCTCAGTTCGCCATCAGAATAAACGCCAGACACGGTATACCTTGCCTTGCCGTCTCGACCTGGCCTTCTTTCACAAGTGGGGTAGGTGAAATTCGTTCCTCCTGTTACCTTGTGTTCTGCCTCTCGCTGGAGCTACGTTCCAGTCGCTGTTTGACACTTGCCACCATCTTCATGTTCGCTGTTCGTCGCGACGAAGTCGTGGATGACTGGCTGGACATTTTAGAACGCTGCAGTGCCTATAACCAGTGGAACGATGCTTTAAAATTTTCAACTTTTCTTTCAGCCTCATTGAGGTCGCCAAAAACTGGTTCATAAATCGCGATCCCCACGCAACTAACTGGCCCACCTTCAAACAACAATTACGACAATACTTCGCTCACCGGGCTGTTCAGATTGAGGTCGTGAAGAAAATTTTCGCTTCAAATATTCAAGGTCCCGGTGAATCATATCCGTCTTACAGAGAAAAAAGTACTTGAACTTTGTCGGCCTTGTAGTCTCATCTTGCCGAAATAGAAAGCGTGCACCACGTCCTGAAATGAATCAATTGTGTGGAATTTACCACCATAATTTCCCAGAATGCTTCAAGTGTTAATTCCAATATTACCACTTGCCAACGCCTCGAACAGCTGCAGTCGTCACGATCACAGCCTGGCCTAGTTACTGGCCCGACCTCTGTTGACTTCGATCTGCTGGTTTTGATTCGAGCGATCATCCGCGAGGAGCTCCAAGCCACCAGCCCTTTCTGCCGTCACGGCTGCGATCATTCTTCTACACCTTCTAATGGCGCCGTTCTCCGCAACATCACTGAAGAAAGACACCATAGCAAAACTTCAAGCCGGGCCTGTTGGATTATAGTTAATAAAATGATTTGCAGCGCTAAAGGACGACACACAAAGAAGCAACGCCAGCCTGCGCTTCTGTGTGTGCCGACCGTCAGCGCTGCAACTCCTTTTAACATTCATTGATAAAAGTTGGAAATAATCAACAGTCTGTACCGCATCCGACCCTCCTGCACTCCGCCCAGCGGCGACTGCCTGGTAGCTTTAACTTTGACCCTTCTTTCTGGGGCAGCTGAAGTTGAAGTTGAAAGTTTATTTTCGAATCAAAAACCAACGTACAGGAATATACAGCGAGAGGTCCCATGGTAAAAGACCGCGGGTGGGACCTCCCATGGTAATAGATTTCGAAAGGGAACAAAGAATATTATTATTGTAAGAAAACTTGTGTTATGAAGCGACACTGAAAATAGATAAGTACATAGTAAAGAGTGCATTGCCGACAGATTTCGATACAAAAATAGAACACAGAAGACAGTACCAAAACAGTTACAAATTCCACGACACAAAAGAAAATAACAAAAAAATCACAAATTAAAAAAATTTTTAATTTCAAATTGAACAAAGAAAGTGTATTGGTTTGCTTAATGTCGAAATTCAAAGAATTCCAAAATGATATGGACGAAAATTGAAGGCATTGTTTCTCGTAGTTAGTACTGACCTTAGGTAGTAGAAAATTATTACGTAGTGCGCAGCGTGTAACGCCGTTGTTTGTGATCGTGTCGGGAGGAAAAATTCTAAGTGGGAGCTGATGGTGAAGAATCTTAAAGCATAGAATACCAATATTATAAATATAAAGAACCGAGAGGGGTAGACATTTAAATCCACGAACAAAATGTACGACGGTGATATTCGAGGGGAGGAGCTTATGATGCGTGTGGCTTGCTTTTGCAGTTTTATTAATGGCCAAAGATGAACGGGATAGGCGTTACCCCAGGATGTAATGCCGTAGTTTAAGTGGCTGTGGACGAATGCGTAGTAAAGTGATAGTAACGTGCGGATTGGGAAATAGGATCCGCCCTGTGTCCGCACTGTGCAGATAACTCCTCAGATATGTACCACATGGTGTGGCCCTGCCCATCCATCACTGCTATCCCCCTAACCTAACACCAACCCCATCCAGGAGGGCTGGGAGGCGACCCTGCTTGGCTGTTACGACATACAGGCCCAAAAGACAATGGCGGAGCGCGCCCGGGCAGCAGCCGGCGCCACTGGGGTATACTACTGGGGACCCCACTTAGTGCTTGTGAGGACCAGCCCCTTAAGTTGATCTGATCACACCTCCCTGTGCATACTCATTTAGAGTTATTAAACGTCTTTCACCACCATCACCGACTTACGCTTACGTCGCTGCGTCCTCTCCTCTTCCGATCTCCGAGGCAGCCCCTAACACCACGGGAGCCGCAGCCAGTAGTACTCAAGAAACTTCACCACCCTCCCATCTTTAATGGCGACGACCACCCAGGCCTTGACGATTGGCTAGATGAGTATGAGCGCTGCAGCAGGAACGACCACTGGGACACATCTTCGCTAACATCTTTTTTTGACGGGAACTGCTCGACCATGGTTTCAAAATCACGAACAAGAGCTCGTTACTTTGGATATTTGCAAGCAAGAGCTTCAGGACTTGTTCGGGAAGCCGACTGGGCGCGCTCTTGCTGCAAAAACGGAACTTTGTTCTCGTGTCCAATCCCTCACGTAGTCCTACCTTGCCTGCATTCAGGACGTGATTGTGTTGTGTGGCAAGGTCAACAGCTCCATGCCGTAAACTGACACGGTAGTGCATATCCTCAAGGGTACCGTGGATGATGCGTTCCACATCCTCGTTTGCACGGACTGCTCTTCTGTTGACGCGATGCTTCAGGTCTGCAGAAATTCGAGCGGGCTAAACAAAGACGTCTAGTGCATCGCTTTGAGCGTCTTCCGAACACGGCGGCTGCATCATGCTGAGATGACCTGGCCCCTTTGCACTAGCTCTCCCGTCCCACGACCATCACTCGAATCGTCCGGAGAGAACTCGAGGCCTTAACTCCTGCACCACTCTCGTCTCCGCTACCCGACACCGTGGCCAAGATACAAGCCGTTGTCCGCCAAAAACTTGCAAACATCGGCCTCTCCTCCACCCCCGAGCCGCCCCCGCCACCATCGCACCCTGTTCCTTTAATGGCTGCTGCAACCCCCAGCCCAGCCGCTCCACGTCGCTATGTTGGTCACAATGCTGCAGAGTGGCGCACTTTAGACGACATGCCAGTCTGTTTTATTTGCTGTCGCGCCGACCACACTCCGTGTTATTGCCGTAGCCGTGCCTTCCCCACCCTTCGCTCCTATTACAACGCTGACCGTCGGTATTATTATGGACCCCGACGCTTTGCTGCCCAACCCACCGAACCCCGCCCTGCCTATGATGAACCTGGACACCTTCCTCTTCAACCTCATGAGCCTCGCACCAAACCGTTCCAACTGGTCGTCGCTCCAGTCGATCTCCATCTTCCCGCGCTCTTCGATCCCGCTCACCGGTACCTTGTCGCAGCTCCTCCCCATCATACGCCGGCACCTACTCTGGAAAACCGGGAGTGACGCTGCATTATCGGCCCGGACTGCCAACTCGGTACTGACCACCGCACCTAGACGTAACCTCATTGATATTCTTGTGGATGGAGTCCCAATTTCTGCACTTATTGACACGGTCGCCCACATTTCTGTCCTCAGTTCCTCTCTCCACCGACGCCTGAAAAAATTCTCACACCCGCTACCTAATCTACCGTCCGTGTTGCGGATGGCAACACAGCTACTGTTATTGGTATGTGTACTGCACGAATTAGCAGCGCAGGCCGCAACATCCCTGTGTTATTTACAGCCCTCACCAGTTGCCCTCAAGATGTTATATTAGGCCTCGACTTTTTAACTGCACACTCCATTCTCCTTACTGTTCTTTTGGACTTCCTCATCTAGACCGACCGCTCTGTTCTGACAAAAAAGCTCCCCCAACTTCAATGCTCCGTCTCCGCTCCGCTACATTTACTCGCCTACCACCAGAAGCCGCTGTGTACGTGCTCATGTCAGCTTTTCCCTCCATACCTGATAGCGACTACGTTGTTTCCCCCTTAACCGACGTGACTCTGCAGCATAGCATAGTTCTAGCTCCCTCACAAAGTCATGCATGTAGCAAATAACCACACTTATCTTTCAGTTCTGAACTTCAGATTTTCTCTACAAGTTCTTCCTGAGGGTATTGGTGCTATTCTCGCCAACTGCAGATGGGCCGCACTCGAGCCTTTACTTATGCCAGTCGCCTCCTTTCAGCAGCTGAGCGGAATTATTCGATCACAGAACGTAAGTGTTTTGCCCTCGTGTGGGCCATTACAAAGTTTCGCCCTTATTTTTTTGGCCGCCCGTTATCCGTCATCGCCGACCACCACGCCTTATGTCGGCTTCCGACACTGAAGCACCCTACTGGCCGTCTCGGGCGTTGGGCGCTGCGTCTGCAGGAATAGATTTTTTCTATCGTTCACAAGTCCGGCCAGCTACACACTGTTGCCACCCTCCTGTCCCGCAACCCGGTAGTTCCGCCTCCTGAAAGCGAGAGTAACGATGATACCTGTGTGCAGTCCATCTCTGACTTTTTGAACATTCGTCTTGAACAGCGCTTAGACCCCAAGCTTTGCGGTATTATCAACCGCCTCAGCACTGGTCATCCTGACGCTACTCTTGCGCTCCACAACGGCATTTTAAATCGGCGGAATATGCGATGAGCTTCTGCTCGTAGTAATGACTTTAGCTAGTAGTCTCCGACCACCTGCGTGCCACTGTTCTTCAGCAGCTGCATGACGCGCTCACTGCGGGTCATCTTGGCGTATCTCGTACGTACGAAAGCGTCCGCCGGCGCTTCTTTTCGCCAGGCCTCTACCGCTCTGTTGCTTGTTACGTGGCTTCTTGTGACAGGTGTCAGCGGCGGAAGAAGCCCTCGGTTGTGCCTGCTGGATCTCTACAGCCGATCGACATCCCAATCGACCCATTTTACCGAGTTGACCTTGATCTCCTCGGGCCATTTCCTCTGTCTGCTTCGGATAATAAATGGATTGCGGTGGCTGCGAACTATACTACGCGCTATGCCATTATTATTTTATTCGTCCTCTCGAACTCAGAAAAAAAACATACAAAAGCCGTTACACGAGCGATACCCACCAGTTGTACAAGTGACGTGGCTGCGTTTCTCATCCACGACGTTATCCTGCTCTATGGTGCTGCACGCCAGCTGCTCACTGACCGTGGCCGTTGCTTTCTTACTCGAGTATTCGAAGAAATTCTCCGATACTACTCCATTAGGCACTACTTCACCACCGCTTACCATCTACAAACGAATGGCCTCCCCGAGCGCCTCAGTCGCACACTCACGGACATACTGTCAATGCATGTATCCGCAGATCACTGTGATTGAGATATTACTTTACCGTTTGTTACCTTTGCGTATGATTCCTCCCGTTTGCCTGCGTACTGCCTCACACCGCTAATGCTAGTTCCTATGTTCGTGACGCCATATGCCGCACTGACGTCGCCCGTGTTGTTGCTCGCCGCCGACTGCCTTCCTCCAAGAACTCCCAAAAGCAGCGCCACGATTCTCGACATCGGCATGTCCACTACTCTCAGAACACTCTCGTCTTTCTTTGGACTCCCGCTCGCAGAGTTGGGCTCTGTGAGAAGCTCTTGCCGCGGTGCACAGGCCCCTACCGTGTTTTACGGCCAGTCATATCTGTGACATACGAGATCACCCCTGTGCACCCATGCCGACAATTCGATATGCCACGTACTGAAATCGTTCATGTCGCTCGCATGAAGCCATACCACTCCCGCTGTAGTTCCCCGACGTAGTACGCAGCCGGATGGTGATTTTCGTGGCGGGGTAGTATTACGTATATGCCACGATGGACAACAGAGTGTGGGACGACGAAGTTGAAGCCACGGTTGGGTTGGTGCTTGCCAGAACTCTTACGTCTGTCATCAGCTGTTGTGGTTTTCCTGAACTAGCCTTCTGCCACGTATCAATATTATCGTCATCTTGCACGCGGAATTTCCTTCCCGGTAAGTCTTGTCCGGGTGCGAATACTTCACGTGAATCCCTAGTGCTGCCTAAGGGAACTTAACTCCCTTGCGTCGTGTATGTTTAATCTATGTCCATGATGGCGCTCACCGCCCCTCTGCCTCAGCAACATGTTTTATCAGACATCTCTTTCCGTTCTGCTAAAGACGATTATTCTGAGCCCCATGCCTTACCAACGCCGAGAATTTCTCATAGTACTCCCAACCCACGTAGCCATTTTTATTACGACTTCCCCACTACTGGGACAGACAAGTGTTGTACACCACCGCATCTTAACTGAAATTAACTCGATCGTACGCCGAAGGTGCCTTATCTGGTTTCTCTCTCTGAATGAAATGTAATTAAAGAATATTTAAATGACATGCTCCGTCGCGATATTATTCGTCCCCCAAGAAGCCCATGGTCGTACTCAGTAGGGTTACTAAAGGAAAAAGACGGATCAGTACGATTTTGTATCGAATATGGCGCACTCAACAAAATTTGCTGACAAGACATTTACTTGATGCCGCGAATTTATGACGCCCATGAACTTCTCGAAGGCGCCGAATATTTCTCGACCTTTGACCTCCACTCACGTTATTGGCAAAAACTTATACACGAGGACAACAATGAAATAAAAAAACACGTTTTCGCAACTCCTGAAGGACGGAGGGATTGTTATGCGCCTCGGCCTTTTCAACGCACCAGCAACATATTAAAAATGATAGATGCTGAACTGCGTGACCTAAAATAGAGAACCTGTTTGTGCTGCTTAGATGGCATTGCTATATCTTCGTCAGCTTTAACGACCATTTAACGCATATGAATGACGTTCTCACATGCCTCGTTTCAGTGGGCCTTCAGCTCAACACCAAGAAGTGCCACTTGGCACAGAAGGAAAGTAAAACATTGGGACATCTAGTTAGCCATGGCGGTTTCGTCCAGACCCAGAGAAAAATCATTGCGGTCCTGAACTTTGCACGTCCTCAACGTACTGCAGATTTGTGGAGCTTCCTCGGCCTAGCGTCCAATTCCCATGCTATAATTAGGCATTTTGCAACTATTGCTGCACCACTTCATGAGCTACTTAAAGCGCGCAGCCTTTTCGTGTGGACTGAATAGTGCGACACTGCTTTTAACAACCTCGAGCACACCTTCACATAGTATCCTGTTTTTGGCACTTCAGCGACAGCGCTCTAAGCATCCTGCACACTGATGCCAGTGGTTATGATCTTGGCACTGTAATTCTGCAGTGAGATTCAACTGCGCGGGAGAAAGTGATTGCTTTTTCCAGCCGAACATGACTCAAGCGGAGAAAAATTACACCATCACCGAGCGGAATTGTCTTGTCATCGTCTGGGTGGTCCAGGTATTTCGCCGCATCTATGGTCGCGGAAAAATGGAGAGTAAATGATAGTCCACTGTACTGCTGTGTTACAGGCTAATTTGACAAACGGTAGAATAGTGCCCCTATTTCGATGGTCTGGTGTGACGTACGTGGAGTTGTCGTCTTCAACAGTTGTTGTGTTCGCTGACAAATTTGACAGGTCGACTTGGCCGTTGGATTCTATGCCTGTAAGGATACCATTTCGACGTAATTTATAAATCGGGTCGCCAACACCAAGATGCCGGCGCTATTTCTCGCTGTCCATTTTCGAAATCAGTCTGCTGTTTTTCTTCCCAATGGATTTCCGCCTCTGACCACAGCCGACCAACGCTTACCCCGAAGCATATTACAACAGTTTCTTTTGACGATTCTGACAATAAACGCACTCTTCGCTCACAGCAACTAGTCGACGCCTGCAGTCGTCCCATCATCGCCCGCCTTATCGGCGCTTCGAACCCATTCAATGCTATGTTCTGCCGACAGCTACGCAGCTTCATGCTCTAGGTTGGCAGCCTAAACCGTTACGTGTATTGACCTTATGGAACTTGTTGGATCCCAGTCGTCCCGCCTTTGCTTCGCCCACATATCCTAGCAGCTAGCCACGATGACGCTACTGCAGGTCACCTAGGTTTTGCAAAACCTAGGACTCATGAAGAGATTATTCTTTTGGCCTGGCCTATCCTCAAGCGTAGGTAAATACGTCGCTTCCTTGCCCCCTGTTCCGACATCGGAAACGGCCGACTTCTTCACCCGCTGGTCCATTACCTGTCCCGCCACGCCATTCGAAGCAGTCGGCATCGACCTATATGGTCCAGGCCTCTCTCCGATCGGGGTAATCATGGGATCATCAGAGCTGTCAGCAACCTTACGCGCTACGCCGAGATAGCATCCGTGCCCAATGGCCCAGTCACACAGGAGCATCGAAATAGGGACACAATTCTACAGTTCGTCACATTCGCTTGTAATACAGCACTACAGGGGACTATTGGTTACTCTCCATTTTTTCTCGTTTACGTCCGTCCTCCCACCACATTCTTGAGAGTTTTGTGATAATACTGGACCAGGTTTTGAGCCGTCGCGTATCCCTGGCAGACGCCACGCTTGACGTTGGACATCCAAGGAGGACGAGGAGCTTTTGCGGCGGCGATACGTAATAAACCTTATCTCCCACCGCACAGAGCTGGCCTTTCAACCCGATTGCACGCATGCACATAAAGTAAAGGGGTGGTTTCGGTACTCGATCGGTTGTGGGAAAGGCATGGTACTTGCAGATATGGTCGAGGAACAGGAGTGAGTTGCGCTGTTCGGGATGCGCTGCCGGTGAACGGGCGGATCGAGAACAGAAGTGATCCACGGAATGATGCCAGGAAAGAAGTGGGACGAAGCCGGGGTTTAGCTAAGCGACGGGTGCTGGGTATAAAGCACAAAGGCTGGAACAAGCACGAAACTCAAGCACGGGTCATAACTGGGGCGACCAGTAGGATACCTTTCGCTCTTACGCGTTTCGTAGCTTTAGTCGATAGTTTTCATGACCCCTTCAAGTGGAGTGCACATTGAGGCCCATACATAAACCTCGCAGCTACACGTAAATGTAGAGATACACAACAAAGACTTGACATCCGGGCTTCCGCCATCGACCTACTAGTACGCACATTGCACTTACATCCTTTATCAGAAAATTTCTTTGCAGCAATCCGCGGGCCCGAAATAGGCGCCCCTTGTTGGATCAGGGCCGCAAGACTACACGGGTAGAAGCACTAAAAAAGTGTTACCAAATACGTGTCCCTAAGGCCGAGAAACGGCACAGACTGAACTCTGGCTGAGCTCACCACATTCTTCCGCACCAAACGGCAACCATTCCTGCTACCGCACCCCCTACCAAGAAACAGAATATCTGGCGACGACTGCAAACGAGAACCCTCCCCACGGCTCACTTTGCTGTATGGATATCCCGAAAACCTTGCCCTCCTTTAAATTTCTAAAGCGACACCGGCACAAATGCCATTAACCAGCCCGGCGTCTCCTCCTCCCTGTCCCAATGAATCGGTGATTCTCGGAACGCGGGAGGACTCGGAGGACATCCGGCTCCACGGTCCCGAGGAAGTTGAAGGTGGAATTTCATCGTGCTGCTAGCATCATGTGTACGTTGGACACAAACGTTTTCCTGAAACGGGGAGGGGCCCTGCAAGGACTTTGGGGGCGAGGAGACCACCAATACCGTGGCGGCGAATAAATGTTTGGGCTCCCCGACTGTCACTTAGACCAGTTCCAATTAAAGAGTTTAATGTATCTCCAAAAACGTATCTCCCAGTGGCTGTCAGCTACATGCACGACCAATCTTTTATGGCGTCCGTAAGCCAACTTCCCGAGCTCCTATTATCCCTCTAACTTTCCAGTCCGGTACTTTCCTAAACAAAGGGGCGGCGAAGCAGCGCCCGTCCACTAGTGCCCCAGAAGAAAAAAAGCTGGGAATAGGGTCCGCAGACGCGAGCGAGGAAGCGAAGGCCGTCGGCTCTCGCGGTGGCAATGGCTGGGGTCTCTAGTGAACCTCAAACAGGGATTAGCCACAACATACCGGTCCCGCCCTTATTCTGAACTCCGTATAGTCTTAGCAAAAAGTAACCCATCAACGGGATTTTCCGTCATAGTGTAGCGGGTACCTGCCCTTAAGAACTGAATATGGGCAACGTAAGCAGCTCTTTGTCATCCACGTTTTAGGCCTTTTGACGTACACTGTTCCCGGAAGGACTCTACGATATGCATGAAAAGCAGACCTTGCGGATTGACTATCTGTGGCACGGAGGGTGCGGCACGGTAACAAATGGATACGGGTGCAGGGGGACAGCGATGAATCAAACAAAAATCGTCATTGCAGCCACGTTATTCATGGTAAATAGAACCGTTTAAGAAACCTAAGGACGTAGTGAACCCTGTCAAAAATCCGAGCCACCATCTCCGTGAAAGGCGCCGTAACAAAGAAACTAGATTTGGAAAACTCGCGAAAAGTTAGCGACCTTTTGGCTCATGTGGATGTTATGATCTCGTGTCAGGGCATCCGGTCCCGGTCATGGCAGCTACGTTTCGATGGAGACGGAACCGAAGGCTTCCATCTAGCGCGCGACATCTGTGCGAGTGTAAATAAATCCAGGTGGTGGATAACCAGAGTCCTTCACCATGGCGTCCCGAATAGAAGATGCTAGGTAGGTACGTTGAACCCCATATAATCATCATCATCATCTTCAGCCTGACTATACCTCTATACAGGGCAAAGGCCTCTCCCATATTCTTTCAATACCCGGTCCTGTGCGAGCTTTATCCACTTGACCCCTGCGAATTTCTTAATCTCATCCGCCCACCTAATTTTCTGCAGTCCCCTGCTACGCTTTCCTTCCCTTGGAATCCAGTTTGTTGCCCTATGCGACCATCGTTTATCCTTTCTTCGCGCTACATGTCCTGCCCATTCCCATTTATTCTTCTTTATTTCTATCAAAATGTCAGTGATTTGAGTTATTTCTCTCGTCCACTCTGCACATTTCCTATCTGTTAAGGTTATCTGTACCATTTTTCTTTCCATAGCCCTCTGCGTTGTTCCCAACTTAAGTAGAACCCTCTTCGTTAGCTTCCACGTTTCAGCCTCATAGGTAAGTACAGGTACGATGTAACTAATATATTTTCCTCTTGAGCGATACCGGTAAACTGCTAGTCATAATCTGGGAGGGATTGCCAAATGCGCTTCATCCCAGTCTTATTTTCCTTGTTATTTGCCTTTAATGATCCGGATCCGCGGTTACATACCTCTCCAAAATAGATGTATTTGCCTACTACTCCCAGTGCTTCGCACCCCAACGTAAACTGCTGTTCCTTCCGTAGGCTATTGAACGTTACCTTAGTCTTCTGCATATTGATTTTCAAGCCTACCTTTCTACTTTTCCTGTCTAGATCACCAATCATTTTTTGCAGTTCATCCCCTGAGTTACTTAGCAAGGCAATGTCATCAGCAAATCGCAGATTACTGAGGTATTCTCCATCTTCTCTTATCCCTAACTGCTTCCATTCCGATTCTCTGACTACTTCGTCTAAGCAAGCTGTGAATAGTATGGAGATATCGGATCTCCTCTCCTAATACCTTTCTTTACCGGAATTTTGTTACTTTCTTTATGCAGAACTATGGCTGCTGTGCACCTTCTGTATATTTCTTCCAGCACTTTCACGTACGGCTCGTCTACACCCTGGTGTCTCAATGCCTGTATAACCGCCGAGGTTTCAACTGAATCAAATGCTTTTTCATAATCAATGAATGCTATGTATAGAGGCTGGTTATATTCCTAGCATTTGCCTATCACCTGATTGATGGTATCATTATGAATGATAGTAGAGTATCCTTTCCCAAAACCTGCTTGATCTTTTGCTTGGTTGCAGTCTAAAGTTGGCCTGATTCTAATAGCGATTACTTTGGTAAATATCGTATACGTAACAGACAGTAAGCTAAATGGTCTGTAATTTTTTTAATCCTTAGTGTCCCCTTTCTCATGAATTAAGACAATGTTTTCGTTCTTCCATGGTTCCGGTATCGTCGATGACACCAGGCATCGGGTAGCTGCGCCGGGCGGCCAGTTTTTCTGGCACGATATGCCCCCGTCCTTCAACAAATCTATAGTTACCTGATCCCCTCCAGCTGCTTTCCCCCTTTTCATGGTTTCTAATGCCTTCTTAACTTCTTCCTTCGTCACTGGCGGAACGTCTGACAGCATTTCACTATCGCCAATCTCATTATCGTGAGTTGGTTGTCTGCTGTAGAGATCTGTGTAGAACTCCTGGACTACTTTGACTATCTTGCCCATATTCGTGATGACAGTGGCCGCCTTGTCCCCTAGCGCATACATATGATTTTTGCCATTGCCTAATCTCTTCTTCATCGCTTTAAGGCTTCCACCGTTCTTAAAGCATGCTCAATTTTCTCCATGTTATACTTTCTTATATCGGCCACTTTGCGCTTCTTGATTAGTTTTGATATCTCTGCGAATTCTATCTGGTCTGTTGGATTGGAAACTTTCATACTTTGGTGTTTCTAATCAAATCCTTCGTCAACTTAGGCAGCTTACCGGTATCCCCTATAACTATCCTACCGCCTACTTCTACAGCGCACTCAGTAATGATATCTCTGAAATTATTGTTCATTGCTTTTAAGCTAATGCTGATATACTACCATATACTATGGGACGACAAAAGTAAGGACGTATGCCATGGACAGTGAGCTTCAATCCGGGAAAACCAAAGGGACATTGTTGCTGCGAGAAAGTTTTGGATAGAGAGTTCAGTATCGTCGTTTTAAAAATGTTGGTATCATATACGTTTCTGTAATCACATCAGTGGCCTAACACGCCAGAAATGTGAGTACTAGTCCTAACGCACTAGGAGCTTTGCAACATGGGCCCTTGACTAGCTAATGCAAGCTGTAGCCCAGTCTTCTGTGGAAGCAATTGTGCTGGAAACTCCTAAAAGGGGTTTGGCATTTTGCGCGCGGTAATGGTTCATTTTGCGGCAGGATCATAGTGACTAGCCTTTTACAAGCACTAACGTAGAGAAAACCTAACCTTGTCAGAGAAGCGGCATGCTTACGGAGTTGTGAATGTTTTTTTTATCGATAATATAGTGGCAAGCAAGGAATGAGCACGAGCATTTCAAGGACCTACTACTATTGAGTGAACCTCGCATGCCGGAATGGCATAGGCTTCTAGGTGGCAGCGTAGCTAAAAATAGAGACCTTTAGTATAGCGTACACAAATACACGCAGAGAAATAGCGCACGCCAAAAATATCGTGATGCTCACCCGTGCATGCGCTATACAATAGCCAAGAACGAACTCTCGCGAACGATCGGCCAGCGTACGCGAAATTGTGAGTTTATCGCGTCGTGGTTTATCGTGCCAGGCATTCGCGTACGATGGGGAAATAGCATTGGCAAGATTGCGGCGCCCAGGTCACCCGCTTCAGTGTGAGTTTGTATTCGTTAGCGTGTTTTTCTGCGCGCTAGTATCTACATATGGTACAAGGAACTTTCGCTTTGACTTATTTAACATTCATTACAAACAGTTATTGATTTATGTGTTGTGGTTTTTTCATTTTGCTCGGCGGCTGCGCACTCCCTAAGCCTGACGATTGGCGTTGTTTTGTTGGCATGGCAACGCCATGAAGTGGATTGCCTTGGGGTAATTGCACTGCTTACACGCTTCTTTCCGTGAACAGAAGTTGTGAACATGGTAGGCCTCATATTGACAACATAAATCTTTATGGAAAATGAAATTAGTAGTTTCTGATGTGTTATCGTGGCTCAGTGTTCAACACAGGAGCAAAAGAACTTGCTTTAGTCCCGGCGCCACTTGGCTAGTTTTGACACCCGAGTGAAAAAAAAAAAAAAAAAGCGCCTAGGTGTGTTCGTCCGGCTAACTAAAAGCGCCGAGGCGACACACTGAGTAATGTCCCGTAATTCGCGTTTATCGCATGAAAGATTCCATACGCTACACTAAATGTCTCGAATGTCACTACTGCATCAGCTATATGAACGTTTCAGTCACGCAATTTACTCAAAATTTAGGTAAATAAACACAGAGCTACTGAGCAGGTCGTAAAAAATTCTATCGGAGCAGTAACAAAAAAGAAGTTGACTTTAATAAAGATAGATGATAAAACATTTCTCTGCCCGCTAAACCGGCAAGAATACCCACCGCCAGATAGGACACTAAATACGAGCAAAGGAAACATCTGGAGGCGCTTACAAACCAGGACTTTTCCGAATGCAGCTACCGTTAGCCTGTGGTACCTGATCAGTTCTCAGATAGGTGCCAGCTATTACTGGATAAGGCAGATCTGGTGTACATGATATGAAAGTGTCTAGAAATCAAAACGGTAAATCAAAAGACAAAAATAGAAGGATTTCAGGAGACTTTACTGCTGAGCTCAAGTCCTGAAACTCAGCTAGATGTAAACCGACTGTCCGGACACGCGGCCGGGTTCAAGGACTCCAGGCCGCCGCCTAGTTCGATAGGCTGACACCTATCCTGTATTGTTGGAGTTTTACGATCATCCACCCACTTACCTCTTTGTTCCTGACATCGAAACAATGATAAAGTCTCTGATTGTGAGAAAACGATCATCACGGGAGAAGCAATATGACCTACTTATGCTACATTCGTCGATAAAAAAAAATATCGCTATGTTCTCGTATGACGTCTCTACCAGAGAAGACATTCAACTTTTCAGTTGGCCTTTGACTCGTGATCCCGATATATATTTCAACGCATATTGTCACGTTGGCAGATTTTGTCACCTCTGTCGAATGTATTTCAGGCATATTCATATAAACGCCTCCGTGATCACAATAAAAGGCACTGTCTCAGATGTGGTGTCAGCCAGTCAGTACATCTTCGCACAACTTGTACGAACGCCAGGTAAGGTATTACCATCTCCTGACTTGCGTAAATATTTGCGAGCGCGTACTATAAAATAAACCGTGAAACCTATAGCTTGGGATATGTGACATCTTGCAGAAAACTGTTTGTGATTTCTAATTGTCCTTCCTGAATAATATCACTAATTCTTGATGATGATGATGATGAATATTATTAACACCTGCTAAATATTCAAGAATATATTTTGTCATAACGCTGTTTCAATGCAAACATTCTGATCTATAAGTAAATTAATTAGAGTGCTGATTGAAAAAGTAGTTATGCTCATTTACACTAACAATCTCTAGGGAATGAAAGTTACACAAGGATTTTACCTAGAGTAACATTGTAAAAGAGGCGGCATACCTGTAACAAAATTATGCTTTGAGACGAGTTCCTGTACTTTATAAGACTTAACCTGGATTGTTTAACTACAACAGGAGAGCAATTGTCATTTGCATAATTTTTTGTGTTGGACATTGTTTCACAACTCTTAAGTAGCCTTTGCTTTTCATATAAATTTTTCGTTGTCTATAGCGTTGAAGTTGAACCCTCGCCAAGCGGGCTCCTGCTGTGATGATGGGAGTATCGCGTGAAATGGCACCTGAGGAAATTCTTTTTTTTTTTTTTTTTGCTGTTTTCAGATGGTGAGAATGTTCCTACCGGTGTGGACTTTGCTGCTGTTTGCCTGTGAGCTCAGTTCGTTTTGAGTACCTCCTCGCGATCACGGCGGACTTTAAGGGGACCCTGCCAACAGCTTCATTTATTTACTGTTCTTAGTAAAAAAAGACCATTTAATTGATATTCCAAGTATAACATGACTCCATGTCACTTTCTTGCCACGTATCCGGCAGGAAAAAAAAATTGGAGAATAAAATTGAATCTATTATTGAATCTATGATATAGTCAGCCGCATCATCAAGCTCCTCACGCCCAGACTAAAAAGGCCAGGCCGATGCCTTTCAGTACCGAATCTGGCATACGGTATCCTCCAGAATGAGATAAAAATTCAGGGGTAGCGAATGGAGTTATGAGAACCAATGGTTTCATTTGCAATCTATTCCGTTTCTGATTCCAATGTAATTTGAATTCAGTTGTGTTTACTCACCAATATAATCCAATTTAGATTTAGTTAGAGTTCAGGTATCATTCTTATTTAACTTCTTATCGTATTCGCCGATTTGTTCATTTTTATAAAGTTATTTTTAATCATCTGTGTTTTCGCCGAGCCATCCGGCGTCTCTAGTCTTTCCCATACAAGCGGAAATCTCCGCATTCCGCATGTGTGAGGTCCTCTGGCAGCCAAACGTGGGAGAGGGCAGCCGGAGGCTTTTTATAAACAGAGTCGTCGCCGGACATTTTCGAAGCGGTGGTGATAAGGCCCCGTTTTTGAGAAATTCCAACGACAGCATTGCAAGCACTTTAGTTGGCAAGTCGGGCTCTGATTGGTCAGTAGGTTGTTTGACGTCACTGGGACACCCAGCCAATCCAGGTTGCTCCTCTGAGATGGGAGGGTGAGGTGGGAATCGAACTATATCGGACCATCGGATGCCGAGTCATACAGGGCGCCCTCGTCACACGCCGAGAAGTTCGCACGGCTCGATTAAAACGGAGCTTGATGTCTATGTCGGGAAGCTTTTCACATAATGCGTCAGCTTACGTCTGAATGGTAATGAGTGTGCGTAGCACAATTGAGGCGCGAAATGAGGAATTCGTGTTCAAGCGAGCTGTAATCTGTTTATACGCAAACGAGAATCCCTAAGTTCGCCGCCCACGGGAGCCATAAAAAGCTTTACATTCAGATCCTTAGACGCAGAGCTGATGTGCCTCAGAAATGTTTCGTCTTAATGGTATCCTGTCGCTGTGAAACCATTATGTGGCGCGCAATCTCGCGAAATGTGTTATGGTGGTGACATGTTTGTTTCCTTTTTGAACGCCACAGTATTATTGTATCTCCACTTCGAAACGAATTGGGGGGATACTTAACCTCCGCCATTGACAGATGTGAATGAGTAACCCCTTCAAGTTTTGCCGCTGTTATCTTCAAATACTTCGGGGCATGAAGTTGGCAATTGGCCTATTACGTGGTCATCCGACAAATGTTACCAACGAAGCCCCTATGTAACCAAGTCATACGAACTTGCGTCTGTCACCCAAGAGAGGCGTGTGCTACACCCAAGGGTCCTGGAGGGCTGGATTACCATCTAAAGCTCCCATTTGAAATGAGAAGCCCGGGCTGGCAGCACCTGCCATGTCACATGCCCTTGTGACGTCACACAATCTTCCCATAAATCAGTGCTAGGCCACGCCACCAGCCAGAGCCATGCTCATGATTTTTCACTCACAACGTCGACACGCCAGATTTTCTGCGGAAAAAGGGGCTTTTTTATTCATGCGCTATCGCGTGCTCTATCGCGTCGACCGTTTCATGACTCGCCCCATCGAAAAGATACGAGCACGCTTCTGGAGATGACACGCGAGTGTCCACTTCTGTGACCGCAGTACTATGGCGACGGTCCCGTTGAATTCGAAACCTTCACCTGAACACCGCTACAAGACATCTCATGTGGTCTATGTCGCCTGAAATTAAATTCCCACCTTACAGTAAATGACTTTAAAATAAGTATTATTTTTCTCAGTCATTTCTTTGCATAAGCAATAATACAGCAATGAATCTTGCTGTGGTGGCGCAACGCTCTCGCGTATAATACGCAGCACTGATCTAATTATTCAGCTGCGTTTTTTATGCTTTTTTAGGTTGTAAAATATTCGTTGACTTATTTTTCCTAGTTCAGCTATAGTGTAATAGGCTGAGCGCTCTTTATCCTTCTTCAATAAAATTAAAAACAAAAACTCCCCACGATTGTTCGTCAGGGTATTGTTGAGACAACTACGCTTGTTCGGAACTTCCTTTTTTTCTTGTCGTGCAGCTTCCACTTGTGCGAGCTCCTGGCGCAAAGACTACGTCGTCGACCGTTTGCTGCGCAGCGTTGGCATAGAAACGATTCCTCTGGAGGATATCTCGTTCGACGTGGATTACAACAATTCGTTCTCCTCGGGATTTGTCGAGTTTCACCTGGAAAACGGAACCCACAATTCGTTCTCCTCGGGATTTGTGGAGTTTCACCTGGAAAACGGAACCCTTGGCAACCTACGCCGACAAGTAAGCATCCGGCTCATTTATAGCGCGCTGGCTTGCCGTAGTTGTCCAACCACATTCAGTGGGATGGGTGAGGTAGCTAGGAGTTTAAACGTCTCATAGGTTTTCGCACCGATAATATAAGCTTTGGAGGAATACTTTAAGGCAGAATTAAAGGCCCTGTTAACCAAAAGTTGTAACGGCGTTCGAGCCAAGCGGTGGCCCATTTCCGTGCACTGACTAGTCTGCGGGCAGCGTGGCACACAAACCAAATGATACGAAAGTGTTAGCAAGAAGAGTCAACTCAGGAAGATCATTTGCGATTATGAATCAACCCTCGGGTTCCTCTGTATACCGAATCAAATAGGCTACCCTTTGGCCATGCAGGAACGTATGCGTGGTTGGACTGAAGCGGGATTTTACATCTATAGATGTTCGGGGTCTCCACTGAACGTGGTTATATTTATGACGTTACGCTAATGAGTATGTGTGAGCAAATAGAGTCCCGAATGGAGAGGTTACCGATTATTTGTGTTGCATAGTGCGTGTAATGACTTTGCCAAAAGTAACCAGGCTGCAGGTTCTGCATCTCAGTCGTATAGTAGAGAATTCATAGCACTTCTCAAGCTGTAAATCTCTGCAATGTAATAGTTGCTTTCTGAATAGGACTAGAAGGAGAGAAAGTCTTTTAGTATACCAATGTACCGAGCAGTTGTTCTGGTTAAAAATCTGCATGGCAAGACCAATGGAGATTTTCGTGTAATAGGAGAAATTTATGTACTGAAATGCGTTCTAAGGGACTAGACTGACAAGAAAATGTGACATTCTTTTGATTCGTTTGCCGGCAGCTGAAAAATTATTAATTTTGTCTTATTGGCATTACGCATCAGCTGGTTGGCACGGAGCCATCTCCACAAATCTTCAAACCGTTGGTTAGCTACAGATACTAGAGGGGTCAAGAGTTTTGTGAGGTAAAATAAAGCACTCATATCATCAGCATACAGCCAGATGTTAGAAGAATCAAAGATAGCAATGATATCTTTTTTGCGAATTTTAACACCGTATCTTATGAATTTAGAGTCTCAGGCAAAGTAATTTATAACGACGAATTGAGAACACTTCAAGAAATAGCTTCGAAATAGATAAAGTGCAGCACCCGCTACTGCGTAGTGTGGTAACTGTTGCCAAAGTATTTCATGTTTAACTGAGTCAAAAGCTTTGCTGAAATCCAAAAAGATTCCCATAGTGAACAGCTACATTTCTGATGTGTGCTGTCTTATCTCTAACGTATAAAAGGGCAGGTTCAGCTGACTTGCCTCTCTGGAAACCGTACTGGTCTGCAGAGAGCAACGCATTTTTATTTAAATGATTGGTTGACCTTAAATTGATTACTTTTTCAACTATTTTGAAAAAAACTACAACGGGAGTACTGATATTGGGCGACAGTTACTAATACATATGTGCAGGACTATGACTAATAATTTTCTTTTTAACTGAGAATCTTCCTGTGATAATACTTGATTGGTTAAGCGGCATACTACTTCAAATAAAATATCAGAAACCGCTTTAATTGGTGCCGCGGTAATACCAACGAAACTACATGACGTATATTTAAGGTTATTAATTAGGCAAATAATTGCAGTTTCAGTGGGCGGATATAGAAAAGTGGAGACAGATGGATTGCGCAGAATATAATTAACAAAAGCATACGATCCAGGTGTAGTAAAAGATCCAAAGGTTAATAAATGTCTAATGAACAGATTACTGAGGACCGCACCGCTATAATGTTTGTTATCTGTCTTTATTTCAGCAGGTAGGATAGTATGACGTTTGCTGGGTAATATTTTTATAACGTGCCACGTCTTTTGAGGGTCATAATAAATGTCCGTAAATGTTTTGGCATAGTAGTGGATGCGTGCTTTTTTATATCGTTCCCTAACTTGTTGCGCATTTTCGTATATTCCTTAAATAATAATTTATCTCTGCTTATTGAATATCTGTGGAAAAGAACATTTCGCGTTTTTACTCGTAGCACCAACTCTCGTGTAATCCAAGGTTTCCTTCCCCTTTTGCTGGGGTTCTTTAACGTGCACTGATATCGCACAGCACACGGGCGCCTCGCCTTTCGCCCCTATCGGCGGGAGCCTTTCGATGGGGTCGAAAGGCAAGGCGCCCGTGTGCTGTGCGATGTCAGTGCACGTTAAAGAACCCCAGGTGGTTGAAATTACCGGAGTCCTCCACTACGGCGTCTCTCATAGCCTGAGTTGCTTTGGGACGTTAAACCCCACAAACCAACCTACCAACCATCTTTTTCGTCACTGCGGTAGGGAATGCGGTATTATATATTTCAAATATTTTTTTCTGGTATTCGTTCGTATAAGTCATTGAGGTTTAGGTTGCTAAAGGTACGTGTCAGTCTACAGCGGCTTGAGAGATCGAAATTGTCCAATGCTGATCTTCGTTATCATTCGTGTAGTGCTTGTTCTTCGTGGGCCAGGAAAATCTGCAGACTGCGCCCTCTTGGTATAAAACGGAAAAAAAAATAAATGATCGTTCACATCACTAGCAAGGACAATAGTCGTCGTGATGTTGTGCTCACAACTTATTAAACAAGGGTACATTAAAGATCCAGTATGATCAGTGACTTGAGTAGTGGTATTGATAAGATTTCAGATACCATAAGAACAAATATCAACGAAGGCGATGGCTACAAGGCAGTGTCTAAGGAGATTGACACTAAAATCACACATAATAATAACACGTAGTTCGAGTATAGAGTTTGCCTAATATTAAGTCAAGAAACCGAAAGAATTCCTCGTTAGAACCTGACAGTGGCCTAGAAATAACACCATATACGAATGCTCTGGTTTTGACAAACAGTGAATCAGTGTTCTCGTTCAAAAGCGTGTAGTTAAACGCAACTTCGTAGCAAAGTTTTTCTTTAATATATACTGCAACACCACCGCCCATTTGGCCATTTCTGCATAAAGATTCGCATTCATAACCTTCAAAATGCATTATATCATCTGAATTGCTGAACCAGGTTTCTGAAAATCCCGGAGCATCAAACTGGTGCTTTAATAAAGACAAAAACAAAAAAAACTTCAAAATTAAATTCTCCATTTTTGTTACGCAAACTATGTGCGTTAAGGTCATAAAAGGAAAAGTACGTCACCTGGCGTTTCGGTTAATAAAGGAATGCTACAAAAGAAGATGCCCCCCCCCCCCCCCCCCCCCTTCCCGTGTCAAGATAAACAAAATCAGATTTGAGAACTGCTGTACTGTTGAAAAACGGGCCTCCGCGGAAAACACTTGCACTCCATTATTACGTTCTATACAGATCATGTTAGCCGTAGATCCAAAAGCCTAATCACCTTCTTCCTTTCGAGCAAAAATGCGTCCGCCTTTCTGCCACAATAAAGCATAGTTCAATTCGGGTCCGTTTGAGCGGGCTAGCCGGAGTAACCGTTTGTTATCCCGAGTGAAGTTGTCTACAAGCTTCACATTCGAATCCTTTGCCTTGATAAGGGTACGACATTCCATAATTTCTGCTTTAGAGATGTCTGACGAAATCTAGTAATTACAGGTACCTTTCCAGCCTTCGCTGAAAGCAACGCAGAGCTCCAAGATCTGAGTCTTTCAGGGTTAGAAGTTGTAGCAAAGATGTTAGGTTATTCATTGTCTCGAGAAAAGTTTCATTCTTTCTTGAATTCTTCCACGCACGTTTATGTTCGGTATGCGGTTGTACTGCTCTAGTTCATTCACATGAAGCTTTATATCCCTGGTGGCAGAGGAATTTCCAGTTGCGATGCTCTTTATCTGTTTATTTAGGGCTGCCTTGTCATTCTTTTGTCTCTCTAGATTTTCTAGTACGGTGTCATACTTGCCGGAATCTAACTTAACTGAGCTTTCAGTTTCGTCAACTTTCGCGACAAGTTCGCTTAGTGCGTTGACCTTGGCAACAAGGAGAAGAAGCAGAGAAAATCTGTCATTCAGGTTTTTACGCTGGCGCTCAATGTTTGCATTCTCAGCTGTTGAAAGGGGAACCAAACTTTTTCTTACTGCTGATTCAGTGGTTGGGCTTTCCCAGAAGCACTAAAAGACTCACCCGTGTTGCGAAAACTCGGCGCAGGTACACCAGGAGATTTTCCAAGGTGACAAAGATAATCGCAAGTGGAGCATACTAAAAACATTTCTTCATGAGTCACTTCCTCATGTCAGGCCAAACATTCCAACATGTTCTCTAATGAGGGTTCACTGAAGGAAAAGCCGCAAAAGCAGGAGCGGTAGCAGCAGCAGTGCGCAAGACGACATTTCACAAAGAGATACAAAAACCGCCAACCTGCAAAAATATTGCTTAGCAGCTTGATCAGACTGTAGGCCCCATGCTGCCTGCCGTCGCTTTTGTGTGCAAATGTCAGCGTAGCCTGTCGATCGCTCCTCTTTAAGCACGGCAAGGGCTCACCAAACTCACCATGCTCCAGAGGTTGTCGAACGGCTTGTCAAGCCGGCAGTCCTTATCAGGGGAGCGGTGTGAAAGTCAGGTTGATCCAGATTCAGCGGAGATGAGATTCAAACAGGAGTTTCAGCAAACATATTGCGTAACATTTGTAGCAGATCGTAGGCATCGTGCTGCCTGCCGCCACTGTGGTATGCAAATCTCCTTATAGCTGTTAAACAGCTGTAGTTCCTCACCCGCACCACTGAGTGCATGAGAATGAACCACCACACTCTGCAGAATGCCGCATTTTGCCGGAGTTTAAATGCAAACAGTTCATCTTTCCGGCTGGGCGATTGTGTCATATTTGAGTAAACCTCCTTCAAAATGCGGCCTTCTGCATTGTGGTCCAGTAGTGCATTTTCATGCATTCAGTAGAACGGGTGTGCACTACGTTTGGCCGAAATGACTGCTGCGTTTTCCAATCCATCGAGGTGACTATTTCTTTCTTTTCTCCTCCGCCTTTACGCTGTGATTCGTGAGCCGAATGTGCAAAAGAGATAGCTACTTCGCTTCTCCTTCTTCTCTTAAGCGGCCATAATACGGTCCTTATCTTCCTCTTCCAGACACTCACGCAATGAATGGCGCAGAATGCCCTTGTTACACGCGCTATTAACTGGTGCATAAAAAGTGGTGCACTGAGTTCCCATCACAAAATTTCGTCACGATAGTCACAGGCAGCACTATTTTCTCAAACTTTATCCACAGTCTTCAGGTCTACATCACTGTGGGTGTCTGTACCCCGTTTCATCTGTGCAGGTTCAGCGACTAGGCAGCTGCGACCTAAAGGATGAACGGCACGAGCGAGCTCCTCAATTCCGTCTCTACTGCACCCTGAGTATGCGTGGCTTGGTTGCCCAGTACGACGTCGAGACGATCACGGACCGCCAGTCGAAGAATGTGGCCGTTGAAATACCCGTCGGCAGTGGTGCCATACACACATGCATCGACTGGTTTTTCGGCAACTGCACAAAATGTACGTTTCTTTTGCACACAATCCGAGCCGTCATTTGAAAAGCTGTGTCAGTCTTATTAGCTTCATCCTCTAGTAGACAACTGTTCGCCTTCGTTCTTTCTGTGGTCCCTTTATTGAAGCGTCGGCACTGATGCTTTTAGTGCGTAAAACCGTTACGTTCGGCTAGAGGTTCGTACAGTTGACAGTTGGCAGGTGACTTGATCGGACATTTATTCGTCGGCGGCTTGTCTCAATCCTGAGTGGACAATTCTGCTGGAGCTGCCTAATCGGATAGTTCCTTTGAAATGAGAGGATAAGATGGAATTGAAACTTGGGATTCTCGGATCACGAGTAAAGCACGCTATCACTAGAAAGAGACGGCGAGTTGGGCCTGAATAAACCGTGGCTTTATGTTCAATTAGGCTGGTATTCCCCACGCTAAGATAGATTACGACCGTATGATAACAAGTATTGGTGATAAAAGATGGGTTAAAATTGGATTGAATGTTGCCAAGCAAGACCGACTACCCTACCTTACCCACATTGCACCGGGGTTGAGAGCCTAGCAAAAAATCTTAACATGGCTCTCGTATGAGCTTTCGGACGATGCCATGTCAGTTACTGGAACCACGTTTTTTCTCAATTTCCTTTTTTTTTCGGAGTTCGCTATCTTACACCAAGCAGATCACTGTAGACGTCATTAAAACTTTGTTGTGGACGAGTTGGTACATACATTATGAAGAACGAGCAACATGAATTCGTTGAGCTTACGTGATAGCCACTTGCGAGGAGTTGATGTGGTGGCCGAATCGCTTCGAGGTATTTGCAGAGAAACGTGCCTACCACACACATACAGAAAAGATTTAATATATGCTCTATACACGCATACTTCCATGCATTGGAACCCGCAAATCTCAAAAATATATGCGAGTCCATATCAAATCTCCCACCTTGGGCATCCTTCCGGATAAAACTTGTTTGCAGTATTTGAACTGTAAACAAGACTGGCTTAACCTCAGGGCAGAAACTCGGGCAAGCTGGTAGAACATTTTAATAAAAGACGAACCCGTGCAGAATACGGGATGAAAGGTAGAAAACTGCAAGCATTGACGCAGTCTCTGTCGTTTTCTACCTTTCGGCCCGTGTTCTGAGCTCGTTTACGTTTGTTTAAAATTTTGGCTACCCTATTTGAGTTCTCTACCGGAACGGTCAGTCTGCCTATTAGGGTTGAGGTGGGAGCTTATCGGTTGATCATGCTTGATGAAACATCGCACAGGACGAGGACGACGACAGAAGTGGATACATGGCGTGTCCGATTCGAGCTGCATACATTTCCGCTTTGCACAGTTTGAGCACTATACCGGTCGGTATGACCTTTGTTCAAGCTATATAGTGAAGGGTGAGACCATATAAGATTGATACTGCAACCGTATGTTACGGTAGAAACCAATTTGGCGCATTACAGGATTTAGAATAGTAGTTTTTAGTCCACGCTTTTACGTGGAAACCGTGTGAAGGTACTGTACTGCAACAGATTAGTATTGCGCGCTAGGAAAGCAGATTTTATTGCCTCAACATTTTAAACCTATAACATTAACGTTCCCACAACAACCTAGTGGTACCTTCTTTCATCCCTTGAGCAAAACGTACTACTCCTACATTACTTTAGTGAATAACGTACCATTATGTCAGGGAATCTGAAATGCCCCCTTTTCTCCTCAGATAGTGAAGAAATGCATCTAACGCGACGAATCTCGCGTATATGCTTGGCCTGAAAGGATAATATTCCAAAAAGCAATGCCTTTGCTTTTTTATTTTTTTCCCTAGGTATTTGCACCTGTTTCACTGGAAACGCCAGTCTCCAGTGATAAATGAATGGATTTTAGCTTCATTGTCAATTCCTCATTCGTTGAATATCTTTCCATGAAATAGCATTCAGTATTTGTGGACTCAAATACAGCCTTCTTTGACACCAGTTTGATAAACGCGGCGACGACTATAGAACATGGTAAGAAGGAAATATTGATAGAAATGTTTCCGTATTTCAACGCGCAACAATATCGTTCTTTACGATTGTCCTTTGCTTCGAGCTAGTAGTCAGGTTTCTCATGGAAATCTAGCAAAGACCGTTTTTTATAATGACAAGAACGCCAAAACCTATAAGCATGTCAGTGGGAGAATTGGGATATATCGACTGTGTGAGATAAATGTTACAACATACGAAAAAAATGTGCTTTTAAACAAGTTCCCGGTGAACAACGCGCTTGTCCGGAATTTCTGTGCATGCTAAAGGCATCAACTGAACGCCATCAAGTATGTTTTATAGGCATTCACAGTCAATGTTTGCAAAGTTACCTGCGCGTAATGTCATTTGCACGTTGGGCGCCTGCTTATCGGATTACGTTTGCTCCAATATGTAAATGAAATGCGGATCTTCTAGATGTTCTGATGCTATACCAATTATTGTCTTTTCGTCTGCGCAGGTACGAAGTACAGCTACCGCACTTTAAATCTGACAGCAAAGGTGATGCCCCCCAAGATGTCAATGGGCCTCAGTACCAACGTTCTCAACGAATTCAATAAAGAGGTTCTATCTCCAGTTGAGAAGGAAATCATCATGGCGATCGAGAGAGCTTACATGCCGGCACTGGAGGAGAAGATGACAACGCTGAATGTAGCCGACTTAACAAGCCAGCCGAGGCTGCACGAGTGATCCGAAGTTAAGAATAAATGCCTGTACAATGTACCTAAATAAAGACATGGGATACCGCATGCGTCTTTTCGTTGTCTGGTAATGATTTCCCTCCAAAATAACGCTGGGCATCAGAAGTGTCATCCCTTCATCCCGTTATTGTGACACGCCTCGCATGAGATGCACAAACAGCTGCAACATAAAAATGGATGAATTTCATTTCATAAGTGAACGCTGATAATCACATGAAAATATGCTATAGCTACTCTTAGTTCGTATTGTCTCCTACTTTCGGGCGGTTTTATAGCTGCCGTGCTAGTTGCCACCATTGATATAATTTGTTCGCACTGCGTAAAAGCCAACTAAACTGCATTATTGCTGCAAAAGCGAATGCTGACGTATATATCATCATCATCATCATCATCATCATCAGCAGCAGCAGGACTATACCCACTGCTGGGTGAATGCCTCTTCCATATTCTTCCAATTAACCTGGTCCTATGCTAGAAGCACCCAGTTGACATCTAAGAATTTCTTAACCACATCCGGCCAATTTCTGCCGCCGCCTGCCACGCTTTCCTTTCCTTGGTATCCGATTTGTTACCTTTAACTACTATTGATTATACTCTCTTTGCACTGCATGTCCTGTTCATGCCCAATTCTTCTTGATTTCCACTAGGACGTCATTAAATCGAGTCATTTCTCTGACCCATACCACACGCTTCCTATCTCTTAATGTTTCACCTACTAAACGTTGTCCTCAACTTGTGTAGAACACTTATCGTTATAGCCTCCCCGTTTCAGCTTCATAAAAAATGCGGCTGGTATAGTTTTCATATGAGCAATACCGGTAAGCCACTAGTCATAATTTGCGAGTACTTGTCAAATGCACTCAATCTGTCATCTTCTCCTGGTTATTTCGCGCACTAGATGCGAGTCTGCGGTTACTACCTGTCCTAAGTAGGCATATTCGTCTACCATTTACAGTGCTTCGCTGCCTATTGTAGGCTACTGTTACTTCCAGAGGCTGTTGAACATTAAATCAGTCTTCTGCATATTGATTGGCGTATATATATAGTGAGCCTTCCGTGGATCTTCTTCTCTCACTTGCGCATACCATCGTCATCATCCCGCGGCGCCGCCTGTGGCACGTGCCTCGGTTCGCCATCAGAATAAACGCCAGACACGGTATACCTTGTCTTGCCGTCTCGACCTGGCCTTCTTTCACAAGTGGGGGAGGTGAAATTCGTTCGTCCTTTTACCTTGTGTCCCGCCTCTCGCTGGAGCTACGTTCCCGTCACTGTTTGACACTTGCCGCCATCTTCATGTGAGCCGAGAGCAGCCCCGAACTGGCCGTACCTTCTACACTTGCTGCACCGCCCCCTCCGACAGTGCCCATACACCAAAATGACCCGCCGCTGTTCGCTGTTCGTCGCGACGAAGCCGTGAATGACTGGCTGGACACCTATGAACGCTGCAGTGCCCATAACCGGTGGAACGATACTTTAAAATTTTCAACTTTTCTTTCAGCCTCACTGAGGTCGCCGAAAACTGGTTCATAAATCGCGGCAGAGGGCCAATGAGAGCCGGAGCAGCCGTCACGTGATTCCGGTCGGAGTCACGCCCACGTCGGCCGAGAGAGACTCGCTCGCGAGAGCGGCAAGAACGACGGGGATTTGGCGCTCCGACGGCGCCGAGGTTTTCGGGTTTCTCGGCCGAAACGGCCGAGCAGCAGTGTAGTCTTTCAGAGTCACTCCGCGCACGAGGCGATGACCGCAAGGTCCGGGCATCGGGCCCGTGCATTTCCTTTTTTTTTTCAGGTTTTCGGGTTAGAGTTCGGTGAAAGTGGGCCGTCCGCTGGGGCCACGAGTGTTTACACTGAGCTCGGAGGTTGTTTATGAGCTGCTAGCCTTGCCAGCGGACCTCAGATACCTTCCTTGTGCTATGGCTTCTGCATTTAGATCCATAGCTGTTGGAAGTGATGCCTGTGCCTGTTTTCTTGACACACCTGACCCAGAAGAAAGAGAGGAAACCACAACTTGAAGCTCGGCGACAGGGAAAACAAGATGTGCGCGACCTCGACGCACGGCCGGATGGGGGCGCGTTGCGTCGCGCAACTGGGCGGCAAAAAAAAAAACGCCGCTCGGCTGCTGACCATGCGGGAGTGACATCGTCGACGCTGGCGCGGGCGTCGGGCGTGCGACGCGTTTTCGCGTGCAAAAAATGCTCCATGCGGGCCACGCTTTACGGAGAAAGAAGTACTTGTACTTTGTCGGCCTTTTAGTCCCATCTTGCCGGAAACTAAAAGCGTGCACCACATCCTGAAATGAATCAATTCTGTGGCATTTAACACCATTGTTGCCCAGAATGCTTCAAGTGCTAATTACAATATTACCACTTGCCAACGCCTCGAACAGCTGCAGTCCTCACGATTACAGCCTGGCGTAGTTACTTGCCCAGCTTCTGCTGACTTTGATTTGCTGGCTTTGATTCGAGCGATCATCCGCGACGAGCTCCAAGCCATCAGCCCATTCTGCCGGCACGGCTGCGATCATTCTTCCACACCTTCTAATGACGCCGGTCTCCCAACATCACTGAAGAAAGGTATCGTTGCAAAACTTCAAGCCGGGCTTGTTGGCTCATAGTTAATAAAATGATTTGCAGCGCTAAAGGATGACACACAGAGAAGCAGCGCCGTCCTGTGCTTTTCTGTGGGTCGACCTTCAGCGCTACAAATCCTTTTAACAATAATAGAATAAGAGTTGGAAACAATCACCCACCCTATCGCATCCGACCCTCCTGCACCCTGCCCAGCGGCGACTGCCTGGCAGCTCTTTGACCCTTCTTTCTGGTGCAGCTGAAGGTAAAGTTGAAAGCTTTTTTTTCGGATCAAAAATCAACGTACAGGAATATACAGCGAGAGGACTCATGGTACAAGACCGCAGGTGGGACATCCCATGGCAATAGATTATGAAAAGCAACGAAGAATATTATTATTGTAACAAAATTGTGTTATGAAGCAACACTGACAATAAATAACGAAATACATAGTAAAGAGTGCATTGCCGACAAATTTAGATACAAAAATAGAATACAGAAAAAAAGTAGAAGAACCGTTACGAATTCCGCGACACAAAATATAAATAATGTTACGACCGTGCATCCGCATTTGCGCGCTCTATTGTTCGCCTGTGGGCATGGAAAAGTATTGTGAATATGTGGTGATGGTCCAATGGCTCTAAGTGAGCCTGTTTCCAGGAATTATGTTTTTGTAAGCCTGTTTTGCTTTGTGGACAACCTGCAAATGCCAAATTGACCCTGTCAAGAGAACGTCTGGAAAAACACAAAGAAACGTCCCCCTGCGGGAAATAGCAGGAAGTGCTTTCTTTCTTTTGTTCACCCTTCCAGTCGAGAAGTGCTATCCTCCAGTGATGAATGCCTCCTATCCAAAGGAGACGACAGAGTGACATGTCCGCTGACGTGCAGGACAAGAAAGGAGCATGACTCATACGGCCATTAAGTGATTTCCCAGGAATGCAGGAAAGATTTGCAATTGTCGAAAACGGACAATGCTGGGAGCGGATGCGGCGCCACGTGCACTCGGGTTTCTGAGAAGTAAAACCACTTGTCAGAACCAGCCTGTGGTTTCTTTGCTGAAGAATAGAAATGTACCTCCTCTCCTCGCCGTTCCCAAGCTTTTCCCGCCAACAAGTGATCACGCCCAACGAATGAATGCCGGACCAGTCAGTGCTTCAGACCATCAGTGCAGTGATGTGTTCGATTGGATGCCGATACCTGAGGGGCGTGCCCTGGATTTGGTTGGTCAGCATCTTCAGAGAGGGGCTGGACATAGGGGGTTTTAAGGACGCTGCAGAGCACGAAATGTCGCTCTGGGCCCTGGGTAAACGGCTCATCCAGTCGCTTCTCGCTATGAACTCTTAACGCTTGTCATTTTGCTGATGTACCCTTCTTCTTCATGTAAATATTCTTGTAAATACGTTTTCTCAAAGTGCCAGTAAACCTGCTTGTACATATTTTACCAACTTCGAAGATTCAGTCCTTCTTCAACCCGAAGTCTCTGCACGCTACCAAGTGAAGGCCGGGTCGCCATAGCCCCAGCGTCACGACAACTGGTGCCCAGCGTTGGGATCTGAATCTACAAGCCACAACATCTGGTGATTGGAGGTGGATCTGAAGCTACAAGCCACAACACCTTGTGATCGGAGGTGGCATCTCAAGCAACAAGCAGGAGCAACAATCGGCCAAGAGGGCAGCTCGGAACATCGATCGCATGTGTGGGTGAGTGCTTGGCTTTTCTTCTGATGTGGACCAGGTTCTAGAACAGGGTTAGATTTTAGAACTGGTAAAGAGAGTGTGGAAACGCCTTTAGGTTGGTAGTTTGCACAGTTGTTTTGGAAGTAGCCGACACTCGGAGCGATCATGGACCTACAAAAGCTGCAGAAACCGGACCTGTTGCTATTGTGTGAGGAATTGGGAATTGATACAAGTGGTTTGGCACGAAAACCCTTGATTATAAAGGCAATCACTGATCTGGGAACCGATGATGCGGAGCTCAGTGAAGCATGGAACCTCATCGGTCAAAAAAAGGAACAGCTCAGACAGCAGAAAGAGCGTGAAATTGAAAGAGAAGCAAAAAAGCTGGAGCTAGAAATTGAGCTCCGGAAATTAGAACTAGAGTTGAGCAAGAGGTCGGGCGATTGTCCCCAGCTAGCGGTACCTCGTCTCAACAAGGAGGCAGATTTCAAGATGTCAAAGTACATGCAGCCATATGTGATATCAGGGGATATCGGTCTGTATCTGGCTAACTTTGAGCGAACTTGCGAAAAACTGTCCTTCCAGCGAGACACGTGGTCTCAGAGATTATTGACGGTTCTGCCCTGCGAGGCAGCGGAGGTTGTCGCGCGGCTAAGCAAGGAGGACGCGGACAACTACGAGAAGGTCAAAGCTTGCCTTCTGAGAAAGTATAGGCTTAGCGCCGAGGCGTTCAGACAACGTTTTCGGAACGCTACTAAGTCCAGGGACGAGAGTTACCCTGAATTCCTGTACAATCTAAGAGTCAATTTGGGCGAGTGGCTAAAGAGCACTGATTCCTACAGTGATAGGGACGCTGTAGTCGAGCGAATTCTTTTGGAGCAGTTTTATACCTGCCTCCCAGAAAAAGAAAGAAATTGGTTACAGGACCGAGGCGACATTAAGTCGGCAACTGAAGCTGCCGAACTCATTGAGGAGTATGCTTCGCGCCGACAATTCAGCAACCCAGCAGTGGATAGGCCCCGCAATCCCAAGTTCAGTGTAAATAACCGTCAGAAAAGGCACTTTGCTAGATTTGCAAACGAAGAAAGGAAGGCTTCTTCAGGCAAACGCCCTAGAAAGGACGGCAGTGAGAAAAGTGGGGAAGTGACCAACGCGCAGAACACAAAGAACAAGCTTGGGGCTAGGAAGCCGCTCACATGCTTTAGGTGTAATGAGCAGGGTCACATTGCCGTCAACTGCCGGAAAGAAAAGTTTGCTTTCTCGTATGTCAGGGACTGCGATGAAAATATGCAGCTTTTAGAACCCTACCTGCATGACCTAGTAGTCAACGGGAAGCCTTGCAAGGTACTGCGCGATTCGGCCGCAACGATGGATGTTGTCCATCCGGCGTATGTATCGCCTTCCGACTATACAGGACAGTGTGCGTGGATCCGCCAGGTAGTGGAGGAACAGAGTGTGTGCTTGCCAATCGCGAACGTGGTCATCGAGGGCCCTTTCGGCGAGTTAACAACCGAGGCTGCCGTTTCAGAAAAGCTGCCTAAGTGCTATCCGTATTTGTTTTCCAACAAATCGGACATGCTACTGCGAAAGAGGGGCATCCTTTTCGGAGACAGAGTTGTGCAAGCCTTAACACGTTCAAAGGCGCGAGAACTAGCTACACTGCTCATTCCAGAAAATTCCACAGCGGAGGAAACGGCAGTTAAAACAGTGGCAGATGCGGAAGATAGCGGGTCAGAAAACTTTGAGAGCGAGGCATCACAGATAAGTCAACTTGAAAGTGAGCTTGATGAGACGCGGAATGAGGACGTTCTTGAGAGTAACCTCTTGCCGCCGGTGTCTAGTAATCTCACGAGACTTCTAAGTGGAACCCGAGAGGACTTAGCTATGGAGCAAGCCAATGATCTCAGGAATAAGCTCGAAGTACAGTGGGAAGGACCTGATAAAGTCGTTGCAAAGCTTTCTGACACTAACTACGCAGTGAAAATCCCCGATAGGCGTAAAGCAGTGCGCATTTATCATTGCAATCTTATGAAGCCTTATGAGCAGAGGGAAGCCGTGGTAAATCTAACGTTAAACCTTCCCGAGGAGATGGGGGACAACTTGATTTGCCTCAGCGGAAAGGGAAGCAACGCTCAGGAGCTTCTCAAAAAGACGGAGCAGAGAGGAGAACTAAAGAAATCCCAGCTTTCCGACTCATGGGCGGACCATATGGTACATCTAAGAGCTGTACTGAGCCTTTTGCGTCAAGCTGGACTAACCGTAAAGGCCGAGAAATGTTGCCTGGCAAGGGCGACCGTGGACTACTTGGGTCACAATGTAGGTCAAGGTTTCAGGAAACCCAGCGAGATTAAGATTTCTGCGGTAGCAGACTACCCGCGGCCGAGCACGAAGACGGAAATTCGAGCATTCCTAGGTCTGACTGGGTACTACAATCACTACATCCCTAACTATTCAGCTTTGGCTAGCCCTCTGACCGACGCTCTCCGCAAGACAGAACCGACAAATGTAGTCTGGGACGAACAAAAGGAAGCCTCCTTCGTAAACCTGAAGGCTGTGCTGATTAGCCGTCCGGTATTGCGAGCTCCAGACTATGGCCGAGAATTCACGGTCCAGTGTGATGCCAGTGATCGAGGGTTAGGTGCTGTTCTCTGCCAGAGAGATGACGACGGTAATGAGCACCCCGTGCTCTACTTGAGCAGAAAACTGAGTTCTAGAGAGAGGGCTTATTGCGCGTCAGAGAAAGGATGCGCTTGCATTGTATGGGCCATTCAAAAATTGCAGTGCTATCTTGGAGGGGCCAAATTCACCGTAGAGACGGACCATTGTCCCCTGGCTTGGCTGCAAACTGCGACATCGAAGAACAGTCGCCTTCTTAGGTGGAGCTTGATTTTACAGCAGTACAATTTTGAAATAAGATACAAAAAGGGGAAGTTAAATGGGAATGCGGACGCGCTTAGCCGCTCTTTCTAAGCGGTCCGAGATGTTCCTCAGCATGTATCGAAATTGATAATCAGGTTTTTTTTTTTTTTTTTTTTTTTTTTTTTTCCGTGCGCTTGTATATGTGTGACTATGTAAAGCAGCACGTTTGGTTTTCTAGGCATACGTGGGTCCTGAACGTCTTGAGAGTGGGCTTTTCTCGAACAACAATGGCAGTTTTCTTTTAACCTGGTCTCTTCAGACGGGAGCCGAGTGCTTGTTTAGACATGTGGTTGAGTTTCAGACAGCTCGAGCAATTTGGCCTACAACAATCAAGACAACGCGACAAGCAACAGCGAGCTTCAAGCGTTCACGTGCAGGCCATTAAGTCGTCTCTTCATGCAGCAGCTGGGACTGCTGCCCTCCGAGACTCTTCTGGCGGGGGAGGAGGCTGTTACGACCGTGCATCCGCATTTGCGCGCTCTATTGTTCGCCTGTGGGCATGGAAAAGTATTGTGAATATGTGGTGATGGTCCAATGGCTCTAAGTGAGCCTGTTTCCAGGAATTCTGTTTTTGTAAGCCTGTTTTGCTTTGTGGACAACCTGCAAATGCCAAATTGACCCTGTCAAGAGAACGTCTGGAAAAACACAAAGAAACGTCCCCCTGCGGGAAATAGCAGGAAGTGCTTTCTTTCTTTTGTTCACCCTTCCAGTCGAGAAGTGCTATCCTCCAGTGATGAATGCCTCCTATCCAAAGGAGACGACAGAGTGACATGTCCGCTGACGTGCAGGACAAGAAAGGAGCATGACTCATACGGCCATTAAGTGATTTCCCAGGAATGCAGAAAAGATTTGCAATTGTCGAAAACGGACAATGCTGGGAGCGGATGCGGCGCCACGTGCACTCGGGTTTCTGAGAAGTAAAACCACTTGTCAGAACCAGCCTGTGGTTTCTTTGCTGAAGAATAGAAATGTACCTCCTCTCCTCGCCGTTCCCAAGCTTTTCCCGCCAACAAGTGATCACGCCCAACGAATGAATGCCGGACCAGTCAGTGCTTCAGACCATCAGTGCAGTGATGTGTTCGATTGGATGCCGATACCTGAGGGGCGTGCCCTGGATTTGGTTGGTCAGCATCTTCAGAGAGGGGCTGGACATAGGGGGTTTTAAGGACGCTGCAGAGCACGAAATGTCGCTCTGGGCCCTGGGTAAACGGCTCATCCAGTCGCTTCTCGCTATGAACTCTTAACGCTTGTCATTTTGCTGATGTACCCTTCTTCTTCATGTAAATATTCTTGTAAATACGTTTTCTCAAAGTGCCAGTAAACCTGCTTGTACATATTTTACCAACTTCGAAGATTCAGTCCTTCTTCAACCCGGAGTCTCTGCACGCTACCAAGTGAAGGCCGGGTCGCCATAGCCCCAGCGTCACGACAATAACAAAGAAATCATAAATTAAGAAGAAAAATTTTTAATTTTACCTTGAACAAAGAAAGTGTATTGGTTTGCTTAATGTCGAAATTCAAAGAATTCCAAAATGATATGGACGAAAACTGAAGGCATTGTCTCCCGTATAGTTAGTACTGACCTTAGGTAGTAGAAAATTATTACGTAGAGCGAACCGTCTAAAGCTGTTGTTTTTGATCGTGCCGGGAGGAAAAATGCTAAGTGGGAGCTGATGGTGAAGAATCGTAAAGAATAGAATACTAATATTATAAAGATAACGAGCCGAGAGAGGCAGGACATTTAAATCCATAAATAAAATGTGCGACGGTGACATTCGAAGGAGGAGCTTATGATGCGTATGGCTTGCTTTTGCAGTTTTATTAATGGCCAAAGATAAACATGATAGGCGTTACCCCAGGATGAAATGCCGTTGTTTAAGAGGCTGTGGACGAATACGTTGTAAAGTGATAGTAACGTGTGGATTGAGAAAAAGGACCGGGCTTTGATTAGTGCGGGTCCGCGCTGTGTACACACTGTGCAGATACCTACCACATAGTGTGGGCCTGCCCATCCAACCCTGCTATCCCCCCTAACCTGACCCCAACCTCATCCAGGAGGACTGGGAGGCGACCCTGCTTGGCTGCTCTGACATAAAGGCCTAAAAGACCTTGGCGGAGCACGCCCGGGCAGCGGCCGGCGCCACTGGGGTCCAGTACTGAGGACCCCACTTAGTGCTTGTGAGGACCAGCCCCTTAAGTTGATCTAATCACACCTCCCTGTATATACTCACTTAGAGTCATTAAACGTCTTTCATCACCGTCACCGACTTACGCTCACGTCGCTGCATCCTCCCCTCCTTTTGTCCCCGCACCTCGACCGGCACCGAGCTACAGCCACATAAATGCAATGACAACGGCTCAACCTGCTGCACCCTATTAGGCACCTTGACGCCCTTTCCGACAGGTGTGCTACTACTGTGGAAATAAGAACACATATCCCGCTTCTGTCGTCGACGTCTTCAGAACGAGTGCAGCGGTTACGACGCCTTCGAAAGTGATCCACCTTCTACTTCATATTGTTACGTATATGCCACTGAAGAGGACGACGGTGGACAACAGTGTGAGAGACGACGAAGCCTTTGTCCATGTAGGACCGACAAAGCACAAAAGGTATTTTCCTCAATTGCGAATGCTACTGTAGATTCCCAGTTCACTGTGCGGTCTACAGTAAACAATAAGTCGCCATCCCCATGGTGGAATGACGCATGTGAGAAAGCCTTCCGCCGTAGAAAAGCAGCATGGAAAAACCTTTCTTATAACCAGAGCCCAGTAAGCTGGATAAACTACAAATTATGTTCGGCGTCATTTAAAAGAGCCATAGCGCAGGCAAAGGACGAGTACAACGAAAATTTAAATCCTTATTTGTCAAGCCCTAAACACAGGAAGGCTTTGTATCGTTTCATGGAACGAAATAGAAACTCGCACCTTTCTCAGTCATTAAGTTCAGTAGTGTTGTCTCCACAGGAGGCAAAGGATGAGTTGGAACAAATTGCGCAAGGGCTAGCATTACGTTTCCAGGAGCAGTGCAGAGTTCCCTTGCACGCTCCCATTTCCTGCTCAGACTATGTTGAGATTGATAGGTCAGAACTCCTATCTGTGATTTCTTCCATGAAAAACTCGGCTTCAGGTTGGGACGGGGTTACGGTAGGTATGCTCAAAATTTTAGCAAATGATTTCACTCAGGATCTCCTGGATCTGGTTAATGAATCATTAGAATCTGCATGGCTGCCGCACGTCTGGAAAGTGGCGAAAATTATATTGCTCTTGAAAGAACCTTGTAAAGGATTTCATGTTGAAAACATTCGGCCGATAGCTTTGACTTCGAAGCTAGTAAAATTAATAGAAAGAATTGTGCGTGGCCGCCTCTCAAAGCATATCTCAGAGGTTAATGCTTTGAGGTCTTCCCAGATTGGTTTCCTCAATAAATGCTCAATATGGTCTGCACATGTTGATTTAGAAAGCAGGATTCGCCTTGCAATGTGCAACAAGGAGGTATCAGCGTTAGTGACACTCGATATTGCTAAGGCCTATGACAGCATTGAACATTCCATTCTACTTAACAAGCTGTCATTATTACGTCCTCCGTTCTACATTTATGCGTAGATCAGGGAATTTTTGAAAGGACGAGAATTCTTTTACACTGATGGCTCATTAATCTCAGACACCTATGCACAGACAAGAGGGGTGCCCCAGGGCTCTTTGCTCTCCCCACTCCTTTTTAATATATTAATGTGCGATATTCCGGTTCATCCTGATGTCACTGTATATGTATATGCAGATGACCATAGCATTCTTCGCCTCTGCAAAATATATTCATTACCTATATCGTTCACTACAGGCTTACCTAAATGCACTTGAGGTCTGGTTGGACAAAATTAAATTGGTTTTAAATGTGTCCAAAAGTAGTGTGCTAGTTTTTAAAACCATAACCCCCTTATATGTTTCGTTAAACTACCGCTCAGATGTCATACCTCAAGTGGAATCTGTGCGGTATTTAGGCATTACGTATGATGCTAGTATGGATTGGAGGCTTCACATCAAGTCTAATGTTCGGAAAGGTGAACGTGCCCTTGGTAGACTGACACGGATAAGTAACAGGAAATTTGGTATGCGTCGAGATACTCTTCTACTTTTGTACAAAGCCTCTGCGAGACCGATTCTGGAATTTGGCTGCATTCTTTTTTCTGGGTGTCCGAAATATAAGCTGCATCCTTTGCTGCTTTTAGAAAGACGGGCGCTGCGCCTTTGCATAGGGCTTCCACAGTCAGTCTCTACCACTGTTCTGTACTTGGAGGCCCGCATTCCGGACCTTAACTCCCGTTTCCGCCTTCTAACTGTCAGATCATTCTTGCGATCATTTGAGCCTACTCCCGGTGTGGCTATACCTATTTTTGTGTCGAACCCCGCCCTCTTTCTCACTCACCAGTGGCCAAGGGTCTGCAAGACCCAGGTTGTTTTCACGCAGAGCATTTTAACAAACATTGGTGTGGACCTTGCTTCTGTACGTCCTATTGGTTGCTCAACGTCCTTCGTGGATATAAATTATGATTCTATATTTCCATCTAATGTGAAGCACTTACCCACAAGTCTAATATCCAGTCTCCTATGTGAACACCTTGAAAAGTTCCCTGATCACACTGTAATTGCCACTGATGCGTCTGTGATTGCGCACAAAGCTGTGATTGGAATTTTTTCGGAGTCTCTTTCCTGGAGTTTTTCGGTGCGTGTCCCGGATTACACACCGATATTTCTAGCATAGTTTATGGCAATTGGGCCAGCGCTACTGAAAGTTCCCTGCATTCAATCAAAAATAATTTTTCTGTCAGACTTTCTTTGTGTTTTGTTGTCACTGGAGTCAGCATGGGATGCTCTGTTGAGCCGCTCACTAAAGTATTTCATACCGGGTTGGGTGAAAGAAATACGCTTCATCTGGGTCCCCGGTCACAGCGGTATTTTCCAGAACGAAGCGGCAGATTTCCTGGCTAAATCAGTTCTTGATGCATCTGTTTCATGTACCATCCCTAATATCACCATTTTTGGAATGTCCCGTTTCCAGCGATATCAATACCTAGCCGCTACATGCAATGATTCTCTGCTATCTACAGCCGAATACCAGCATCTCATATACTCATGGAAAGTTCGAGCATGTAAATCATGGCAGTGTGAGGTAACGATGACTCTCCTGAGATGCAGGATTCCTCGCCTAAATCTTTATGTAGATGCGGGATCAGCCCCACAAACCTTTGTGAGGCTCACGGTGAAATTGAAAACATTGATCACTTCCTTCTCGCTTGCCGAAGGTTTTCACATCAAAGGAGGGTGCATTTAGAAACTCCAATTGCACGCTTGGGATTTACGTTGTCGGTCCCGCTTCTACTCTCCTTCAGTGCGGGTGCGAAAGGATTTGCGTTGCCTCAAATTTGTGAGTACTTACATAACTACATCACAGCTACGGACAGATTTCCGTGCTAATTGCATTCCAAATTTACAAAATTCCAAATTTTTGCTTGGTATTTTTTCTTTCAATAACTTTTGTGATCTTAAATTTTATGTTTTTCCACACTGAACCCTGGCCAATCCCCCTTCGTGGGTATGTGCCAAATATCAAGGAAGAAGAAGAAGAAGAAGCTGAAGCCACGGTTGGGTTGGTGCTTGCCAGAAAACTTACGTCTATCATCAGCTGTCGTGATTTTTCTGAACTAGTCTTCTGCCATGTATCATCTTGGTGGAGGTGAATCAAGAGCCCCGTGCGCACCGAATAACCTATTTACGTTGCCAAAAGCTGGATTTCCGCAGCGGCCATCACCTACTTGGCATCATAACGACGTCAAACACGGCCACGGCGACCTCCCAGGCAGCCCCTACCACCACGGGAACATCGCCTCAGCCCGTAGTACTCCCGAAACTTCGCCACCCTCCCATCTTTAATGGCGACGACCACCCAGACGTTGACGATTGGCTAGATGAGTATGAGCGCTGGAGCAGGAACAACCAATGGGACGCAACCATCATGCTCGCTAACAATCATCTTCTATTTGCCGGGAACAGCTCGACCATGGTTCCAAAATAATGAACAAGAACTCTTTATTTGGAACATTTGCAAGCAAAAGCTTCAGGACTAGTTCGGGAAGCCGATTGGGCGCGGTCTTGCTGTAACAACAGAACTTTCTTCTCGTGTCCAATTCCTCACGGAGTCCTACCTTGCCTACATTCAGGACGTGCTGGCGTTGTGTCGCAAGGTCAACAGCTCCATGCCGGAAATTTGACAAAGTGGGGCATATCCTCAAGGATATCGCGGATGATGCGTTCCACGTCCACTTTTGCATGGACTGCTCTACTGTCGACTCGGTGCTTCAAGTCTGCAGAAAATTCAAGGAAGCTAAACAAAGACGTCTCTTGCATCGCTTTGAGCGTCTTCCGAATACGGCGTCTGCATCATCCTGCGATGACTTGGCTCCTTTGCACTAGCTCTCCCATCCCACGACCGTCACTCGAATCATCCGGAGAGAACTCGAGACTCTAACTCCTGCACCACTCCCGTCTCCGCTGCCCGACACCGTGGCCATGATACAAGCCGTTGTCCGCCAGGAACTTGCAAACATCGGCCTCTCTCCTCAAGCCCAGTGCCGCCTCCGCCACCATCGCACCCTGTCCCTTTAGTGGCTGCTGCAACCACCAGCCCAGCCTCTCCACGTCGCAGCGTTGGTCACAATGCTGCAGAGTGGCGCACCTTAGTGGCGCACTGCCCACCTGTTTTGTTTGCTGTCGCGCCGGCCACACTTCGCGTTATTACCGTAGCCATCCGTGCCTTCCCCACCCCTCGCTCCTATTACAACGCTGACCGTCGGTATTAATATGTACCTCGACGCCTTGCTGCCCAACCAACCGAGCCCCGCCCCGCCTATGATGAACCTGGACACTTTCCTCCTCAACCAGATGAGCCTCGCACTCAAACCGTCCCAACTGCGCGTCGTTCCAGTCGATCTCCATGTTCCAGCGTTCGTCGATCCCACTCACTGGTACCTCGTCGCAGCTCCTCCCCATCATACGCCGGCACCTACTCGGGAAACCTGGGCGTGACGCTGCATGACCGACCAGGACTGCCAACTCGCACCTAGACGTAACGTCATTGATATTCTTGTGGATGGACTCCCAATTTCTGCAATTATTAACAGGGGCGCCCACATTTCTGTCGTCGGTTCCTCGCTCCACCGACGACTCAAGAAAGGTCTCACACCCGCTACCTCATCTACCGTCCGTGTTGCGGATGACAACACAGCTACTGTTATTGGTATGTGTACTGCACGAATTAGCATTGCCGGCCGCAACATCCCTGTGTTATTAAGTGCTCACCAGTTGTCCTCAAGATGTTATATTAGGCCTCGACGTTTTAACTGTACAGTCCCCTCTCATTGACTGTTCTTTTGGACATCGTCATCTAGACCTGCCGCTCTCTTATGACGAACAAGCTCCTCCAACTTCATTGCTCCGTCTCTGCTTCGCTACATTTACTGGTTTACTCGCCTACTACAAGAAGTCGCTGTGTATGTGCTCATGTCACCTTTTTCCTCCATTCCTGATGGCGACGACGTTATTTCCCCCTTAAAGGAGCCCCGAAACGACTTTTAAGCACATTGTTTTGCCTCTTGGTTACGTAGATTGAGTTATAGTGACACTATTAACGGTGGTTGTTTTGTGTATTATCCAGTATTTAATATTTTAATTTGTTCGTGAAAGCGAGTTCGGACCACTGATGGTGTCGGCACACAGCGGCCATTTTTTGGCAGCGGTTATGACGACATTGGGTCCGATTTGATGATTGGACGAACAATAAATTCACTGCTAAATGAACTCATGAGTAATGATACGCTCTGTAAAGTTCTTGCGTTTTCTAATATACTTACAAAACCGACATATTTATTTTAGATTAAAGCACTTGAAATAAAATGTTACAAAAATAACCCTAGAGGCTCTGTCTAGCTATTTTCCCGAATCCAAGAATTTTGCGCCCCTCTAGTAGAAATAGCTGCTCATGTAGCGCCTGTTTGCCATGTGTTTGCCTCACGTATACTTGCGTATGCCTTGCCAGACCTTGCATGTGGTTTGCCGTTTGTTTATTCCTCGTGGTTTGTTGTAGGTGGTTCTTCGTATCCTAGTAGGCTGTCCTGCCTAGACCGATCGGTTTTCGCTGGTGAAGCCTGGTTGTATTTCGTGCTGTCATGAAGAAATTCTGCGCAGTCCCAGGCTGCTCAAGCAGCGAAGGCATTAGAGGAGTGTCGTACCACAGATTTCCTTTCCCATAATAAGCGAAAAAGATTGTGGTTAGAAGCTCTGGGCAGTGAGAAAGAACCGAATCGGCGTGTGTGCTCGGCGCACTTCACTCCAGACGCCTTCGAGTGTTCATCGGTAGCTTATGCATCCGTAGGCTACAAGCAACGGCGGCTACGCAGCAACGTGGTGCCAACGATGCCAGGCGCTCTGCGAAAAACAGTCGAAGACGGAAGTATCGTGGCGGACTGAGCAGTGAAAGTTGTGCCAATGACCACGTTTTTGGTCAGCGAGTCTGTCGAAGTTCATACACGATCAAGGATTCAATGTTTTAACTGCTGTTGTATACTTTCTCAGAGAGTCATCGTTACGAGTAACGACCTTGGCAGCCGCTCACTGTTCTCTCGACTGTCAACAGATCGGGCCGCGTGAGCGCGTAAGCACACTTGACAGCGCGAGTTGTGCTATGAGGAGGAATGGCAACGAAATTTTAAGGTCAAGAGCTGCGTACAACCTCTCGAATTATATAATATTGGTCAACTGTCGATCGCGTGGCTTGTCTGAGAGTTTGCGCAAGCTTGTCGATTTTTTTTTTCAGAGCATGGCTTGCTGGAGCTCCGACCGCATTATCGAAAAAAAGGGGGGGGGGGGGGGGGGGGGGGACGGAGTGCATCCATAGCACTCGCGTTCCCCTGTCCCTTGCCACAAGGTCTGTTGACGCAACAAAGCAGATGAAACGCGTTTTTACCCCCCCCCCCCCCCTGCTCTTTTTTTTCGATAATGCGGTCGGAGCTCCGGCAAGCCATGCTCTGCAAAAAAAAAAAGAACCCGACAAGCTTGCACAAACTCTCAGACAAGCCACGCGATCGACAGTTGACTAATATTATATAATTCGAGAGGTTGTACCCAGCGCTCGACCTTAAAATTTCGTTGCCATTCCTCCTCATAGCACCGCTCGAGCTCTCAAGTGTGCTTACGCGCTCACGCGATGCACTCACATTATGAGCGCATCTGCTACTTTGGCTGCCAGTTGTAGTTCCTTTGCCACACTGGCTGTGGCTGTGGGTAAACGCAAGAGGGGGGGGGGGGGGGGGTAGTAGTTGCAATTTTATTGTAGTGTTTGCAGACTTGGAATATGGCCACATCTTCATTGCAGTGCTGTCCCTATGGGAAGGATATGGCTGCTCCAGCATGAACATTTATAAGGGGCCAGTGACAACCAATGGAGGCCAGTGCTGAGGAATCAGCTGTGGGTTAATGGAGCAGCCAGACCATGAGAATGAGCAACAATTCAGCGCGGCCACATCACTCAACGATCACGAGAAGTGACAAGATAGTGGCTGGTATAGCAATGTGGACAATAAGAGTCTGGAGCAATGAATGGCGTGGATTTCGGTGACACTTACTCCAACGGCGAAAGGCATCATTTTCAAAAGGCAAAGCTTCATCATGTTCCTTATGAGCCCATAGTACTAGTGCTGGGATCAGCACCCACTCGTAGCTGATTCTCAATGCAAGGGCTTGCACATGAATGTTCGTACAGAAGAGCAAGTCACATTCTTCTCATCCCATATTGCCAACATCACAGTGAAAGCCTGGTTTCTGCAAGCCACATAAGAGGAGATGTGTTATCAAGGTGTTATGACATGATACATGAAGAATGACCTTGCTCACTGACTGCTACAAAGTGTTTATGCACTGTTCTACTGTGTTGTCCTGACAATTGCCATAACAGCACAGAAAATTTGACTGCGGGTTCAAAGAGCATGCAGCCATCGAGCGTGCTGAAATGCTTTCCCATTGCCTTAGATGCAAATTGTCTTAGACAAAGTTTTGTACCAAGAATCATTGCTGCATGTTGTGTGGTTTCATCCATGACTCCAAAACTTGCAAAATGAACTTTATGCCAGCTGTGGTGATCATCCAGCTGGTTTCGATAGCTGCTCCTACTGGCTGCCACTACACCATTGAAAGTTCCTTGTTGCCAGTCCCAAAATCTAACCATGCCTTGTCGACTGTGTGCATGACCTGTGTGTTGAAGATGGACGTTTCTCTGCATCTGCAAAGTGTGTCCATGTTTTTGACCAACTGCATTTGATCCAGTCTCCACTGCCTCCTAAGTGCAAACAAGTTCAAACGGCTGTAGCAAAAATGTTCGTGTTCTTGAGGGACCAGGCCACTGCAAGACGTCATAAGTGGCATGCAAACAATCTGCTGTGGTCCAGTGTGTCCCAGTCAGCATCTTTCTTTGACGTTGTGAGGGATTATGGCGTGCAAATTACGGAGCTCAGAAATGAAGATCTGTCCTTCCTTCCTTTATATTTTGTTCGAAGCCCTGTGTTCATATGCCAGCGATATTACATGGAACCTTCACCAACTCCCTACAGCTGTGCTTCTCTTGTAGTTTATGATTAGCACTTAGAAAGCAATGCTTGTTGTGCTGTATATGACCCTGTTGAACTTTGCAGAACTCAAAACCAGCGAAATGTGCCAGTTGTAACGCAGTGCAGCTGCGCTGGGACGAACCTGAACTGAAAATATTCTTGAACAAAACCTGTGGTCCAGATTGTGGCCCTCTCTGAAACTGGCTTGCTAAAAGGAAGATCTCTGTCTAGATATATGACCGATAAAAACTGCCACGTAAACTGTTTTTCTGATATAAGTCTCGCTGCTATACATACTCCAGGAAATTCCGCATGTGTCTTTTGATAACACCACCAATCTTTGGTTGGACGTCATTAGAGTAGCAGCTGTGAGGATACAACTCTGCTCACAAACTCTTTCTGGTGTTTTTTTGTGTGTGCTTCCACAGAAAATTTTAACTGTAGCTTTGTAAATGGTGCCCATCTCCTCAGATCACATGTTGATATAAATTTCTATCCGTCTCTCAGGGTGACAAGAACACAGATTCCTATTTGTGAAAACTTCTAGACATTGTTGACAGTGATAGAAGCCACGCTTCCTATTATCCTTCAGCCTCTGCTGTAGACCTGCCCCTGCATTCATCCAATATCAAAGTGAAGTGGTCACTGGTACCTTGCTGCATTTGGAGTGACCATTGCTTGCATTTAGTGCTGCCTACCATCTATGTGGCTCCAAAAGTGCTATCCAGGTTAGTATACTTGGCAGCAAGGAGTAGGTGTCGAATCTTGCACATCAAGAATATGAACCTCTTTTTCTTTTTTGGTATGCTCTCGACATTGCAAGCTCAACATGGTCTGCTTCATACCTTACTGCCTTCATACCTTCATACCTTGCTGCAATACTCCATGCATCAACATAGCTGCATGCCAAAGTTATGCAATGCCAGAACTTTTGCCTCACTATCAGAATATAGGTATTGTTGTGGCTGAGCCTTGGAACAGACACCTAAATGTGTATCCGAAGTGCCATTGGCACAAGAGCCTTTCCAAAATGCATCACTGAAAGTAGCCTGGCCAGTTGGTGCATGTCTCTTTGTGGAGCAGCATGCAGTATTTCTTGCCTGCAAGCAATATATTTATTCAGTTGCTAGCGAGTTCTGTGTTAGTGCCTTCATGACTCTGTTCCGTCACCCTGTGCATTGTTTTGCTAAGGAGAATTTTAAAAATGGCCATTACCATGGCCACAGGGGAAGCATTTGCTTTTCTTGGTTCTTCCCGGTGCTGCAATATAGTGTTGTAGTTTGGCCTCATGGTTCCGGAAAGGGCAAGACCAAAAATGAAAAGCCCTGAAAAAAAGTGTTTCAAAAGTTGTATATCTGTGTTGCCCTTTTCTGTCTTTGCCTGGCATACTAATTGCTTTTCGGCTTAACACTACCACATGCTGTAATCCGTGCTGCGAGCTGTGCACTGTATAAACAAATGAAGCTTGAAAAAACTGAAAACTTGTTTATTTTTTTTTTTACCCCTCACAGTTGGGAAATTTAACCTTGTGTAGCGTTCCGATAAAAACATCTTCCTAATCATGGTCACCGCACGTGAAGGGATCACTCTTTGTTCTCCAGTTCAGTCTCTCCCCCAAATCCATCTTGCAAACTGGTTGTAGGCCACATAATATTTGCTAGAATGAAAAGAGAGACATCTGTGAAAGAGCAATCTCGGGATTTACAAAGCTCCAGTCCACATTGGTTTGACTCAAATGTCTAGCATACTGCAAAAATAGTACCACCACAAATCGCCTCCATACCTTGAGACAATATACCCTATGTAGAGTGTTCTTTTTTAATTTTTTCTCGCCTCAGGGAATAAAAAATATAAAAGAAAAGGTTCTATATTCTAGTAAGTTCTGCTATAGATTAGTCATTACATTACTGTTAGTGCTTTCTACACATATGCAATGATAATAAATGAGTAAGCTGCACTAGTGAATCCAGTGAAATACTGTGCTTTTACAGCATGCACACATGTTGGAAAGGTTCAAATGTCCTTAATGTGGAAACCTAGTCTGCCAGTTTCTGGTGCACTGCACCCTTCTCATTTTTGAAGGGCATGCGGTACGCTTTTAGAAGGCCTCATTCCAAAGAAGAAAACGAAATGCGCTACATGCACAACGCGCGAACCACCATTAGTGCTTTTTTCAAAGGATTCAACTTCGGAAATACCTTGTTGTGGATATCCATTTCAGGCTCCTAGCTGGCCCCTCTCGATAAGGTCGCCGTATGCGATTTGCAACACCTCGGTATCCAAGCAGAGTACAATTATATATATATATATATATATATATATATATATATATATATATATATATATATATATATATTCTTCTTGGCATATGCAGATATGCAGTCCCGGTTCCTGGCTGCACATGGCTCAACATCTCGGCAGCACAGAGGCTCCGTACGCCTGGACGCAGCAACAGTTTCAAGTGATCAGTGTGGTGTTTTCTCCGCTCGCGTGACTTCCGTTGTTAAAATCGAACGTAATGTTACCACAGTGGCTCTACTACCACGTTTTTAATCGCGATATGGACAAGGCACATTTCGTCAATAACACATATGTTGTTTTTCGAAGTTCGCGAGGCGTGCCTGCGTACCTAGAACGACTTGGCGGAAACGATCTAATCGAGCCACTGCATTCTACAAGAATTCGTTTCAGTCCCAAGAAAGGATGCAAAAAAAGTGCTGCGGTTCATATTTACCAGTGCACATCGTCAGCTTGGTGGTGGTCTGGCAGCGTTGCTGGGCGATCGTCGTCAACATCGCGCGGTGGACGCGACGACGCTGGTCGGCTGCTGTTCGTCCCCTTTCGGCGTATCCCCGCACGGAATAACGCGCAGATCGTCGCTCCGTCGCGATATCTCGCGTTTGAGTTCCGATTAGTCTGGCAAGTCCATTTACGGTGACTTCTTATGCACTCCTAAGGTACTAGCAGTGCTGATATCGGATGGTGAAGCGTCGCTGACCATCCACCTGTTTATCACCATGGGAGCGACGCTGTCAACTTACGCCCACGTGTTCCTTGTAACCACAGAAACGATGCTGTCATCCTTGGCAGGAACGAGTTAAAGCAAACAGGCAACCATGCAGTGATAACTTCTGCGACGTCATCGGTTTGCCTCTTTTGATTGGTCGCACCCAGTGACGTCAATGGGAGAGCGAAATGAGAATGGGAAGCCCTGCAAAATTTGAGTTGAGGGCAGTTTTTTGTTTGCTTCTATGTTTAAATTTCTTCATTGAATAACTTCCGTTCCTGTGCACCGATTCTTGTAATTCTTTTTGAGCTAGTATCCCTGTGGCGTAAAGAATTGACCTGAAGCATAACCGACATCACATTACGAAGCGCTTCGCGACTCCTTTAAGGCGGGGGTCCCACGGTGGCCATCTTGGTATCAGTTCAAATTCTGACACCAGGCTATGCCACTGATTCAGGACTGAGAAAGTGCCTATCGGCCTTGCCCCCAGTTGGCCGAGGGAACCAACCTTTGCTTTATAGAGAAGCTTTCTTTTGTTGGAGGGTGGGTTTTTGAAGCCCCATTCTTCCCCCCGCCGTGCGCAGGGGGAAGCGTTCACCTGTTCTTAGCTTGACTACAGCGGATAGCAGGACTGCGGGGTGCTAGCTTGGCCACGGCTGAACTTGAGCGGCGACGCGGACCGCCGCCGCTCGATTCGGCCATGACCGAATGTGCGTAACGTAAATGAAAAGTTCCGCCTCGTTTTGTTGTTGTTCACTGTTCTGGATAGAGTGGAAGCTTGAGCAAGTTGATGATACATCGTCGACATATGTTCACAATAGCTCAAGTGGATACCAAAAATGGAAAGGTGCGATATGATGGAAGATATTTATGTGGCCCTTGTATAGACCGTTTACAGAGAGTAGTTCCACTATTCCTAACAGGTGGCGCCACTAAGACGGCCGTCATTGCTGGCCTTCGGAACGCATCGGAGTGCAGTGCGGACTGCTGCTGTGCATCTTGTGTAAGCATGCCGGCTGACTTTTAAACACCGCTGCTTTGATGCAGGTGTCCTCTATATTGTCGAAGCCTTCTGCAAGGAAGTAGAGCTAATGACCCTGTTGTTTTTCGGCGGAAGAACAGACGATGCTTTCTACATAAGGTGCACATATCATGGCCTAGGCCACCGTTTTTCTCGGAGGTGTAGCATGAATTCATGTTCCTTTCTGGGGCAAGAAAGCGCCTGTGATTTGTAGAGAAAGGCTATACCTCACGCACCAGCTCATTTTAGCACCGGCAGTAGCCATGGGAATGCGAGAACGACCCAGACGTTTTCTGAGTAGTTGTATATTGCGTCTTCGCACTGCTGCCGCTTCATTTTCGCAGGGCGTTAAGAAGTACCTTGATATGGCTACGAATGTCTATTCATTTATAAGAATTGATTGTGCAGAGAAGGAAAGTCAGTGTGGGCATGTCAGTGAATCTGCTTGCTTTAATTAGGTACATTTCCCAAGGACATGGGGGATCGAATCCTGGCCTCGGCGGCTGCTTTCCGATGGGGCCGAAAACCCAGGCGTCCGAGTGCTGTGCGAAATCAGCGCACGTTAAAGAACCCCAGGGGGTGGGGATTTCCGCAGTCCTCCACTCATAGCCTGAGCCGCTTTGGGACGTTGAACCTCATAAACCAAACCAAGCTTTAATTAGGCAAGCACTGCTGCAATACATGTAATGACTGCTGCTTTTATGATACTATAATGCAGAGACCAATGATGAAATTTACTATTATAAGATTTTTTGTATGCCCGTTTGCTTGGGTTCCCTACTGCGGGTTCTGAACTCCGGTGCAATTTCCAGTCACTTTTGCCCGAGCGCAGGTGAACGCCGCTGAGCGTCTGATGTGGCCTTCAAGCAGCCTAATAGCCTTTTGAAGCCAGGATGTTTACCGGAGATGAACCTAAAACGTATCAATTGTTCAGGGATTACACGCGCGTCCACATTGAGCAGTAAATATTGTGCACAATGTTAAATGGTGAACATTCATAATGCGTCTTAGCCAGCACGGTCTGAACATGCGCGTTCGCCATTTGCGCAAGAAAATTAAAAAAGAATTAAGTTTGAGGGGATAGTCAGTTTGTAATCTGTTCAGTTTTACCGAAAATCATATTTTCCACAAAGAGTGCTAGAGAGGGAATAGATAAAATAATAATAAAAAAAAACGAGTCGACGGCTGACGGGTTTGTCGAAACGTTCGAGCCAATGCAAACAGCTAGGAGGACGCAATAAATGAACTGCATGGTTAAATTAAACATTTTTAGCACCTACACATACTATGGTCATTCACATGAAGTTTTTTAGCTTTCTACTAGCTCGTTGCCCCCAGCGATAGCGGGTACGCCGCACCGTGCAGCCGAGTACCAGCGCGCCGAAAGCCGTCAAACCAGAAGGCCCGAAGGCCGGCGATGGCGGAGGGGTCACATGATCAACTATGGCAGCGCCCATGCACTCGTGCTGTATAGGGTCTATACTATACTTTGACTCACAAGAGATTTGCACCACTGCGAAAGGCAGGGGCTCCCTGGCCCATTCAAATGCGCACTGTAATAGGTAATTGTGCTCCTACGCACCCCTCGAATCGGTAAGGGCGACAGTGGGAGAACAATTGCCTATTATAGGTGGTGTGGTTAGTGGTTATTCAAACAAAAGGAAGGAAAATAGTGCTGCCGGCCACTTCAACTGCTATCTAAAATCTGAAGCGCCCAAGCTGCAGCCGGCGGGAAAGCAAAATGATGGGGAGAGGAAAGCGAGGGGAAGTGCAGAGGGGAACTATAGCAAGAAAGTACAGGGGGAGCTTTGTACATTAGTTACAAAGTACAAAAAAAAAAAAAAGGGGGAAACGCGTTTGCCTCGCTCGCGCGCAAGTGTCCAAGTGCTTTTGGTCCATGGCGCCCCGTCCTTTCGCAGTACTAAAAACATTTTGTGAGACGAAGTATACATCTTTGGTGGTTTCGTTATGAACTCTGGCTGAAATCGACACCTGTATTGTCTTTCCTTTGATACCCGACTTTTGAGCTGTTATCACTTTTGAAGTTATAGCAATTATAGTAGGATATTCTTGCGAGATCTCTGGCGCAGAACTACTTTTATCTAACGTTATTGCAAATAATAAAATTGCAATAAAGTCGGTTTCAATCAACAGTAATCATTTTCTTTTTTTTTGTTCGGGCTTTTCTAACCATAGAAACTGACGTTGGTAACCTAATACGCTGAGAAAAGGGCGATGGCCAATTTCATTTTACCTTAGAGAGGAGAGTCGGCATTGCGAAATAGGCGTGTAATACCTACCAAAAGGGTAAGCACCACGCAGCTGCCGCAATCAGGCTAAATTTTGGGGGACATTAAGTGGAGAGGGGAGGGTAGCAGGCAGTTATGAGGCAATGTCGCCAGTAGAAGCGGGTTAGTTTCGCAAACGCGTTAGACCGCTCCTTCTCGACCCTTCCCCTTTGAATCTCCTCTGTACTCTTCATTGGTTAGAGGTACGTCTTCGCTGCATTGCGAATCCAGTGTACTTTCTATATATTTATTTACTTATTTATTTATTCACTACCAGCCTCCCCCGCTTTCATAACAAGCATAGAACGGCAATCACTCGCGCTAACCACGGTAAAATGCATAACTGGCTGCCACTGAGGCATTCTTTAGAGTTAAAGGATTCGTTTCTGTCGTTGTATGTGCAACAAAAGAATAATATAAGACGTCCCTTCGGTTACTTACTGCCCCTAGAATTTGTCCGGACATGTACTTCCTCGCGCTGCCCTGATGTGGCCATTTGGCGTGCTGAACAGCTTTTTCTTTTTTTTTTTTTTTTTTGTTTTAGAGCCCAGCTCTTTGGCGCCCGTTCCTGCGTTTCGCGTCGCTGTCTGCGTTGTCCCTCGTAACCAGCTCCGCAGCCAGGGCCACCATTCGCCGCTGCGTGTCCCCCCCCCCCCCCCCCCCTACTTTTTTCCTTTGTGGCGGCGGCGGTGTTTTCCGGTGTAAGTGGATCACGGTGCATACATTCTAAGCCGAAACGCAGAGTCACGTTCACTTGACTCGCTAGCGGCGTCAACGGCATCAGTCAGTCGCTGCTATCTCTTCGCTGCGCAACGCTCCTACAGGTCCATACGCTGCCTTCCGCGAACTCCTGATCCACAAAGCTTCCTTCATGACAGTCAAGAACTGTTAGTGGTGTGTTTCTTGAAGAAATACGTGTGAAAAATAAAATAAAAAAGTTGTCTGTAACTGTACACACATGTCTTCCTCGAAATCTTTGCCTCAATCTATCGAAAAGCTGGAACAGCCAATGAGATACGCTCAAATTTCGCATTAGGAAGTAATGTAATTGTCGGTAATTTTTGTGTTGTAATAAAAGTAGAAAAAAAAAACGCGCGCACTGATATATGTGGGTGTGCGTACTTTCCTTTTCATAACGCGCTGACCGCTTTCTTTTTTCCCTGGTGGGGGTGAGGGGGGGAGGCATTTCCATTGAAACACACAAGGCTATATAGCGTTGACGGTAAGCTAACCGCCCCTCCCCCATTTTTATTTTTATTTAGAATAGCAGCTTGGGGGCATGTTGGTTATGCATCTTGAGGTAACGGGAGCACAAGGTCAGAAGACGACACAACGAATAGATTGATGTTTTAGATTGAGCTCCTTGTGCTATATATAGCAACATGAGCAGGTGGGCTGAAGGCGAATGCACCAGCGCTGGTAGTAAGCGTACATTGGTAATGGTACTCCAGCTATAATAACTACCGCGAGCTCTAGTTTCAAGTCAGTCTGCGCTCTTGTCGCGACATTTTTAGCTATAAGGTGCGTTGAGAAAGCGGACTGCCATACTAGCAGCACTCAAGAGCGTGAACGCAACATGATTTTTTTGAAATATATGCAAAATATATGTAATGCCTCCCTGAGGGGTACTGTAAATAAAATAAATAAATAAACATATTCTGAGCAATAAGACGACCAGAAAAGTGAGACACCACGAGCAGTTATCTAAATATGCGCCGCTTTGCAACTAGCACATGTGTTTCTTGACAATGATTTCATAATTTGAAATTTACCAGCCCCGGAATTCTTTTTACATGTCTGGGGATCGTACAATAAGATACCCTTGTTGATTCATCTGCGGTTCCAATGAAGACGGGGGAAGAAGGGGGGGGGGGGATCGCCCCATTTAGACAAGTAATGGCGAACCTACACTGTTTGCAAACATTGTCCCCACGAATGTGTGAATGGTTGTTTCATCACTGATGAAAAAAAAAAAAAAAGAAAAACAGACCGAGGAAACAGTACGGAAAATCGAAGAACTAACAAATATAGCTGTCAGTCCTCACATTCCTTCTGTAGGTAAACCTTCGTAACTGCCATAAATAAAGCGGGTACTCCAAAGCACTTTCCATGCGCCGCGACGTCAACGCCGCCGTCACGGCAGGCGTCGCAAAAGGGGAATGCACCTGCATGTTCGTGGTGCTGGCTCGCTCACCCTCTCGCGCGGACTGAGAAAATTTGAAAACCGTGAAGAAAAGAAGCAGGAGGAGCTAAGTGGACTTCAGGACGAGAAGAAGGGAGTAGGGGACAGCCGCGCGGTCCCAACCCCTCGCTAGTTTCCGACACGTGTAGCACGCGCCAGATATCTGGCAGGGACACATCACAGCATCAGAGCTCGCGATGCACGCAGGCGTTGCGCGCATGCGCAGACCGGCGTTGGCTGATGCATGCGACGACGTTAGCGCGGCAGTGCATGACGCATGTGTGTTTGGAGTCGGGGCTTATGTATTCCAGTTGTTCACTTCACCCCACGCCACTTATACCCCCAACATGACGCAATTTTGGATGTACTTTGGGGAAGTGGTATGCCTTTATGCTTTCTTCAATCGCCACACTGAGAGAAAAACTTGACGAATATGCTAAGCAGCACAAGCATCGGAATGTGTTCATTTTCATGCTAGACAAAACATTTTTCCAGTGCATGGTCAATTTTGGTCAATCTAGTCTGATTTTACTAGCTTTTATAGGATTACAAAAAGCGGCTGTGAGCTTTAGGCACACTGTCTCTCTGCAATGCTGTTTCCTGGGCTAGTTGGTGGAGTTTGCTCATTTTGACAAAGCGCAAAAAAGAGGCAGGGATGGTCGAGAGACATGGGACAAAGCGCTTTGCCTGTCCCTCGTGCCTGTATATTTTTAGCCCTTGCCCAAAATGACCAGTCCCTGTCCTTCTCTCTTCCTCTATCATGAGATCAATCAAGGTGGCAATTCGTTGACCTCACCCGAATGTTTTGTTGTTTCACTATGCCATGCAGCGTTTCAGCAGGATTAGAGTTGAACAATGGCAGAGCTGGTTCAGGGCCATTTGTTGCACCTAACCCTTATCCTCCTGATTTTTTTTGTCCACACAAGAACTCCTTAGGATGACTTTCCAATCAGTCGGCTGAAGTATGCTCGTGAGCGTTCAAGATGCAAGTTGATAGACCATTGAAGCAATTTGTCTATACCAAGAAAATGGCAGATGCTCCGGATATTTATGCACTTTCTTCTGCGGCGATGCTGTATCAAGTCATTTTGTTTTTTGAGCATTATGGTTCCATTCTCTACCATTTATTTCCGATTTTATCATTGCAAAGGAGTGGAAATTTGCCTTCCTATCACTAAAAAAAAAAAAAAGTCTGTAAGGCGTGGTCGCCGCTTGTTATCTGTGCACAGCAAAAATGGGTGATGTTCGCTACACGTGGGAACGAAGCTATAGCGATAACTCGACGCGGTCAACTGTGGGTTTCACCGCAAGGTCTCGACATATAGCAGTCTACATCGAATTGACGTGGTATTGTTATCAAAAATAATTTCGAAATGAATTGAACAAGTTCAGCCCAGTTCGTGAATGTGCCTTCGTGCAAGACTCAGGCTCTGATCATCTTAATGGAAGCAACAACTGCTGCCTTGGTAGATCTTGCCGCGTGTCTTCTGCGTGTTTGCTTGGAATTGCTTTCGCACTGCTAGCTGTGCTACTATGCTTATATTTCTGAATATTTTTGAGTAAGACCACGTGGCTCCTTGATGCTAAGCAGTAAGGATTACAACTAGCTTTAGTCTTTGGTTTTATTTTCTTTTTGCTGCTTTGCATGTTTGTTATCGGAAATGCTTTCAGTAAAAAAAAGAAAAATGCCGCTGGTGACCTCGACGTCAAAACTGCGCGCCGAATCAGACTGTCATGTGATTTCCGCTCCACACATCGTCGCATATTTCATTTCGGTGGTGTCAATCGACATTCAGCCATTCGGAGGCAAAAATTCTGAGCCTCCTCTACTTACTTTACTAAAACCAACTGACGTGTTCGAAGGTGTGAAGAAAACGATGCCCTATGTCAAAACCAAACGCGACGTTTATTTACTCTTTTTTCGGTACAAAACCGGAATGAGGTTCAAGAAATACCCAAAAAGCTTGGAATTTCACCGCGATGACTAATCGCGGATGACCATGTGCGTTCGTAAAGGGAGGCTGTCATTGTGCTAATAAATACGTTCGACTTTTTTCATTGCGGCAGTCTAAAAACAGCGGCGATGTGCGTGTGCCGCGATGGATATCAGTACTCAGTTCTGCACGACCGCCCGATACAGACACGCGCTTCATTCCGTCAACCCACCACATGCACTAAATGTCCGCGAAAGCGTTTACGGTGCATTGAATAATAATAATAGTAATAATAATAATAATAATAATAATAATAATAATAATAATAATAATAATAATAATAATAATAATAATAATAATAATAATAATAATAATAATAATAATAATAATAAAACAGACCACTGGCCTTGAAATTAGAATCCAGGGCTTCGAGGCTTACTATTTTTAGCATAGCGTAGACGCACAGAGAAGTAGAAAGTGCCGGCTGCGCACGCGCATTAGCCCTACTTGGCCCCACTAATGCCACTGCGTGTGCGCCGAAAGAATCCGGTAATTCGATTTACATGTAGGCAAGCACTTTTCTCTTGTCACAGTGAAATGCACCCAGTTGCCCTCTCGGCGTCACTTTGTTCATGTTACGCTGTCTGCAGTCGAAACTTCTCTTTTTCCACGTAGCGTAGTGCGGTCAACTGTCCCACCTTTGCGCAGATGTCCATACACGCTTCGTAAGTGACCAAGTACAATTAGACAGACGTACAACGGCTCTTACGTTTCATCATCGTTTCATTACGGTGATTATCGGTGATGACGTCTGGTTTTTGATTATCTATGAGCACATATCTGTAATGTTTATAAGCATGAAAAGCACTGAACCAAAACAGTGTATATTCTCATTTCAGCTAACGCTCGACATTCGGTTCAGCAGCGTCGAATTCCTTCGGTTCTTTTTTTTTTTTTTTCATCTGTACTCCGTATGCGACGTCGTCCTTTTGCAGTTGTGTTTCTTGTGGCGGCTGCGAAGCTACATTCAAAACGGTGCTTTCCGAGAGGACAGCTGCACCTAAGCACACGTGTGCCACTAAAAGCTCTAGGGAACAGAGCACGCACCAACGAAGATGTGAAGGAGACAACCGCTCGATACCGCTGGCCGAAACTATTTCTTTTGGTCTACTGTCCTATTCCTTTTTCGACCAATATTTGAGAGTCGCATGACGCACATAACATCTAAACGGTGGATCATACGCGTGGTACGCCAGCTGGCGTATCGTGATGTCACGTGCGAGCATTTGCCAGCACACCATGCAGCATAAAGTGGCGATTTCCGTAGCACTCGCTGTCAAACACATAATGTCTAGATTTTGCGAGAAATACCACTGGACCAACCGCGCGCACGGATGAAGAACCTCGTCCAAGCAACCTGCAATCTGTCAAAGCATGTCTTAATTTTGATAAATTTGCACTTTTGTCGCCAGCCGAAAAGCAAGCCCGAGACATGTAAATTTACCGGAAGAGTTTGCGCATTCTGTTTGGTTTTTGCTAGCCGTGTCACTTGCTATCCGAGCCTGAAGCGCCTAGCGAAATATGAATGCGTGAGGGAAAAAGTACATGGCCAGAAGTATATTCAGAAAAGCACAAAATAGCTCAAAGCCCCTCAGCGATTGGGCGTGAAAGTTAGCGGCTTAGCACTGCAGGCGAGCGTCCACTGTTCGCACACAATGCAGGGGTGCAAAGGGTGATGCGGTGACCATGTGCAGGCTCTTCGTGCGCGCGAATAGCCCCCGCATAAACCACAGTGTATGCGCGCAAAACATGTGCACGCACGCAGCGTGCGTGTCATGTCTTGTCACCTAAAAAAAACTTTCACTCCACGGTCCTTCCCTAATGAACTGTTTGTGTTTCCACTTTGAGTAGATGCGTCTCCTTATGCTAAGAACCAGTGGTGTCTCGCACCACGTTCTCGATCGAGTGGTGCTTCCAGGTATTCACTCATTTCTTGTACTCCACTGACGCTCTCTGCTTTCCTTTAAATCATGAATTGTAGCCTCTGCATCAGGTGAGAGAGTTGTCGAAATTCTTCCTCTATGGAATATTTGAAACCGGATCTGCTGCAGAAAGAAATTGTTTCGACAGGCAATAAATTTTTGAAAAGTGTGACACTCACCTCACAAACAGCAATGCAAATAGCAACAAGCAAAACGCTTCACAGCACTTCACAGCACAAAAGTAGTAATAGGTGGGTTGCAGAAACCTAGAAGTCAGCAGAGCAAAACCCCTTCACCATGGCAGCCAAACCTGTTTTGAGGGCAGAAGTTGGGTGCAGCGCAGAATACTTCTATGTCCAGCCTGATGTCATGCGCAAAAGTGTTGAGCAGAATTCCTTCACTATTGAGAGCCTGGAGGAGATAGGGGCAGGGGAGGTGTTATGAATGGCACTCACAAATGGAGGGGTTCTAACTCCCAACAAGAAGAAGAGGGGTGCAGGAAATGGACGTGGCCATTATTGCCACAATAGACGTCTCCTGCACTGCACCTGATTTCTGCCCCCAAAACAGGTTTGGCCGCCTTGGTGAATGGATTTTTGCACTGCAGAGAAGATGACTTCTAGGTTTCTTGACTGGCTTCAATACTTTGAAGGAGTATAGTCACGCACGCCTCTCCTGGTAATTGAATGAACTCACAATTTCGCTGCTTTTACCTAGATGGCGCTAGCAGTAAAAACCTTTAATGAGCGATTACAGGTGCAAATACTAATTATCACCATGGTTTGTGCTTCTTATTTTAACTTTATTTTACAGTAATACAATATTAAAAGGAAGCCGGCTCAAACGAGGCTTACGTTGTTGAGTATGGCGGCCTTCTCGATTGAATGTTGTGTAGAAAAAATTGATTAAATTTGAAGGCTCAGTATATTCGTGGTAATTGTATAAAGCGCAATTTACGCTTATTTGGACCAAGAACTACTATTCTAGTTTCGCCATGCATGATTCCTAGGCTGTAGAATGAGCGGTTTTTCTGGTCAAGCTATGCGATGTGAGGCAGTATTACGGAAATCTTCAAATTGGAAAGGTAATAAAAACTAACTAGCGAATAAATTTCGATGAAACTTCGTACACTGAACTATTATAATGTGCGCCCGAAGTGGTAAACATTTTACTGCTGTGCACGTTGATAAAGCGCAGATATTTGTGCCCAAAATAGCCAAACTTTACCATGTTTAAAAAAGTGCCGATCAAATACTGATGAAATTAAAACTAATTACGCGTTATTTTACCTAAGATAAATACCCATTCTATGTGTAGGCCAAAGAAAACTGTTCTAACTGCAGCAGTTTCTTCAACAAATTAATCCGAAGTATTGTATATCAACGACGCTAGCGAATTTGTCATCTGCAATACCACCTCTCATGCAGTTGATAACGTTGGCACACTAAAGCAGCTCACATCATTTGACAGAGCGTATATTAAGCTTTCGAATGATGCCTACATTGTGATGTTCGAAAAAGAACAACGCGCAGAATGCTCACGCAAACATTGCCTAAAATGGCACATTCGCGCTGCCGGAGTGGGACCCCCGCCTTAACCGACGTGTCTGCAGCGTAGCATAGCCCCCCCCTGACAATATCGTGCACATAGTGAATAACCGCTCTTATCTTCCAGTCCTGAACTTCAGCTTTTCTGTACAAGTTCTTCCTGAGGGCATCCCTCCCGCCGAGCTGACCCCACTGTCTGGCTTTAATGTGTCTGCACTTTTACCTGACAATGCTGCTGGAGTACCGACACGACCTGCACCGTCCCCGCCTACAGAGGCCAGCATATCAGACATGGTAGCTTCTGAAGTGTGTCCTGATCGTTCTCAAGCACTTATGCGCCTTCTGACTTCGTACAGTGACATTTTTTATTTTGGTAACCGAACTTTTGGACAAACGTCCCTTGTTACTCATCACATCAATACTGTAGACGGCAGCCCAATTCACGGAGAATCTTACCGAGTCGCTTTTTCTGAACGTCACATCTTACAAGATGAAGTGGACAGGATGTTGGCAAACAACATTATAGAGCCTTCAAGCAGCCCCTGGGGGTCACCTGTTGTGCTTGTTAAAAAGAAGGACAATACCTGGTTATTCTGCGTTGATTACCGACACCTCAACAAAGTTACAAAGAAGGATGTTTACCCACTTCCCAGGATACTCGACTGTTTGCACGCTGCCAGTTATTGTTCTTCGATTGATCTTTGTTCCAGTTATTGGCAGATCGCGGACGACGAACGGGATCGAGAGTAGATCGCCTTCGTCACTCCCGATGGCCTGTACCAATTCAAAGTGATGCCTTTTGACTGGCTTATTGCGCCCACTACATTCGATCGTATGATGGACTCTCTTTTACGTGAGTTCAAATGGATGACGTGCTTATATTATCTAGATGACGTCATTGTCTTTCCTTCGACCTTCGAGAGCCATGTTCACCTCCTTGATGCCATTCTTGGAGTCTTCCGAAGAGCTGGCCTTCAGCACAATTCAAGGAAGTGTAGCTTCGGCTGACGTGAACTCAAAGTGCTCGGACACCTGGTCGACACCTGCAGCGTTCAACCCGATCCCGATAAAATTCGTGCATTACGTGCGTTTTCTGCACCCTGCTGTACCAGTGACGTTCATAGTTTTCTTGGCCTTTGCTCGTATTTTCTGCGGTTTGCCCCCAAATTTGCGGATACGGCTCCTCTACTCACACACGCTCATCGCAGCCCTCGCCAACCCACCCGTCCTGGCACACTTCAACCCCTCAGCACGAACGAATGTACTCACCGACGCCAGTGGTCACGGTATTGGTGTTATTCTCGCTCAACAGGAGACGGGCACCACACGCGCCATTGCTTATGCCAGTGGCCTCCTTTATGCGGCTGAGTGAAATTATTCGATCACAAAACGTGTTTAGCCCTCGTGTGAACCATTACAAAGTTGCGTCCTTAGTTGTTTGGCCGCCCGTTCTACGTCATCACCGACCACCACGCCTTATGCTGGCTTCCTACGCTGAAGAAGCCTAGTGGCCGTCTCGGGCGTTGGGCGCTGCGTCTTCAGGAATACACTTTTTCTGTCGCTCACAAGTCCGGCCAGTTACACATTGATGCCAATTTTCTGTCCCGCAATCCGGTAGATCCGCCGCCTGAAAGCGAGTTTGACGATGACACCTGTGTGCTGTCCATGTCTGACCTTTTAAACATTCGTCTTGAGCTGCGCTTAGATCCCAAGCTTTGCGGCATTATCAACCGCCTCAGCACTGGTCATCCTGACGCTACCCTTGCTTTATTTGCGCTCCACAACGGCACTTTAAATCGGCGGAATATGCGATGAGATGGCGCTGATCTTCTGCTCGTAGTAATGACTTTAGCTCGTAGTCCCCGACCGCCTGCGTGTCACCGTTCCTCAGCAGCTGCATGACGCGCCCACTGCGGGTCATGCTGGCGTATCTCGTACGTACGAAAGCGTCCGCCGGCGCTTCTTTTGGCCAAGCCTCTACCGCTCTGTTCGTCGTTACGTGGCTTCAGGTGTACGCGGCGGAAGAAGCCCTTGGTTGTGCCTGCTGGATCCCTACAGTTGATCGACATCCCAATCGACCCATTTTACCGAGTTGGCCTTGATGTCGGGCCTTTCTCTCTGTCTGCTTCGGATAATAAATGGATTGCGGTGGCTACGGACTATACCACGCGCTATGCCGTTACACGAGCGATACCCACCAGCTGTACAATTGACGTGGCTGCGTTTCTCCTCCATGACGTTATCTTGCTCCACGGCGCTCCACGTCAGCTGCTCACTGACCGTGGGCGTTGCTTTCTTGCTCGAGTAGTCGAAGAAATTCTCCGATACTGCTCCATTAAGCACCACTTCACCGCTTACCATCTACAAACGAACAGCCTCACTGAACGCCTCAATTGCACACTCACGGACATGCTGTCAATGCATGTATCGGCTGATCACCGTGACTGGAATATTACTTTACCGTTTGTTACGTTTGCGTATTATTCCTCCCGTCCCGACACAATGGGTACTCGCCCTTATATCTTCTGCTTGGCCACGACCCCTCTTTTCCGTTTGACAGCGTGCCTCCTCACACCGCTAATGCAAGTCCATGATGGTGCTCACCGCCCCTCTGCGTCAGCAACACGTTTTATCAGACGTCACTCTTCCTGTTCTGCCGAAGACGATTATTCTGAACCTCACGCCTTACCAACGCCGAGAATTGCTCATGTTGCTTCGAAATCACCTAGCCATTTTTATTACGACTTCCCCACCACTGGGACGGACTAATGTTGAAAAACCACCGCATCTTTACTGAAAATAACTCGATTGTACGCCGAAGGCGCCTTATCGGGTTTCTCTCTCTGAATAAAAAGTAATTGAAGAATATGTAAATGGCATGCTCCGTCGCGATATTATTCGTCCCCTAAGAAGGCCATGGTCGTCCTCACTAGTGTTACTAAAAGAAAAAGACGGATCGGTACGATTTTGTATTGAATACGGCGCACTCAGCGAAATTACTCGCAAAGATATTTACCTGATGCCGCAAATTCATGACGCCCTTGACCTTCTCGAAGGCGCCAGATATTTCTAGACCTTTGACCTCCACTCACGTTATTGGTAAATACTTATGCACGAGGACAACCAAGAAAAATCGCTTTCGAAACTCCTGAAGGACGGAGGGAATGTTATGCCCTTCGGCCTTTGCAACGCACCAGGAACATTTGAAAAAAAATATTATAGATACTGCACTGCATGACCAAAATTAGAGAACCTCTTTGTGTGCTTAGATGGCATTGTTATCTCTTCGTCAACTTTAACGACCACTTAACATACCTGAATGACTTTCTCACATATCTCGCTTCAGTGTGCCTTCAGCTCAACACCAAGAAGTGCCACTTTGCATAGAAGGAAAGTAAAACATTGGGACATCTAGTTAGCCATGGCGGCTTTCGTCCAGACCCCGAAAAAAATCATTGCGGTCCTGAACATTCCACGTCCTCAACGCACTGCAGATTTGCGGAGCTTCCTCGGCCTAGCATCATATATTTCCCAGCTTTTATAAGGCATTTTGCAACTATTGCTGCTCCACTTAATGAACTACTTAACGCGCGCAGCCCTTTCGTGTGGACTGAATAGTGTGACACTGCTTTTAACAACCTCGAGCACTCCCTCACATCGTGTCCTGTTTTTGGCCACTTCAGCGACAGCGTTCTAAGCATCCTGCACATTGATGACAGTGGTTGCGATCTCGGCACTGTAATTCTGCAGTGCGATGCAATTGCGCGTGAGAAAGTGATTGCCTTCTCCAGCCGGACTGTGACTCAAGCTGAGAATAATTACGCCCTCACCGAGCAGGATTGTCTTGTCGTCGTCTGGGCGGTCCAGATATTTAGCCTTATCTGTGGTCGCGGAAAAATGGAGAGTAAATGATAGTCCACTGTACTGCTGCATTACAGGCGAATTTGACGAACGGTAGAATAGTGCCCCTATTTCGATGATCCGGTGTGACGTACATGGAGTTTTCGTCTTCAACAGTTGCCGGCGCTGAAAAATTTGACAGGTCGGCTTGGCCGTTGGATTCTACGCCTGCAAGGGTACCATTTCGACGTAATTTATAAATCGGGTCGCCAACACCAAGACGCAGGCGCTCTTTCTCGCTGTCCTTTTTCAGAATCAGCCTGCTGTTTTTCGTCCCAATGGATTTCCACCTCTGACCACAGTCGACCATCTCTTCCCCCGACCCATATCACAACAGTTTATTTTGACGACTATGACAATAAACACACTCTTCGCTCGCAGCAACTAGCCGACGCCTGCAGCCGTCCCATCATCGCCTGCCGCAATTGTCTACGAGCCGTCGCGTATCTCTTGCGGACGCCGTGCTTGACCTTGAACAGCTGAGGGGGAGGAGCTTTTGAGGCGATGATTCTTAACAAACCTTGTCTCCCACCGGGGAATCAAGCCTCCATCTCTTGGATCCCGAGCCCAGCTCTTTACCACTGCTACTCGCCTCGGACCGTGAAACGCTCTTCATAATTCCCCTTGTCTGCAGTGAGCAACATAGCGAGATTCCGCGAGTGACAGATACTGCGCCTTTCCTTTCGTGTAACAAATTATAGAACGCCGGTGAACTTTAATGTAAGGGGGGCGGCCCTTCCCCGACGGTAACATGCCGATGGGAATCTCTAGCAGACATCGGACCAACCACATACCCGAAGTGTTCCACATCCAGCTGCAGAAGTAGATGTTGGCCACCTGCTGTGGACTTGTGCAGGGACCGCGAAGTGGGACTAGCCACAAGGGAAGAGGACTTTTCTAAATGGCTCATCAACAACAAGAGTGGGAGCCTTCTCCGGTTCCTTACCGTAAATAATTTACACGAGTTTCTATAATATGCCTTATGGCAAGCTTGCGTTAAAAAAAAATAAAAAAAACTCTAATGCGTTCAATGAAATGCTTGTAGTGTTCGACAAGGGGCGCATGATACACCATCAGGACAGGTCATGACGTCACAAGGCGAATAAGAAGAAGAAGAAGGAAAAGAGAATGAAGAAGAAGGCTGTTAGCTTATGGTCTCGCGTCATACTCTTAAAAGATGAGCTTAGGTGTCCCTAATAATATAGCACCTTACACTGACAGGGCGTGATAGGGGAATAATGTAGCAGGGAAAAGAAGCTTCCGCCGTTGCTATCGTGATTCAACTAGGGTTAACTAGAGTTAAACCACGACTAATGTTCTCTCCACGCCCGACTATTCTTCCACATCAGTACCTATTTAGTTCGGTTCGTATCTTATGAGGCCAGATGCCATCCCCTTGCTCACCTCAGCACAGAAGCCTGCCAAGAAGACTGCAACAGTCGCAACGATTCTATACTCATCGTGGGGTCTCTTTTCGTCCTGGTGACGAAATACTACATTACACACCCCTGCGCACCGCTGGCCTTAGTGACCAATTTCACCACCGCTACCTTGATCCCTACAAGGTCATTCATCAAACTTTCCCATTCAACCATAAAAGTCACACCTGTCGATCCTCCAGGCGATGGATGCCACCGTGGTACTGAAATTGCTCATGGTTCTCGTTTCAAGCCATTTGTGCGCCGCGGTGCATCGGTTGCTGAGGTGCGGCCAGGTAAGGCCGCTTTCGACCCCCTGGGCAGATTGCGTAAGCCTTCCAGATATCCTGATTGATTGATTAAAACTTTAATTTCCACCAATTTAGGAGGCCCCCTACTCCCCGCTCCTGGCACGCATGCCTGAGGAACGGAGGCTGGAACCTCCGCGACTAAGGACTGGCGAATACACATTGGTTATTCGCTGCCTCAGCCGCCAGGCGGACGGCTTTTTGCTGGTCAGCGGGGACGTCGCTTCGCAACAGGGTTGCCCAGGCTACTCTACTTTTAATGTTTTCCCTAGTGCCCCGAGACTTAGGGCATTATCAAAGTATATGGTCGAGGGTCCCCCTCGCTTCGCAGGCTTTACATTTATCACTTTTTCTCACATCTATCTGGGTGTGAAACAACCAGACAGGGTTCGGGAAATTTCTGGCTTGTAATCGCCGCCAGCATATGCCATAGATATCCTTTTTTCACTTGTACGTAACATCGGCATCATCCCGCGGCGCCGCCTGTGGCACACGCCTCGGTTCGCCATCAGAATAAACGCAACACGACATACCTTGCCTTGCCGTCTCGAACATGCCTTTTTAACTATATATATATATATATATATATATATATATATATATATATATATATATATATATATATATATTGTGAGCCTTCCGTGGGTGTTCTTTAATTTGTTCATTCCATGATCTTCCTCTTTCATTTGTACATACCATGATCATCGTCCCGCGGCGCCGGCTCCGGCGCGCGCCTGGGCTTTGTCATCGGAGTAAAACGCCAGACACGGCATCCCTTGCTTTGCCGCCTCGACCTTGCCGTCTCGACCTGGCCTTCTTCCACAAGTGGTCGAGGTAGGACTTGATCCCCTTGCTGTTTTGTGCCCTGCCTCTCGCTGGAGCTACGTTCCGGTCGCTGTTTACCGCCTGCCACCATCGTTATGACTACCGAGAATACCCACGAATCGGCAGCCCCCTCTACCTCTGCTGCACCACCCCCTCCGACTGTGCCCACACGAACACGTGACCCGCCGCTGCTCGCTGGTCGTCGCGATGAAGACGTCGATGACTGGCTGGACACCTATGAACGCTGCAGTAACTACAACCGGTGGGACGATGCTCTAAAATTTCTGAATGTTTCTTTCTACCTCATTGAGGTCGCCAGAACCTGGTTTATTAACCGCGAACCCCACACCACTAACTGGACCACGTTCAAGCAGCAGTTCCGCCAATATTTTGCGGACCCAGCAGTTCGGACAAAGGTCGCGAAGAATAAGCTCGCCTCTCGCCTCCAAGGTCCCGATGAGTCGTACGCGTCTTACATAGAGGCCATACTTGCACTTTGCCGGCGTATTAGTCCCACCATGCCGGAACCTGAACGCGTACACCATATCTTGAAAGGAAGTAATTCAGTGGCATATAACACGCTGATTGCCCGGAATCCTTCTACTGTTGACGCCATTATTGCGACCTGCCAACGTATCGGCCAGCTGCAGTCCTCCCGATTGCAGCCCGGCACTGCTACTGGCCCGACCTTTGCTGACCTAAGTCTGCGGGCACTGATTCGAGCCATCATCCGGGAGGAGCTTCAAGCTCTCAAGCCTGTCTGTCAAAACGGGTGCGATCATTCTTCGGTACCTTCTAATGACGCCGGTCTCCACAACATCATTAAAGATGAGCTGGCAATAATCACTCGGCCTATGGTGCCCGACCCTCCTGCACCCCGCCCAGCATCGACTTACGCACACGTCGCAGCATCACTCCCTCCTTTTGTTCCGCCGCCCCAACTGGCACCGCCCTACAACCACATCAACGCCGTGACGACGGCTCAGCCTACGCTACCCTATTACTCACCTTGGCGCCCCTCTCGCCCAGTGTGCTACTACTGTGGAATCCGAGGGCATATATCCCGCTTCTGTCGTCGACGCATTCAAAACGAGCGGCGTGGTTACGACACCTTCGAAAGTGACGTACCCTCATATTATCAGCGGCGACCTACTCCCAGGCCACCGCATCGATCCTCTCCACCGTCGGTATCCTCGTCTGAACCAAATGGCGCCCATGTATCTCGACGCCGGTCCCTTTCCCCATACCGCCGCTCAGTTTCCCATCTCCGTCCCGCAACCACTCTCCCTGTCCGCCATCCGGAAAACTGTGTTGCAGTTTCCGGAGGTCAAACTGCACTCTGCGAACTTACTAAAAGTCCTCCTCATCGCCCGTATAACGTGATTGCTGTTATAGCTGAAGGTTTACCGGTCGAAGCTTTGATTGATGCAGGGGCTGCAATTTCTGTCATTCACGCTGATTTGTGCTACCGTTTGCGACAAGTGACAACACCATATGATGGGCCTGAACTCCGTGAAGCCAGTGACGTCCCTTTGCGCCCTTCAGCGAAGTGCACCGTACGAGTTGTTATCGACGGCATCCGCCATCATGTGCAGTTTGCTGTGCTCGCACCTTGTGCGCATCTGATGATTTTTGAATGGGATTTTTTGTCAACCGCTTCAGCGTTAATTTCTTGTGGTGAGCGTGTTATCCATATGACAGACAGCGATTTTTCATCTGACTTTCCTGAACGACATCATCCCCTCGTTGCCGCCGCTGATACTGTTTTGCCTCCTCAGTGCGAAAAACTGCTTATTGTTGTTTCTGACCACATAACTGACGGGGACCTACTAATAGCGCCATTATATAGTCATCTTGCACGCGGCATCGCCTTCCCGTCAAGTCTTGTCCGGTTCCACAACGGCTCAGCGACAGTAGTGGCCACTAACACTTCACGTGAATCCCTGGGGCTCCCAAAAGGAACTTCTCTGCATTGCATGGTGGATGTTCAACCTTTTTCCCTGATGATGCTCACCGCCCCTCCGCCTTAGCAACGTGTTTCGTCAGACGTCTCTCTCCTTCTGTTCTCGCAAAGACTATTAATCCTAAACTCACGCCGAACCAACGCCAAGAACTGCTGACATTGCTTCGACACCACCAAGCCATTTTTGATGCCACTTCCACACCACTGGGACAGACTAGTGTTGCGCACCATCGCATCATTACTGAAGGTAACTCTATCGTTCGCCGACGGCCTTATCGGGTTTCCCTCTCTGAACGAAAAGTAATTGAAGAAAATGTAAATGACATGCTCCATCGCAATATAATTTGTCCCTCAACAAGCCCATGGTCCTCCCCAGTAATGCTAGTTAAAAAAAAGGACGGCTCGGTACGCTTTTGTGTTGATTACCGCGCCCTCAACAAAATTACCCGCAAAGATGTATATCCGATGCCACGAATTGATGACGCCCTTGACTCTCTCCAAGGCTCCGAATATTTCTTGACCTCGGACCTCCGCTCAGGTTATTGGCAAATACCTATGCTCGAGGACGACAAAGAAAAAACCACTTTCGCAACACCCGATGGCCTTTACGAATTTAATGTTATGCCTTTCGGACTTTGTGACGCACCAGCGACATTTGAAAGTATGATCGATACTGTGCTTCGTGGCCTAAAATGGAGAACCTGTTTGTGTTACTTGGACGACATTGTTGTCTTTTCGGAAACCTTTAATGACCATCTCACGCGCCTGAATGAAGTCCTCACCTGTCTCGCTTCGGCAGGCCTTCAGCTCAACACCAAGAAATGCCACTTTGAACAGAAGGAAATTAGAATATTGGGACATCTGGTCAGCCATGACGGCATTCGCCCAGATCCTGAAAAAATCATCGTGGTCTTGAACTTTGCTCGTCCACAACGGACTACAGATTTGCGCAGTTTCCTCGGCCTCGCGTCTTATTCCCGGCGTTTTATAAGGCATTTTGCAACTATTGCTGCACCACTTCATGAGCTACTTAAAGCACGCAGCCCTTTCGCATGGACGGAACAGTGCGAAACTGCTTTTAATGACCTAAAGCACGCCCTCACATCAGATCCTGTTCTTGCCCACTTCAGTGACAGCGCTCCAACTATCATGCACACCGATGCCAGTGGTCACGGTCTTGCCGCTGTACTGCAGCGTGATGCAACATCGCGTGAGAAAGTGATTGCCTTTGCCAGTCGGACTCTGACTCCAGCTGAGAAAAACTACACCATTACCGAGCAGGAGTCTCTTGCCGTCGTCTGGGCTGTCCAAAAATTTCGTCCTTATCTATACGGTCGGCACTTCACAGTTTGACCGACTACCATGCTCTTTGCTAGTTGTCTTCACTCAAAAATTTGACAGGCCGACTTGGCCGCTGGATTCTACGCCTGCAAGAATACCATTTCGACGTCACTTATAAATCTGTTCGCCAACACCAAGACGCCGACGCGCTCTCTCGCTGCCCACTTACGGAACCAGCCTGCTGTTTTTCTTCGCAACGCATTTCTACCTCTGACCTCAGCCGACCATCTCTTCCCCCGACGCATATCACAACAGTTTCTTTTGACGATTCTGAGCACAAACACGCACTCCGTTCGCAGCAATTAGCTGACGCCTACTGCCGTCTTATCATCGACCGCCTTATCGGCGCTTCGGACCCGCCCAATGCTAGGCTTCGCCAACAGCTTCGCAATTTCAAGCTCGAAGATGGCATCCTACTCCGTTACGTGTATTGCCCTGATGGAACTCGCTGGATCCCAGTCGTGCCGCGTGTGCTTCGCCCACGTATACTGGCGGCTCTCCACGATGACGCTACTGCAGGCCACCTTGGTTTCGACAAAACCTACAACCGCGTGAGAAAACGATTCTTTTGGCCTGGCTTATCTTCCACCGTTGCCAAATACGTCGCATCCTGCCCTCTGTGCCAACGTCGCAAACGACTGACTTCTTCGCCTGTTGGCCTTCTACAACCTCTTCCTTGTCCCGCCATGCCATTCGACGTAGTCGGCATAGACTTATATGGTCCCCTACCTCTCTCCGATGGGGGTAACCATTGGATTATAACAGCTGTCGACCACCTCACACGCTACGCTGAGACAGCACCTGTACCGACTGGTTCAGCTGAAGAAGTAGCAAATTTCTTTTTGCGATCAATTGTATTGCGTCATGGCGCTCCTCGGGTGCTCCTAAGTGACCGCGGCACAGCCTTCTTATCGAAAGTCGTTGCCGAAGTTCTTCAAGCGTCATCCACCCTTCATAAGACAACCTCAAGCTACCATCCCCAGACTAACGGTCTGACTGAGCGATTTCATCGCACCTTGTCAGACATGATACCCATTTACGTCACACCAGATCATCGAAATTGGGACACTATTCTACCATTCGTCACATTCGCCTATAACACAGCAGTACAACGGACTACCGGTTATTCTCTGTTTTTCCTCGTTTATGGCCGTCCTCCCGCTACCATTTTCGACGCTTCCTTCTTCTCTACGCCCGACTACTCCACATCAGTACCTGCCCATTTTTTATCTCGTGTGGCCAGGTGCCGTGATCTTGCCCGCCTCAACACGGCAGCGTGCCAGGAAGACCGCAAAACTCGCTATGATTCTACACATCGAGTGGTCTCTTTTCGTCCTGGCGACGAAGTACTGCTTTATACACCATTGCGCACCCCTGGCCTTAGTGACAAATTGCACCACCGCTACGTAGGTCCCCTATAAGGTCATAAGCCAAACTTCCCCAGTGAATGACAAAGTGACGCCTGTTGATACCCCAGCTGATCGATGCCACCGTGGAACTGAAATTGTCCATGTGTCTCGCTTGAAACCGTTTGCGCGCCGCGATGCACCGCTTAGTTAGGAGCGGCCAGGCTGGCCGCTTCCGACCCCCCGGGCAGATTGTGTGAGCCTTCCGTGGATGTTCTTTAATTTGTTCATTCCATGATCTTCCTCTTTCATTTATACATACCATCATCATCGTCCCGCTGCGCCGGCTCCGGCGCGCGACTGGGCTTTGCCATCAGAGTAAAACGCCAGACACGGCATCCCTTGCTTTGCCGTCTCGACCTGGCCTTCTTACACAATATATATATATATATATATATATATATATATATATATATATATATATATATATATATATATATATATATATATATATATATATTTATATATATATATTAAGGAACAAGATGATACAGCGATGACACAAACGACGATGAAGACTGCCGGGCTCCTTTTTTTGCGATGTAGTTATACTCAAAATCTAATATCTCTGCACCCAAATTTTTGGCCGATACCCCTTGTGTGGGTATGTGCCACCAAATTAGAGAACAACAACAGCTGGCGCGCGCGCACTAAAAGCTCGGACTGTCTTGTTTGGACGAGATTGTGCTTCGCTCCACGATCCTCTTGCATTACCGGTCGCCGTTTCCAGTTCTGAGAACAACCCCCAAGAAACCCCTCCTCAATACATTTTATATATATATATATATATATATATATATATATATATATATATATATATATATATATATATATATTGTGAAAGAAGGCTAGGTTGAGACGGCAAGGTCGTGACGGCAAGGCCAGCGATGCCTTGTCTAGCGTTTTAATCCGGTGACAAAACCCATGCGCGTGCCGGAGCCGGCGCCGCGGGACGATGATGATGGTATGTACAAATGAAAGAGGAAGATCATGGCATATACAAATTAAAGAACATCCACGGAAAACTCACACAATCTTCCCGGGCGGTCGGAAGCGGCCAGCCTGGCCGCTCCTACCTAACCCATGCATCGCGGCGCACAAACGGTTTCAGGCGAGACACATGAACAATTTCAGTTCCACGGTGGCGTCGATCAGCTGGGGGATCAACAGGCGTCACTTTGTAGTTCACTGGAGAAGTTTGGCTTATGACCTCATAGGGACCTACGTAGCGGTGGTGGAATTTGTCACTAAGGCCAGGGCTGCGCAATGGTGTGTAAAGCAGTACCTCGTCACCAGGACGAAAAGAGACCACTCGATGTGTAGAATCATATTGAGTTTTGCGGACTTCCTGGCACGCTGCCGTGTTGACGCGGGCAAGATGACGGCATCTGGCCACACGAGATAAAAAATGGGTAGGTACTGATGTGGAGTAGTCGGGCGTAGAGAAGAAGGAAGCGTCGAGAATTGTAGTGGGAGGACGGCCGTAAACAAGGAAAAATGGGGAGTAACCGATAGTTCGCTGTACTGCTGTATTATAGGCGAATGTGACGAATGGTAGAATAGTGTCCCAATTTCGATGATCTGGTGTGATGTACATTGATATCATGTCCGACAAGGTGCGATGAAATCGCTCAGTCAGACCGTTAGTCTGGGGATGGTAGCTTGAGGTTGTCTTATGAAGGGTGGATGAGGCGTGAAGAACTTCGGCAACGACTTTCGATAAGAAGGCTGTACCGCGGTCACTTAGAAGCACCCGAGGAGCGCCATGACGCAATACAATTGATCGCAAAAAGAAATTTGCTACTTCTTCAGCGGAACCAGTCGGTACAGGTGCTGTCTCAGCGTAGCGTGTGAGGTCGTCGACAGCTGTTATAATCCAATGGTTACCCCCATAGGAGAGAGGTAGGGGACCATATAAGTCCATGCCGACTACGTCGAATGGCGTGGTGGGACAAGGAAGAGGTTGTAGAAGGCCAGCGGGCGAAGAAGTCAGCCGTTTGCGACTTTGGCACAGAGGGCAGGATGCGACGTATTTGGCAACGGTGGAAGATAAGCCAGGCCAAAAGAATCGTTTTCTCACGCGGTCGTAGGTTTTGTCAAAACCAAGGTGACCTGCAGTAGCATCATCGTGGAGAGCCGCCAGTATACGTGGGCGAAGCACACGCGGCGCGACTGGGATCCAGCGAGTTCCGTCAGGGCAATACACGTAGCGGAGTAAGATGCCATCTTCGAGCTTGAAATTGCGAAGCTGTCGGCGAAGCCTAGCATTGGGAGGGTCCGAAGCGCCGATAAGGCGGTCGATGATAGGACGGCAGTAGGCATCGGCTAATTGCTGTGAGCGGAGAGCGTGCTTGTTCTCAGAGTCGTCAAAACAAACGGTTGTGATATAAGTCGGGCAAAGAGATGGTCGGCTCTGGTCAGAGGTGGAAATGAATTTGGAAGAAAAGCAGCAAGTGGATTCCGAAAGGGGACAGCGAGAGAGAGCGTCGGCGTCTTGGTGTTGGCGACAAGATTTATAAGTGACGTCGAAATGGTATTCTTGCAGGCGTAGTATCCAGCGGCCAAGTCGGCCTGTCAAATGTTTGAGTGAAGACAACCAGCAAAGAGCATGGTGGTCGGTCACAACTGTGAAGTGCCGACCGTATAGGTAAGGGCGAAATTTTTGGACAGCCCAGACGACAGCAAGACACTCCTGCTCGGTAATGGTGTAGTTTTTCTCAGCTGGAGTGAGAGTCCGACTGGCAAAGGCAATCACTTTCTCACGCGATGTTGCATCACGCTGCAGAAGTACAGCGCCAAGACCGTGACCACTGGCATCGGTGTGCAGGATAGTTGGAGCGCTGTCACTGAAGTGGCCAAGAACAGGATCTGATGTGAGGGCGTGCTTGAGGTCATTAAAAGCAGTTTCGCACTGCTCAGTCAACACGAAAGGGCTGCGTGATTTTAGTAGCTCATGAAGTGGTGCAGCAATAGTTGCAAAATGCCTTATAAAACGCCGGAAATAGGACGCGAGGCCTAGGAAACTGCGCAAATCTGTAGTCCGTTGTGAATGAGCAAAGTTCAAGACCGCGATTATTTTTTTCAGGATCAGGGCAAATGCCGTCATGGCTGACCAGATGTCCCAATATTCCAATTTCCTTCTGTGCAAAGTGGCACTTCTTGGTGTTGAGCTGAAGGCCTGCCGAAGCGAGAGAGGTGAGGACTTCATTCAGGCGCGTGAGATGGTCATTAAAGGTTGCCGAAAAGATAACAATGTCGTCCAAGTAACACAAACAGGTTCTCCATTTTAGGCCACGAAGTACAGTGTCGATCATTCTTTCAAATGTCGCTGGTGCGTTACAAAGTCCGAAAGGCATAACATTAAATTCGTAAAGGCCATCGGGTGTTGCGAAAGCGGTTTTTTCTTTGTCGTCCTCGTGCATAGGTATTTGCCAATAACCTGAACGGAGGTCCAAGGTCGAAAAATATTCGGAGCCTTGGAGGGAGTCAAGGGCGTCATCAATTCGCGGCATCGGATATGCATCTTTGCGGGTAATTTTGTTGAGTGCGCGATAATCAACACAAAAGCGTACCGAGCCGTCCTTTTTTTTTAACTAGCACTACTGGGGAGGACCATGGCCTTGTTGAAGGACGAATTATATTGCGATGGAGCATGTCATTTACATTTTCTTCAATTACTTTTCGTTCAGAGAGGGAAACCCGATAAGGCCGTCGGCGAATGATAGAGTTACCTTCAATAATGATGCGATGGTGCGCAACACTAGTCCGTCCCAGAGGTGTGGAAGTGGCATCAAAAATGGCTTGGTGGTGTCGAAGCAATGTCAGCAGTTCTTGGCGTTGGTTCGGCGGGAGTTTAGGATTAATAGTCTTTGCGAGAACAGAAAGAGAGACGTCTGTCGAAACACGTTGCTGAGGCGGAGGGGCGGTGAGCACCATCAGGGAAAAAGGTTGAGCATCCACCATACAATTCAGAGAAGTTCGTTTTGGGAGCACGAGGGATTCACGTGAAGTGTTAGTGGCCACTACCGTCGCTGAGCCGTTGTGGAACCGGACAAGACTTGACGGGAAGGCGATGCCGCGTGGAGGATGACTATATGATGGTGCAATGAGTACGTCCCCGTCAGTGATGTGGTCAGAAACAACACTGAGCAGTTTTTCGCACTGAGGAGGCAAAACAGTATCAGCGGCGGCAACGAGGGGATGATGTCGTTCAGAAAAGTCAGATGAAAAATCGCTGTCTGTCATATGAATAACACGGTCACCACAAGAAATTAACGCTGAAGCGGTTGACAAAAAATCCCATCCGAAAATCATGAGATGCGCACAAGGTGAGAGCACAGCAAACTGCACATGATGGCGGATGCCGTCGATAACAACTCGTACGGTGCACTTCGCTGAAGGGCGCAAAGGGACGTCATTGGCTCCACGGAGTTCAGGCCCATCATATGGGGTTGTCACTTTTCGCAAACGGTAGCACAAATCAGCGTGAATGACAGAATTTGCAGCCCCTGTGTCAATCAAAGCTTCAACCGGTAAACCTTCAGCGATAACAGGAGGACTTTTAGTAAGATCGCAGAGGGCAGTTTGACCTCCGGAAACAGCAACACTTAGTTTTCCGGATGGCGGACAGGGAGAACGGTTGCGGGGCGGAGAGGGGAAACTGAGCGGCGGTATGGGGATGTGGACCGGCGTCGGGATACATGGTTTATACGAGGCTCAGAGGAAGATACTGGAGGTGGGGAGGATCGTCGAGGTGGGCTTGGAATAAACCGGCGTTGATAATATGAGGTTGAAGGCATGCCGCATTCGAAGGTGTCGTAACCACGGCGCTCGTTCTGAAGGCGGCGACGACAGAAGCGGGATATATGTCCTGTAATACCACAGTAATAGCAGACTGGCCGGGGGGGACGCCAAGGTGCGTAATTGGGTTGTGTAGGTTGAGCCATCGCCATTGCATTGACGTGATTGTATGTTGGTGCTGGTTGGGGCGGGGGAACCAAAGAAGGGGAAGATGCAGCGACGTGCGCGTAGGTCGGCGCTGGGCGGTTTGCAGAAGGTTCGGTTGTCATAGGGTGGCTGATGGTAGCTAACTCTTCTTTAATCATGTTACGGAGAACGGCATCATTAGGAGGTGTGGAAGAATGATCGCAGCCATGTCGACAGAAAGGATTGAGGGCTTGAAGCTTCTCGCGGATGATTGCTCGAATCATTGCCCGCAGATCAAGGTCAGCAGAGATCGGACCAGTTGCGAAGCCGGGCTGTAATCGAGAGGACTGCAGCTGGTCGAGGCGTTGACAGGTCGCAGTAATTGAATCAACACTTGGAGGATTCTGGGCAACTAAGGTGTGATATGCCATAGCATTGATCCCTTTTAAGACGTGGTGCACACGTTCAGGTTCCGTCATGGTGGGGCTAATGCGCCGACAAAGTGCAAGAACAGCCTCTATGTAAGACGCATATGATTCACCGGGACCTTGAAGGCGGGAAGCGAGCTTGTTTCTCGCGATCTCAGTCCGAACTGCCGGGTCGGCGAAGTATTGGCGGAATTGCTGTTTGAAAGTGGTCCAGTTAGTAGTGTGGGGTTCGCGATTAATGAACCAGTTTCTGGCGACCTCAATTAGATAGAACGAAACGTTGAGGAATTTTAAAGCATCGTCCCACCGGTTGTAGGCACTGCAGCGTTCATATGTGTCAAGCCAGTCATCCACGTCCTCGTCACGACGACCAGCGAACAGCGGTGGGTCGCGTTGACGTGTGGGCAGAGTCGGAGGCATCGGTGCAGCTGAGGTAGAGGGTCCGGCCGGGTCGGGATTGCTCTCGGTGGACATGGTTATGGTGGTAGTTGCCAAACGGCGACCGGAACGTAGCTCCACGCGAGAGGCAGCAAGGGGATCGAATTCGACCTCCACCACTTGTGAAAGAAGGCTAGGTTGAGACGGCAAGGTCGTGACGGCAAGGCCAGCGGTGCCTTGTCTAGCGTTTTAATTCGGTGACAAAACCCAGGCGCGTGCAGGAGCTGGCGCCGCGGGACGATGATGATGGTATGTACAAATGAAAGAGGAAGATCATGGCATATACAAATTAAAGAACATCCACGGAAGGCTCACAATATATATAAAGGGGAAATGAGGGTGCTCGTTATAATACATGAAGGAAAGAAGGCAACAGTCAGCGAGGCCAAGGAAAGCATTGGGGATTGTAATTTATGTGCTTTTTTATTTTACTTCGATAATCACGTAATTAGTAATGTAATCTGTTCAGGGGAAATATAATTAAACGCAAAGTAGAAGAAAAAACAACGTGCCGATGGTGGGGACCGAATCCATGACCTCCGAATATCGCGTCCGGTGCTCTTCCAACTGAGCTACATCGGCCGCTGTCCCCCCTGCTACTTTCTTGGGTATAATGTTTTCTGTGTACGAACCTTGAGAGTGTTCACCAGCGCCACCCTAATCCCACCAAGAATCCATTTTAAAACATCGCCTTTAGGAAAAAAAAAATTAAAGAGTGCTGCAGAATCTGCATTAGAGTAATGCGAAAGCACGAAAGCTGCTGTTGCTTGCTTTTGGTTGCTTCTAGTTGCTTAATTCACTTCTTGTTTACCCATTTTAGTTTTTGGTGCTTTCAAAATGCACGCCAATCCCTTCCTATGCCCTTTGTCTGCTCTACTTCCGGTAGCGTGACGTCTCATTCTTGACGTCACCCGAATTGAGTGCCTTAATTAACTAGTTTAGTCTTTGATACTTTCAAATTGCACACCATTCCCTTCCTATGCACTGTTTGGCTCGACTTCAGGTTGCGTGACATCACATCTTTGACGTCCCTGTAATTGACTTATTTAACTAACTATTTTAATTTTTGATATATTCAAATAGGGCGCCAAGCTATTCGCTAATGAGACCATTTTCGCCTTTACGTTTTCATTTTTTGCCTCTATATAATTATCTAATTAACCTATTTGCCTAATTATTTTTTCGCACACATTACATCCCCCTATATCGATTGACACCACTTTAACCTCTACAACTTCCGAATTACTCACAACTGCTGCTGACACGATTTTCAAATTGTGCGCCAATCCCTTCCTATGCCATTTTCCGGCTCTACTTCCGGTTGCGGGACATCACGTCATCTAAGTCACATTAAATCACTTTTTGTTCATTCATTTTAGTCTGGTACTTTCAAATAGCTCGTCAATCCCTTCCTATGCCCTTTTTGGCTCTACTTACGGTTACGTGACGTCACATCTTTGACGTCACTTTAATTGTATGCCTTATTTACTACTTTAGTCCTTGGTAATTTGAAATTGCGCGATAAATCCCTTCCTATGCCCTTTTTTGGCTTGACTTCAGGTTGCTTGACGTCACATCCTGACGTCACCTTTATTGACTGATTTAATTGCTATTTTAGTATTTAATACATTCAAATCTGTCGCCAAGCCATTCGCTAATGAGACTATTTTCGCCTTTAATGTTTCATTTTTTCGTCTAAAAGTTACCAAATTAACTTATTTGTCAAATTATTTTTTCACACATTACGTCATCCGCTATCGATTGACACCACTCATTAACCTCTACAACATCTCAAGTAGTCACAACAGCTGCGAACACGATTTTGCGTGTTTTGCCTCTAATAATTAACTAGTTATCTTATTGGCCTAATTAATATTTCTGACAGAATATTACATCACACTCTATCGATGGACACCACTCATTAACCTGTTCAACATCTCAGTTACTGCTGCTGCGAACACGATTTAGCGTGTTTTGGCTCTAATAATTACCTTATTACCTTATTGCCCTCATTATCTTTTCGCACATAATATTACGTCGCACTCAATCGATTGACGCCACTCCCTAACCTCTACGACTTCTCAATTACTCAAAACTGCTGCGAACACCGTTTTGCGTGTTTTGCCTCTAATAATTACCCAATTACCCAATTACCTTATTGGGCTAATTATTATTCCGGACAGAATATTACGTTACACTCTATCTATTGACACCACTCATTAACCCATACGACATCTCAATTACTTACAGCTGCTATTCTTTATTTCTTTATTCAATGATTACCCCGCTTAGCCCGAGGGCGCTACAGCAGGGGGGTTACAGAGTGGAAAAAAACACATCTTCATTTATGGAGCACACTTGATGACTTGAAAGCCGATTCCATTCACTGATGGATCGAACAAAAAAGGAACTGGCATACATGTTAGTTCTGGCACTGTATTCCAAAATTTTAAAACAATGATCTGTGCGAGCAGAAACATAATGTGGCCTATGTAAGTATATTTCCTTTCGAATGCCTGTTTTGTTGTGGTAAATTTGGTACAACAGTTTATGTCTTAATTTCCTTTTTCGAGAGGAGAGGGTTTCCCATCCTAATTCATTTTTCATGACGGTGCAGCTATCAGTTCTCGAGTACCGATACAGGACAAACCTTGCTGCTCTATTTTGAATGTTTTCAATTTTATTGCTGAGTGTTATTTGCCAAGGGTCCCATACGGCACAAGCGTATTCGAGCAGTGGTCGAACGTATGCTAAGTAGGCTATTGATTTCAAACAAGGCGGCACATGTTTCAGATTTCGCAGTATAAAGTTTAAGGTCCTGGCGGCTTTTGCAACTACGGTATCCACATGTGTATTCCATGAACAGTCGGCGGTAAGTGTCACACCTGAGTATTTATGCGCCACTTTTTGTCACTACAATACCGCTGATGCTATACTGTGAGGCCAACTTATGTTTTTTACGTGCAAACGTAACATGAACACATTTTTTTATATTTAACTTCATTTTTCGTTTAGAACACCATTCAAGAACACATGATAAGTCACTTTGTAACTGGGCAACGTCGTCTTGATTTCTAATTTGTCTATATAAAACAAAATCATCGGCAAACAACCGTACACTGGAATTGATTCCGGAACAAATGTCATTTATATATATTAAGAACAAAAGTGGTCCTAAACACCTGATGTTATATCTACAAAACTACATTTCATTCCATTTAATACCACGCACTGTCGGCGGGAAGATAAATAACTTTCGATCCAGGCAAGTATTGTAGGATTAATATTTAATGCAGCAAGTTTTCTTAAAAGCAATGGGTGCGAAACAGTATCAAATGCCTTATGAAAATCCAGGAAAACGCAATCGATTTGGCCACCCTTGTCAAGATTGAATACAAGGTCATGATAAAATTCAATAAGTTGTGTCGTGCAAGATAAGCCCTTACGGAACCCATGTTGTTCTGAAGCCAGTAAGTTGTTTGCCGATAAGTGTGTTATTATCTCTTTATATAAAATGTGTTCTATTACTTTGCACGGTATGGATGTAAGTGAGATAGGCCTATAGTTGGCGACTTCTTTCTTTGACCCCCCCTTATGAATGGGAACAATGTGTGCAATTTTCCAATCATCTGGAAGGGCACCGCAAGATAGCGACTTGTTGTAGATTACATAGAGATAAAGAGAAATAGGTTCAGCACAACGTTTTAGAATTCGAGGAGAAATGCTATCTGGTCCACTTGCCTTATTATCGTTAATTTTATTTATTAGTGCTCTGATTCCATTCACAGATAGCTCTACTGGTTTCATAGCCTGAACAGCACTTATTTGATGTAAAGGACTGCAGCTGTGCTTTGGTAAGTATACCGACCGGAAGTAGTTATTCAAGCTAGTAGCCTTTTCAGTATCATCTAATAACGCCTCATTATTAAAAACTATTTCGCTGCCCTTGGATCTGCTCCGTATCCTTTCATGTACGTCTAGAAAGCCTTGGCATTCAATTTTATTTCTCTGCCAAGTTTTTCAAAATAGCGTCCATTTGCATCCTTTATATTCCGTTTGTACTCAGAGGTTGCAGCACGCAAATTTTCAAAGTGACGAATGCTTTTAGTTTTCTGATAATTTTTAAATATCCGCCTTCGTTTCCTAACTATTTTTAAGATACGCGTAGTCATTCATGGTTTCATATGCGGTTTAAGTCCGGTATGTTCGACACTGGGAATGTAGGCATCGCTAAGTTCCTTTAGTTTTTCTTTAAAATTAATCCATAATTCATGAACGTCACAATCACCAGAGAGGCATTCAAAGACCGGTAAATAATCGAAAAGCTTCATTGACAGGCTGGCATAATCCCCTTTATCATATAGGTACACTTTCCTGGTCACGTGTTTTGTTTGTTTGCTACTTTTAGTTTTAATACTTGCGACTACAGCATGGTGGTCACTTATTCCAAGAATGACATTCACTAGCTTTACCATATTTGGCGAGTTACATAAAAATAAGTCCAATATATATTAGTTCCTCGAGTAGGTTCAGTCACATACTGCGTTAAACCGAATGAATCTACAATACTTTTCATTTCCAAGTTTAAGCTTCCACCAGCTGCATACTCACAAGCTCCGTCATGCCATTTCAAGTCGGGCAAATTAAAGTCACCTGCTAGCAGTAAAGTATGACAAGAGGCTTCGGAAATCATTTCTTGTAAAATCTTCAGCGTGGTCATAGACGAGTTTGGGGGCCGGTAGAACACTCCGGCGGCAAATGATGAATAATCTGGCATTGTTACTTTACAGCACACGGATTCTATATCGTCGTGGCCTGTATCTAGTTCAGATGAGTTTAAAGAGCGGCTAACTAGGAGAAAGACGCCACCACCCATACGGGACCCATCTTTCCGATAAGCAACGAAGTCATGCGGAAACACTTCACTGTCTTTGATAGAAGAATCCAGCCAAGATTCGGTTCCAAAGATTAAATCGGCTTGTACAGAACTGATAAGAGCAGCAAGGTCGTCAACTTTGTTTACGACACTTCTACAATTGACTGTTATCGCAGTCAAATCAAATTTGTCACGCCCTCTTTTCCTGTGTCTTGGTCATTTATTTTTGATGAATGGAACTTCTTTCTTCTCTTTGTCCCACCTAAACATCTTGCCATCTACAACTAATTTATAGGCGCTTAATTTGACGCGACTGTTTTCTCCCGCTTTATTGGCCTTGGCATATTCCCAAAGAAGTTTCCGAATAGCTCTTGGTTCGGATGAGTAGTCTTGGTCAAAGCTGTATGAAGTTCCTTTGAACTTATTAGCACTGGAAATAACATTGGATTTTTCTTTGTAGGAGGCGAAATTGACAATAATCGGCCTTTTCTTCTGCTCGTGATAGCGACCTATACGGTGCGCTCTTTCTACTGAGTGCAGTTCTAAACCTAAATTATCTTTACAAACACTTTTGAGCAAATCCTCGGACTGTTCCCACGTCTCAGATTTGTCATCGTCGATGCCATAAAAGACTAGGTTATTTCGACGGCTTCTGTTTTCTGAGTCGACGTGTTTTTCATGCAGTCTTCTAACTTCTTTTGTTATGTTTGTGATGGTGCTCTCTTGTTTGCTTACTGTATCGTGTAGCGTTGCAATCTGGCCTTCTGTCACTCGCAGTTTGTTGTTAATTTCTGCCATCATTGCTTCATGCTTTGCTAGCCTAGTGTCAATGCTCTCTAGTTTACTCAATATTGCAGTTTGACCTTCTTGCAAACCTTTAAGTAGTTCTAGCTCCCTGGCATCCAGTGGGCCGGGATTTAACTCAACATCACCTGAAAGCAGTAATAACAGTGCTAGGTACAGAGCCCTATGCGCAAAAAGACGAAAACGTTTGCTACAAAGCCTTATCGATGTTCGTTTACGACAAACAGACACAGCACAAGTGGGACGTGGAGCCTGCAGAGCAATCAATAATCTACAAAGCAGAGTTGGATAATTACGACTAACCTGCAGCAACAGAAGCGATGTAAGCTGCATGTCGGCAAGCGTGCCGGCTCCAAATCCCACGTAGCCAGTGTGTCGCTCGTTTAAGTACGGTTGGTCCGTGTCACGTGGCTTCCGTTGGTTGAAGTTGATTTGATGACGGTCCCTGTAGATAGTCCCGTTCCGTAGCAGTACGTTGCTGATAATGGTCGAAGGAATCATTCCCCCGGCTGTCATTTCCACCCACGGCAACGCCGCAAACGAAGGAAGACCCAGAATAGCCGACGGTCCTCTTCGGTCGACACCGAACCCAACAAGCTCCGCTGCAAGGGCGCCAGCAACCTGTAGCAACAGAAGCGATGTAAGCTGCATGTCGGCAAGCGTGCCGGCTCCAAATCCCACGTAGCCAGTGTGTCGCTCGTTTAAGTACGGTTGGTCCGTGTCACGTGGCTTCCGTTGGTTGAAGTTGATTTGATGACGGTCCCTGTAGATAGTCCCGTTCCGTAGCAGTACGTTGCTGATAATGGTCGAAGGAATCGTTCCACCGGCTGTCATTTCCACCCACGGCAACGCCGCAAACGATGGAAGACCCAGAACAACCGACGGTCCTCTTCGGTCGACACCGAACCCAACAAGCTCCGCTGCAAGGGCGCCAGCAACCTGCAGCAACAGAAGCGATGTAAGCTGCATGTCGGCAAGCGTGTCGGCTCCAAATCCCACGTAGCCAGTGTGTCGCTCGTTTAAGTACGGTTGGTCCGTGTCACGTGGCTTCCGTTGGTTGAAGTTGATTTGATGACGGTCCCTGTAGATAGTCCCGTTCCGTAGCAGTACGTTGCTGATAATGGTCGAAGGAATCGTTCCACCGGCTGTCATTTCCACCCACGGCAACGCCGCAAACGATGGAAGACCCAGAACAGCCGACGGTCCTCTTCGGTCGACACCGAACTCAACAAGCTCCGCTGCAAGGGCGCCAGCAACCTGCAGCAACAGAAGCGATGTAAGCTGCATGTCGGCAAGCGTGCCGGCTCCAAATCCCCAATGAACACGATCTTGCGTGTTTTGCCTCTAATAATGACCTAATCACGTTATTGGCCTAATTATCTTTTCGGCAGCAACATTACGTCAGCCTCTACCGATAGGAAAAACTCATTAACATCTACCACTTCTCAATTACTCGCAACCGCTGCGGACACGATATTGTGGACGCGGTCTGCGGACAGAAATTTGTGAACATAGCGAAGTAACGCTTTCGCGTTAACAAATCCCACCACATTGCAATTATTTAGTGAAGAGCTAGGCCGCTGTGATTGAATGGAGATCTTCAGGCCTCTCCATGGCGATGAAGCTTATAGTGCCTTTTCAACCATCTAACTAGTTATATTTCCTTTAATTTCAGAGTGCTGAGGCATATGGCAATCAGGTTCTCTCCTCATATGAAAAATGTTTGGGGAGAGAGAGAAATTTTCGTCTGTGTCAGTCACCAGCATGTAGAGAGAAGTTGGTCTCGGCAAAACATTGTAAGGAGGGCGAACCTAAACACACGTTAGTGAGCAAAGAGAAAACAGTTCAGTTCATAGATTCAATTTTTTTACCACTCTAAAACTTGACCATGAGCCCGGTGGGAAGGTAGTTCTACAATATGCAACAAAATTTATTAGCATATTAAGTCACGATTTGCTCTCGCAGCAAATTTAGTATGCGTCTTCATTTTTCTAAAAGAGCGGAAAAGCGACAAGCGCCATCACAGACACACTCTCCACGAAAAGATCAATTGAATGAGCTGCAGTAATACGAGATCTTTCAAATTTTTACGACAGCGCAGTTCTCGCCTCAGGGCCTGTCGCACCTAGTTTTCTTCTTGAGTTGCTGAGGGATGACGTTGCATCAGAGAAATGGAACGCCGATGCGGGGAAGGTGAACGGCGACCAGAGGTGACGTGCTCATGAGACAGTGGATGAGTTTGGGACGGCTCAGCAGGAGAGGAGCACTGGCACTGGTCCCAGTAGCTGGAGCCATCAAGAGGCGGACGAGGGACGCTCATGCGTCGATGACAGTTCCGACCCACATGACCTGGCAAGCCGCTGAAGTAGACGGTGGGACGGGACGGTTGCCGGCCGTGCGCCAGGAGTTTGTCAGTTGAGCGGGCGGTCGCATAAACTGTGCAGGTTCTCGAGCGGCACCAGAAGGGTGAACATAGGTGGTTGGTCGAGTCACAGCATATCTAAGTGGTAGTCGGAAAGCAACAGCAGCATATGTGAACGGTGCTGCGAGAGGCACGTGTTGAAGGGCTAGGGGAAGAGTTTCAGCTACTTGTTCTTGAATAAACTGGTTTAGACTGGCAGCCAGGTGGGGGGAAGGCTCTTGATTGCGGCAAATTAGGGACAGCTATCGAGCACCTCTTCCCAATTGAGGGTCTTGATCTGTGGCAATAGCGAAGAATATTGACATGCATCTGTCAGGCCAGCAAGCCACCTAGTGTACAGAGTGTGCTCGCCAGTCAGGGCCCTCTACTTGCGTGTAGTTCATCCGAACTTTGACACACTGACAATTTCTGCGATGGTACACATGTCTCCCGCTAGAGTCATCTGAAAGGCATCATCATTGATTCTTTTTCGAATGTGTTTGATATTTTCGGCCTCTGATATCTGCGCGTTAACGCGCTTGCACAGGCCGACATCTTCGATAAAATGTAAAATTCTCGCCGACCTTTTGAGACAGCGCCCGCAAGCGCTGTTTAGTGCGGAGTTTTCTAATACCCGAACGGCCGAGAACATCAGAGAAGTTGGCTTTGAACACGGACCATGATGTAATGTCCGCTTCGTAGTACCGAAACCACAGATTCGCTACGCCGTTGAGATAGAAAATCCCTCCCTTTTTTTAGTTTAGTTTCCGTGCCCCTTTTGTTTTAAGCGCTCAGCTGCTCATGGGATTATTAGCCAATTCTCAATGTCATGATCTTCAGTGCGGCTCAAGATGGCGGGGTCTCGCTGGTGGAGAGAATCGGCAAAAAGGACGGCCGAGCCCACTTGAATAGCTTGGTGATTGATTCCTTCAGACATTGCAGGAGGTGGTAACGGACGGCTGTGGAGTTCCAGGGCGAGAGGATTCATCGTACCCGCACGTACCTCCACTAAATATAAGACGAGTGTTTATTTCTACAATGCTTGTCAACTGAAGTAGTCTTAGCAGCAGTCTGTGATCAGCAAGACCAGCTAGGCGCACGCACTGTCCTATGGTCATGCGGCTGGAGCATTAAGCCCGCCTGGTTTGTTAGACTTTGAACTGCAAGCATTAATTCCTGAAATGAATTATTCATGCTGCGTCAAAAATTCCTATTTTTATGGCAGAATAGTTCCTAATTAGGTTACGACATGTGCCATGAAACGGAGAATATTCTGCCATATTTTTTTTCTGTGTTTTTCCGTAGCTTGAGAAGCGGAGCATTAAACATTCTTGCAACACTAGTGTCGGCGTTTAATTTGCTACGCGATGACAGTGACATGTTTATAATGCGATAAAGTACGGAAGACACTCAAGCTTTGTCCGAAGAGTACGCGTGACGTAAGTAGACCTATATTCATTATGCGAATTTTCGTATACTTCTTGTTTAATTTGGTTTTTGAAGAAAGGAAGGCGCTGTATGTCTCACTCTTCAGTGGACACCTACTCTTATCTGAGGTACACGCATGTCGGTTCGGATCCATATTGCAAACTAGCCTCCAACTTGACACTCAAATCCATGCTAAAATCTTTCAGAGGAGCACTTACGTCAGCTTACGTGCTGCAAGGCGAAAGCTGTTTGGCCATCCTGCTGCGATCCTCGGAGCTGATTTATTTATAGGAAGGGAAAGACGCGGTAACTGTCTCACTTGTTTTCTGTGGACACCGCAACCGCGCCGTAAGGGAAGGGGGGAAGGTAGGAGTGAAAGTGGAAAGAGAGAAAGAGAGATCGCCCCTGATTCCTCGACAGAGAAAAGAAGAGAGAAAGAGAGATATACTCTACTTCTCTCCTCACTTTCTACATTCTCTCTGTTTCTTTCTGAGGGAGAGGGAGGGAAGCAGGCAGAGGAGGAAGTGGATGAGGGGAGGAAAAGAGAAACGAGAAGAGAGAGGGAGGAGTCTCTCTTCTCTCTCTAGAATGACCCTTTTTCTGTGAGAGCTGCTCTCTCGCTTTCTCTACCGAAATAGAGAGGGAGGAAGACTCTCATATACTGACTATCATTATTTACCGCTAACTATAACTATTGATTATTATATACAGGGACACCACCGATATCCAGAGGAATCCCACAGAATATAGCGGACAGACCTCGCGCAGTTTCTGCGCACACTTTCTGCAGACGCCATTCATGAGCTGCTAAAGGCTCTCACCTTGTAGGAGTGAAATGGAATGACACCGCCCTGAACGCTGCATAAGAAATGGTTGCGACATAATTATGATTAGAAATCACATGCGTGTAACCACGAGGCCAATTCCTTGGGTTTGCAAAACTCTATTTTTGACTATACCAGTTGTTGGGCGAGTTGGTGTGCACGGTGATCCATAACAACAGCGCGACAGACGGGACATAGAACAGCGCTCTGCGTTATCTTTCGTTCTTCTATGTTCCATCTGTCGCGCTGTTGTTGTGGATGACTATTTTTATTTGCTTCCGGCAGATTTCTGCATTGTAACCACGACAACGCCGACCCTGGCTTTTCTGTGACGCGGGATCCTTACGCCATCATCGCTTAAGATCAGCTTCGCCATGTTTTGTCGTTAACGTTCGAACTTGAACACTCTGAAGAGGGGTTTATTAGGGGTTATTCGGAGGACTGGAGACGGCGACCGGTGACACACGACGATCGTAAAAGCGCAATCTCGTCCGAACAAGACAGTCCGAGCTTCGAGTGCGCGCGCCAGCTGATCGGCCAGGAACTGAGCCGTCTTCGTCGTCGTTTGCGTGGGCGCTGAATCATCTTCTTCTTTACAACTCACTTATATCCGTATGCTCATAGGTGAGCTGTACTGATCTGTCCAAGTTTACTGAATATATCGATCTGAACACTTAAAGTTAGGATAAGTAAGGCAGCAATAGTGTACGTGGTTCTTATCACACCAGGTATCGGCAGTTTAATCTGCGAGCATCTGTTCACCAATTGCACGGTTGCTGAGGTCGCTAAACTAAAGGGAATAAGCGAAATTAACAGGGGAACGCTACTAGCTCCAGCACGAGGGCCTCAGATGTTGGTAAAGGAATAAGAAACATGTCACTAACGAATCACGCAGCACCTCTGCGTTTATTGCGCCCCACTTGTTCTCGGTGCTCTTCGCCTCCAAAAAAGATAAAAAATTACAACAAAGCCGATCGATATAATCTACTCGCTATGTGTTAGGTTATACACCGAGTACATTACTTTTGTGGCATTCGTCCACACTGCTTTCACTTAGATTGCAATATTTGTACCACACCCCTCCGCAGTCTTTCCACTGACTCTAAATCATTTTTACGGCTTCTGCTTTTAGTGGAATGCACCAGTTCACGAAGTTAACCGCACCTTCAGGATCTGCGTGGGTTGACCTTAATTGTGACCTTGCCAAACCAAGGAGCAAAAGCTCACCCGTAATCAAGCGCCAACTGAGGGGCGTATCGCGGGTCCGAAAGAGAGGGAGGGGGCGCAGGCAATGCCTTTAATAAGTGTGTCGACGGTCAACAGGATTGTCTCGCTCGTGTGGCGCCGACAGTCGTTGCCTGCATAGGCGCAGCGCGCAATAGACCTCTCCTGTGGCCTACGTTCCCCCGACGCGCCTTGCAGCAGGGAGACCCGGCTGGAAGGACGCATTTGCCCACCGCCCAGCGCGCCTCCCTCATCACATGCCTCTGTGACGTCGCATTGTTTGCATACAGGGAGAGGTCCATTGCTACGGCACGTCAGACTACGCCAGGATGGCGAGTGAGGAGTGTCCTTCTCCTGTCCCTAACGAAGACTTAAACCGCGCGTTCGAGCGTCTAACTCGGTTTAACCTTATGTGAAACCCTGCTACTTTTTTGCACACTACCGAATATACGGCAACAACTTACTAGGAGCTCTTGCCATAAACGCGGACAATCTTGTTCACAGTACAAGTGAAGCGCTGTTTAGAGCGCTAATTTTATTTAGTCACATTGTTCGATGAGATGAGAAAAGAAATATGCGTGCGATCAGCGTTGGCGTTTTAAAACTGCCGGCAGAATATTCCCCCTGCCAAACATATTGGCGGTGTTAGGAGCTACAGGTGGGCTCGCCATAGTCCTAACGCGTGAGTAGCTTTGGGAATTGCGATCACGATACACTGATGCAAGCTGTAGTTCCCAATTCTGTGCAAATAACTGCGAGAAAAGCTGCCTTAAAGAGTCGATGATTATGCGTACAGCAGTGCTTAATTCTGCGCCTTGAACACACTGGCAAACGTGTCACGAGCGCTGCAGCAGCCAGCATCTAACTTCAAAAAAGAAGCTAGCTTGAAGAGTTTTGAAGGCCTACGAATAACGGCACACGCAGAAATAGTACAAGCAATGCAGGAAGCGGTTAATGAGCGAACCAGTATATATACTGAAACTGCATGGGTCTTCATGCAGCAGCGTAGCTGAAAATGTGACTACTTCAACGCCCAGGCAAAACGCTTGTGCCATATAACTGGCACAGAATGCATATGGATAAACGAAATGCTATTGAGCAGGCCTTCTCCTATCGAGAGAGAACGAATACAAAAAAAAAAAAAGGACATTGCGAATGATACTCAGTAAATGTTATCTCTGCACACTTCCCTCTTTAGTTTCGTCACTGATTAGGGCCCGTGAGTTTGACCTGAGGTGAAAAAGCGAGCACTGTCGATGAAGCAAGATGGCATACTTATACCGCCTAGATTGATAAAAAAAGACAATAGGTAGTGCGACATAGGACACAACTACCAAAGAAGATATCGAGCCTTTCATTTGCCCGCTGCCTTGCGAGTAAGAAATAAATTCCACCGACATGGTGACAGCGAAGGGTAATGGGTCGATTCCTTCACATCTGCTCAATGCTTTAGAGGCTTTCATATCAGCGGATGCAACCTTCACGATCACATTAGAATGAACACACTGGTAGAGGCAGGCGCGCTTCAATTTTTTTTAAAGAGAGCTCTAGGTAACTTCTTTTACTCGAGGCGAGACGTGTGTGGGGATGTAGGCTTTCAGAAAAAAAAGTAAGATGGTATATCTTACTTGCGTTTTTCATATTCAGTTTTTGCCTTCTCCAACCATTTTTCGATTCTACAAGCAAAGCAGACGGAGCCGCAGCTGTTGTAGCTTCGCAAATTTCTCCAGTAATGATCTGACACATTTGTGAACTGGACAGCCTTCTCTTGGTCTCATTATCATAATACACGGAAACCAAAAAGAAGCATTGTTCGATCATCACGCTTCAGCTTCTCGCGCCGCAGCAGAACGTGATACGCCGCAGTAGGTTAGGCAGTCCAGTATTTCTAAGTTTTCTCAAGACATTGTCAAGCCTATTTCAACGTCCCTGCTTCCTTATAATACAGAGTTGCGAAAGTGTCAAATCCTGTGTGATGGTTTACCCCTCGTGGTAGACTTTCGATTAGCAGTCGTTCCTCGCTTCGTCATCTACTGGAAGCTTCGAGTATTCAACGAGATCGTTGCACTATGCGTCAGGCACAGCAAAGGCTACTTGTTACTTTTCTCCATAAATGAATACTGCTTAGGGTCATGCTCCCTTCTTTGATATAAATGCATTCATTCTAACTGCAACGCCCATCTTCAGTGTTTAAGGTTTAATCAGTTACTTCGGAAGTCTTCATTATCTTTCCTATCCTTGTACTTTTTTATGGCACAGCGCAATTTATTCTTGCTATTTTACTCGTTCGAGTCCTGCTACGTTTATGAAGCTCGCTGTCGCCTCGCATTCAAGGCCATCGAAAAGCAGGTCTCGCGTATCAATTCTTTCGGCTGCGTCGTTCACAAAATAAATTTGGCGCGACAGTTGTTGCCTACCCTGAAAAAATGTTTTTGACCAATATTAAAAAGAACGAATGCAGATGCCTTATGATGAAACCTGGTTGCCATCCTTTGTGACTGAGGATGTTGATACGTTGTGCAGTTTGGCGCAGATGATGCAGCCAAAAGCGCTTTCGCAGAAATGTTCTTGATGATGTCAGATGCAAAGCTAACTTTACATTAAAGTGATCCTTGAATCTCACATCGTTACTTAACTCACTTAATCTCAACACTCTTATCTTATACTTGACGCAGTCGAAGCACTGCTGCTAGACCCCGCGATTCATTACGCCGCAATAACAACTCTGAACCTGGCAGAGAATACCAGACGCGACGAATGAACCTTTTTCGAGTAGTACTACTGCGCATGTGCGATGCCTCCTCCGCCGCCATTTTCGCTGGTATGCCACGCGTAAAGGGGGGAGCAGTTCGGTTTATGTTCTTTTCGGCGAAACGACGTCCCTCGCTTCATCGACGCGGCGAACTGCTGCACAATAATTGCGTGCAGTGATAGCATCTTCTAAGCCTTCGGAATGCACACATTGCATGTGCCCCCCTTCCCAGCTTGCCTCAAGCAAGAAGACACGGCCAGGTTCATCAGCGTATGGGTTAAAGGAGAGGGGAAGGGGGGGGGGGGGGGGCTCACGCTGTGTTCACAGGTGACTAATGCGTCTCTGCTCAGGATAGGCAAGAGACCAGCCCTGCACTGTGGCTTGCACTGCCAGCCACTCAACTACTGCTTGGAGAATAAGTCTACCACAATATTGTGAACGACATTTCTCACAATGTCTGGGTAATCAATCACGTCAACCGTACATTGCCTGGCGACCGGAAGAAGATTCCGCTAATGGAAAAAGACCGATTGTTCGCTCTGGGGCTGCACAATAAAATAGGAGTATAAAGGGGCCCTGAAATGAACGTATATGGTTATTATTGGATATCAAAAAGCAAGGAAAGTTGTTTGCCAGCCCCGGTATTTGCTATCTGATATCTGAAGCACCTGATCTGAGGCGGTGAAAATGAAGGGGGAATGAGGAAGCGGTAGAGGAAATCATAGAGGTGAGCGACAGGAAGAAAGGACAGGGTAGGCAAAAATAAAAATGGAGAAATATATACCGGGTGTCCCAGCTAACTTGAACCAAGGGTTACAAAATAATATATTTAAGGTTGGTCAGTGAAACCAATTGCATACAACTGCCAGCCTGTTTGCGCACTACAGGCAATTTTTTGTTTTGCATTTACTTAATTAGCTAATTATGTTAATTTTTCTAATTTATTAAATATTGACTTTAGACCAAACATGTGAATTGGAAAGTTGTAGAGCACCTTCAGAAACCCCTATTCCATTAACTGCGATAAAGAAAATCTCACGTGTATCTTTTCTTCCGGGCTGAGAAGAAAGCCCGCGAAATACAAATAATACCACGTGACTAGCGCATATGTGCGCCGCGATTGTGGTGCTCTCAGTCGTGGCTTGAGCGAACGACATAAGCTGCGGCCGTGACCCGATGGTCCCGTTGCAGCGGCAGGCAGAAATGTTGGCGATGGTTCGAGCGAGCTCGAGCTCGCCCGTCGCCACCGCGATTTTGGCCAGGCCTGCGCACCGCAGCAGCCTACATCACGACAGGGAGATGGCGATAAAGAACCGGCAAATGAAGGTGCAGCGCTAATTTTAGTCGAGTCACATGATGTCATCTCGCCCCTTTACCCAATCCTTTATGCGCAGATTCAGTGGCTGATACCTTATCGCTCATTCGTTTGTCATGACGGTAGCTAATGGGAGAGAATGAGGCCTTGTTAGAATGTCGGTGGTGTCGGCTCGCCGTTCTCACTGCTACTGCACCGTCACGTGGGCCGGCTGTCTGACGCGGGCGAAGAAGCCATCGCAGGCATATCGGCCTGCCGTTTTAACGGGGCCAAGAAGACACGGCCACAGCTGATTTCGTTCCCTCAAATCACGACTGAGGGCACCACAATCGCGGCGCACAAGTGCACTAGTCACGTGGTATTATTTGTATTTCGCGGGCTTTCTTCTGAGCCCGGAAAAAAAGTTACACGTGAGACTTTCTTTATCGCAATTAATGAAATGGGGGTTTCTGAAGGTGCTCTACAACTTTCCAATTTACATGTTTGGCCTAAAGTCGATATTTAATAAATTAAATACATTAACATAATTAGCTAATTAAGTAATTGCAAAACAAAAAATTGCCTGTAGTGCGCAAGCAGGCTGGCAATTGAATGCAATTAGTTTCACTGACCTACCTCAAATATATTATTTTGTACCCCTTGGTTCAAGTTAGCTGGGACACCCGGTATAAACTATGGTACAATATAAAGCAGGTTGCTTGAGGCCAGCCCCAAATGTCTTAGGTCACTTGAAACGGTAATTGCGGTAAAATTCTAATGCGAGAAATCTACCGAGATGAACTTTGTGGATACTGGAGTCAAATCGTTGCGTGGAGCTTATAATTTACAAAACAAAAAACATTTAAGCAGTGCTCCTGGCAACCGCTAGCAACCGATTAAGGCGACACCTCCCCACGCGCTCCCTCGCCGGTGACGTCATTGGGGTTGCTGGGTGCGCCCACTCATTGAACGCTTCCAAGTGCCGCGGTTGGGACGGGGAGTGATGAGAATGCCGTCGCGACTTGGTTTATTGGTGTTTGCCTGCGCGCTGGTGCGCGTTAAATTGAGAGGGGAGAGCAGGAGCATCAATTTAGATGGCAGGGAAGTCCGGTGCTAATGAAGCCAGTTTAACAATTTTTGCTATACAGAAAGGATTAATAGGATACCTGTTGCGCGTATGCGTTTTGTAATTCTAGAAGATATCTTTTCATCAGGTTTTCAGGTGAAGCCCATTTTGAGGCCCATATAAGCCTCGCGGCGCCGTGTAAATGTTGATACACGCAAAACATCTTGATATCCGCCCTTCCGCTATCGACCTACAAGTATGCACACCTAACTTACATCCCATATCGGAAATTTTTTTTATGACCATCCGCGGGCCCGAAAAATGCACCCTTTGTGGGACCATAACCGCAAGACCACATAGGTGGAAGCACTACAAAAGTTCTGACAAGTACTTACCCAACCCTATAAGGCCGAGAAACGGCACAGGCTGAACTCCGGCGGAGCTCACCACATTATCCCACGCCGAACGGCAACCATTCTTGCTACCACACCCCCTACCCTGAGACAGCGCATCTAGTGACGATTGCAGATGAGGACTCTTCCCACGGCCCACCTTGTTATATCGCTATCCCATCATCTGCCCTCTCTGCCAAGTTTATAAAGCAACCCCGCCCCGGTGTCTTCTTCCCTAATTCCCAACGGATCGGTGATACTTTGGACGTTGGAGGACTGGGAGGCAAAATTCGCCTCCACGTAACCAGTGAAGGAGAAGGTCGAATTTCTATGTTACACACAGGCTAGACACGAACGTTCGAGCGCGGTGGGGCCATGCAAGGATCCATGGGGAGAGGGACCCCGAATACTCTGGCGGCGAATAAAAGTTTTGGCCCTTGGACTGGTACTTCGACCACTTCCAAGTCAAGAGTTTATCTATCTACAAAACAAAAAGCACCTCCGAACGACTATTGATCACACACACGACCGATCTTTCTGGAGCTCACAAGACAACTTTCCGAGCACCCTGTCGTGCGCGTCCATTCTCTAACATTTCTGTCCGGAACTTTCCGCAGCAGTGAGTGCACTCGACGTTAAGAACTAATATGTGCAAGGTAAACAGATCTTGGTCTCTACAATAGAGGCTTTACAAAAGTTAGCGCCATCTAGTGAAAGAAACAGAAACTGTGCGCGGTGGCCATGTTTTGCTCAGTCCGCCCGCACCTCCCATCGAGTACGCTGTCAAAGTGCGCCTTCGTAGAACCCGTGCATGCACCGAAAGGTGCATTGGAATGCTCACAAGCGATCGTTTCGTTTTTTAACATCACAGCAGTCGCTGTTAGCTCCAAGCTCTATTCGGAGTGATGCCAGCATGTTGTTGCGTGCCCTTCTGCAGCCAGCGCACCGTCATAGATGCGCACGGAATCAAGGTATACGCGTGTATGCGACCGTTCGTTTGCAGTCCTAATCGGCTTTACAGGGGTCACTTGCATCATGTAAAGCATTACTGCACGTCCCTCTGACTGGGAGCTAGCTCACAGAATGTGCTATCACCTAAAACAGCAAGGTTAATTGTTTTGCGCGCTATGGAGCCTTGTGAACTTGAAGGATAAACTTATGCTGCGATGGAGGACACGGGAGAAGGAGCAATGCATGTGTAACGAATGCTACTGTGCAAATACGTTCTTTGAAACATTTTGTACGTAGGTTATATTTACCATTCTGTATTTGGTTTAAGACACGGGCATGATTACCGAGACTACTTTTTACAGTCGTACGAAATGGTAGTGCTTGGTGCAGAGAGCAATACGGTTGTCTAGTGCGCCCGAGGTGCATGTTTCGCGCTCCAAAAGCAAGCGGCTGCCAAACCCGCGGCGTCTAGAAAAGCAGGAAAAGATGACATCCCACTAGTGTGTTGTAACATGCTCACGTACAGCCCGTTTCGACCGGTCCACGTTCAGAGCGCGCAGCTCAGGTTTTATACCTGCTAGCGAGGCCGATAAAATAACAAAGCGTGCGCTTCACTTTTGTGTTTTTTCGAGTGACCCGATGGTTCGCTAATTCACAGCTACCTGAAATTCACTGGAATTTTTAAATATGTCGATTTCTTGTTTATTCCCTCTGTCAGAAAGTAAACATTTGAAGCCGTAATCTCATATGAAAGCGCTGTCATCGGAAGCTTCGAGGAACTCGAGGGAGGAAGAACTCGGCTGAAACGAAAAGAAATTTGAAAAGTCAACTCACATCACTGCAAAGTGTTTGTGCTTTGTGCAACTGGCTGTGTTCATAAAATCAGATTTATATTATATCATATCGTTATAGAAAAATTAGGGGGTCACATAAGCTCCGCCGTTAAAGGTATAACGCGATAGTGTGTCTCTCTCATACACACACACGCACGATGTTTTTTTCCTTCGCGTGTTATATTTTAGCTCTTTTATCTATTTATTTATTTTATTTACCAAATACTGCAGGCCCTAACTGGGCCCTAGCAGGAGGGGCGAAAAGAATACAATGCAGTGAAATATGAATTCATCAAAAGTAACATACTACACACAAGTGTAGTATATGTTGTTATGTATGTTATATTTCTATGTTACGTATGTTATGTTATATTTCTATCATTTCTTTTTTTATTTTATTTGACGTTTTATATTTTTATACACCAATATGCATGCGTCAGCAACAATCAATCGGCTTTCCATTCTGAGCAATTTGACACTTTTGAACACATTCTTCAATTATTTCAATTAATCAACTACACAATCTAAATTTTCTTCCTTAGCATCACAGAGCACTGGTTTTTCATTCTGACACCTTTAAACCCTTACTTTCCAATTTTTCATTTTTTTGTTTCTTTATTTCATCAATTGATCAATTATTTACGAAGATTTTATTAACTCGTCATCGCCTATCGCACACCAATCAATATTCAATCACTGGGAGCACAAATTACCATGGCATTTTTTTTTTTTACGCAGCCCGCCCTCGATTATCTCCGAGACTAATGCCAACTACTGCGTCGACGGCAGGGGCAGGAAAATGCTAAGCGCCAGTCCAACTTACATCAAATTAAGCATGATCCTTTTATCATAAAATAAAATGAATCCTCGCTCATTTCACGTATTAAGTATCTTCCAGTGGGATGAGCGACGGAGATTGCGCAAACCAAGCGAACAAACTCGCGATGATCTCTCATAGGCATTTAAGTACACAGCAAAAGCGCACAGACAAAACAAATCCACATTACAGAACTCTGGATACTGTGCCTTGATAGGGATGACGCTGCGGATTGCCGAGGGGGGGGGGGGGCATGCACGACTCGTATAGCAATTTGTAACTGCGCTCGGCAGCGCAGCCGGTGGGCCCCGCCACGTCTCGGCTGTCAAAATACGCTTCTAGGCGTCTCTAACAGAAACCGCCAGGGACCGAACAGAGGTCCAAGCACAGCACACTAGGTTAAAACGTGAAAAGCGCGAACAGAACGGCGAGCACTGACGGACGGACACGGAGCGAACGGATGGAGCGAACAAAATATGGCGGCCAGCGCGGGATCAGGGTGCCGCTCACGGTTGCCAGATGTACTTTTGTAAACCCTCTATTGCATGAAAAGGAAACCTTTTGACCTGATTACCTGTACACGGAAGGTGCGGCGCCATAACAAATGGATATAGGTGCATGCTGAAAGTAATGAATATGAGCAAAAAGCCTAACTTCAGTCACATTATTTATGTAAAACAAAAACGTCGAACAAACCTAATGGCGCAATGAACGATGTCGAAACTCCGAGTCACCACCTCCGTAAAAAGCACCGTAACAAAGAAACTAGATGTGGAAACTGACGTACAGTTTAACACTCTCTTGGCCCGTGTAGATGCTATGGCGCCGTGTCAGGGCATCCTGGTCGCGGTCATGGCAGCCACGTTTCGACGGAGGCGGAACCCGAGGCTCTCGTCTCATCATCATCATCATCATCACCATCACCACCACCACCACCACCACCACCACCACCACCACCACCACCACCACCACCACCACCACCACCACCACCACCACCACCACCACCACCACCACCACCACCACCACCACCACCAGCAGCAGCAGCAGCAGCAGCAGCAGCAGCAGCAGCAGCAGCAGCAGCAGCAGCAGCAGCAGCAGCAGCAGCAGCAGCAGCAGCAGCAGCAGCAGCAGCAGCAGCAGCAGCAGCAGCAGCAGCAGCAGCAGCAGCAGCAGCAGCAGCAGCAGCAGCAGCAGCAGCAGCAGCAGCAGCAGCAGCAGCAGCAGCAGCAGCAGCAGCAGCAGCAGCAGCAGCAGCAGCAGCAGCAGCAGCAGCAGCAGCAGCAGCAGCAGCAGCAGCAGCAGCAGCAGCAGCAGCAGCAGCAGCAGCAGCAGCAGCAGCAGCAGCAGCAGCAGCAGCAGCAGCAGCAGCAGCAGCAGCAGCAGCAGCAGCAGCAGCAGCAGCAGCAGCAGCAGCAGCAGCAGCAGCAGCAGCAGCAGCAGCAGCAGCAGCAGCAGCAGCAGCAGCAGCAGCAGCAGCAGCAGCAGCAGCAGCAGCAGCAGCAGCAGCAGCAGCAGCAGCAGCAGCAGCAGCAGCAGCAGCAGCAGCAGCAGCAGCAGCAGCAGCAGCAGCAGCAGCAGCAGCAGCAGCAGCAGCAGCAGCAGCAGCAGCAGCAGCAGCAGCAGCAGCAGCAGCAGCAGCAGCAGCAGCAGCAGCAGCAGCAGCAGCAGCAGCAGCAGCAGCAGCAGCAGCAGCAGCAGCAGCAGCAGCAGCAGCAGCAGCAGCAGCAGCAGCAGCAGCAGCAGCAGCAGCAGCAGCAGCAGCAGCAGCAGCAGCAGCAGCAGCAGCAGCAGCAGCAGCAGCAGCAGCAGCAGCAGCAGCAGCAGCAGCAGCAGCAGCAGCAGCAGCAGCAGCAGCAGCAGCAGCAGCAGCAGCAGCAGCAGCAGCAGCAGCAGCAGCAGCAGCAGCAGCAGCAGCAGCAGCAGCAGCAGCAGCAGCAGCAGCAGCAGCAGCAGCAGCAGCAGCAGCAGCAGCAGCAGCAGCAGCAGCAGCAGCAGCAGCAGCAGCAGCAGCAGCAGCAGCAGCAGCAGCAGCAGCAGCAGCAGCAGCAGCAGCAGCAGCAGCAGCAGCAGCAGCAGCAGCAGCAGCAGCAGCAGCAGCAGCAGCAGCAGCAGCAGCAGCAGCAGCAGCAGCAGCAGCAGCAGCAGCAGCAGCAGCAGCAGCAGCAGCAGCAGCAGCAGCAGCAGCAGCAGCAGCAGCAGCAGCAGCAGCAGCAGCAGCAGCAGCAGCAGCAGCAGCAGCAGCAGCAGCAGCAGCAGCAGCAGCAGCAGCAGCAGCAGCAGCAGCAGCAGCAGCAGCAGCAGCAGCAGCAGCAGCAGCAGCAGCAGCAGCAGCAGCAGCAGCAGCAGCAGCAGCAGCAGCAGCAGCAGCAGCAGCAGCAGCAGCAGCAGCAGCAGCAGCAGCAGCAGCAGCAGCAGCAGCAGCAGCAGCAGCAGCAGCAGCAGCAGCAGCAGCAGCAGCAGCAGCAGCAGCAGCAGCAGCAGCAGCAGCAGCAGCAGCAGCAGCAGCAGCAGCAGCAGCAGCAGCAGCAGCAGCAGCAGCAGCAGCAGCAGCAGCAGCAGCAGCAGCAGCAGCAGCAGCAGCAGCAGCAGCAGCAGCAGCAGCAGCAGCAGCAGCAGCAGCAGCAGCAGCAGCAGCAGCAGCAGCAGCAGCAGCAGCAGCAGCAGCAGCAGCAGCAGCAGCAGCAGCAGCAGCAGCAGCAGCAGCAGCAGCAGCAGCAGCAGCAGCAGCAGCAGCAGCAGCAGCAGCAGCAGCAGCAGCAGCAGCAGCAGCAGCAGCAGCAGCAGCAGCAGCAGCAGCAGCAGCAGCAGCAGCAGCAGCAGCAGCAGCAGCAGCAGCAGCAGCAGCAGCAGCAGCAGCAGCAGCAGCAGCAGCAGCAGCAGCAGCAGCAGCAGCAGCAGCAGCAGCAGCAGCAGCAGCAGCAGCAGCAGCAGCAGCAGCAGCAGCAGCAGCAGCAGCAGCAGCAGCAGCAGCAGCAGCAGCAGCAGCAGCAGCAGCAGCAGCAGCAGCAGCAGCAGCAGCAGCAGCAGCAGCAGCAGCAGCAGCAGCAGCAGCAGCAGCAGCAGCAGCAGCAGCAGCAGCAGCAGCAGCAGCAGCAGCAGCAGCAGCAGCAGCAGCAGCAGCAGCAGCAGCAGCAGCAGCAGCAGCAGCAGCAGCAGCAGCAGCAGCAGCAGCAGCAGCGCCGCCGCCGCCGCCGCCGCCGCCGCCGCCGCCGCCGCCGCCGCCGCCGCCGCCGCCGCCGCGACTATACCACTGCAGGGCGAAGGCCTCTCCCATGTTTCTCCACAACCCGGTTCTGTGCTAGCTGCATCCACTTGACCACTGCGAACGTCTTAACCTCATCCAGCCACCTATCATTCTCTGCCGCACTCTGCTACGCTTTCCTTCCCTTGGAATCCAGTTTGTTACCCTAAGCGACCCCATCGGTTATCCTCTCTTCGCACTACATGTCCTGCCCATGCTTTATTCTTCTTAATTTCCACTAGAATGTCGGTAACTTGAGTTATTTCTCTGACCCACTCTGCACGCTTCCTATCTCTTAATGTTATCCGTACCATTTTTCATTCCATAGTCCTCTGGGTTGTCCTCAACCTAAGTCTAACATGTGCTATTTGTGCACCTTAAAGAAATCCAGATGGTAGATAACCAGTCCTCCACCACGGCGTCCCGCATAGCAGACGGGTTTACGTTTAACACCATAGACCGTGCGACGATATCGTAACGACGTATGCCGTAGGCAACAAGCTTCAATCCGGGAAAAGAAAACGGGGGTGGGGCAGCTGGCCCCACTTTGGCTGCTTGCAATTGTAATCTCTGGGAGTTCAGTAGCGGCATTTTAAAAATGCAGGCAGCAGTCACTTCGCCAATCATGTTAGCTGCGTCACACGCAGCAAATGTGATAACTAGTCCTAACGAGCTAGGAGCTTTAAAAATTGTGTCCGTTATTTGCTGATGCGGGCTGTAGCTTAGTTGTCTGTGCAAGAAATTATGCCGTAAACTGCTGGAAAGGGTTGGGCATTCCGTGCGCAGTAATGGCTCATTCTGCGAAATGATCATAGTGGCTAACCTTTCATAAGTAGTCAACGCTAACGTTGTCAGAGAAGCGGCATGCTTGAAGAATTGTGAAGGATTTTCTTGTCTTGAATCTAGCGACAAACAGAAAATTGTGAGCACGAGCAGTGCAAGACATACTACTATTGAATGAGCCTATGCCGGAATCGACCTAGGAGGCTTCCAAGGTGCAGCGTACCAGAAATTCACCACTGCATCGGCTGTGTGAACGTTTCAGTCATGCAATTTACTCAGAAATCATGTGAATACAGGGTTATATTGCGCAGGGAGTAAAAACTTATGTCCTAGAGGGAACAAATAAAAAATCGACTTTCCTAATAATACTCAGTAAAATTGATCGCCGCACACTCACCTCTTTCTTCCTGACAATGCAAACATGATAAGGTCCTTGATTGTGAGAAAGCATCCACGCTGGACGAAACAATATGGCCCACACTTATTCTAGATGCGTCGATAAAAATATTGATATGGCCGCATATGACGTAACTTTCAAAGAAGATATCCAGCGTTTCATTTGGCTGTTCCCTCGTGAGACCGAGATAAATTTCAACCCATATTGTCACGCCATGAGGCAATGTGGCCGATTTCATCTCCTTTGTCTAAGGTATTACAGGCGGATGCATATAACTGGATGCAACCTCCGTGATCAAAATAAAAGGCCCTGTCTCAAATGTGGCGTCATACAGTCAGCACATCCTCGCACAAAGTTTCCAAGCGCCAGTTACAGGTAAGGCGTTGCCGGCTCCTGACTTGTGTGAACGTTTGCAAGCGCGTGTTGAAAATAAAGCAGACGAGGTAAAGATTACGATATGTGACATCTTCCAGAACGATTTGTGAATGCTTTGAAATCAAGTTTATTTGTGTGGCCGGAGTAATTTTGTCCCAAATGTAACGGCACCTGTTAAATATTGTTTATATATTGACTTAACGCCGTTTCAAAGGAAGCAAATTAATTAGAGTGCGGATGAAAAACATAATTATGCCCGGTTTACACAAACACTCTCTCGGGAAATGGTAGTTACATAAGAATTTTACTTGCAGTAACAGTGCAAAAAGATCCCATACACCTGTAACAAAAGCATGCTTGGAGACGAGTTCTTGTACCTTATAAGACTTAACCTGATTTGTTTAACTTGAACAGGAGAGCAGTTGCCATTTGCATCATTTTTTATGGTAGATATTGATTCACAACTCTAAAGTAGCCTTGGCTTGTCATATAAAATTTTCATTGTCTGCAGCCTTGAAGTTGAACTCTCGCCAAGCGGACTCCTGGTGTGATTACGCGAGTATCGCGTGAAATGGCGCCCAAGGAAATGTGTTTTTTTTTTGCTATTTTCAGATGGTTAGAATGTTCCTACCGGTGTGGACTTTGCTGCTGTTTGCCGGTGAGCTTAGATCGTTTTGAGTACTTCCTCACAATTACGGGGGACTTTAAGCGGACCCTGCCAACAGCTTCAATAAATAACTGTTTATAGTAGAAACATAATTTAATTGCGGTTATGAGAATGTCATTATTTCATTATTCTTTCTCTTCAGATGTCCACCACCAAAAAAAAGCAAGAATAAAAGCAAGAACGAAAAAATTGTGCAAAATAAAAAATCTAAGATGTAGTCAGCTGTTGAATCAAGGTCCTGAGATGTCCGATGCTGTTTCAATACTGAATGCTGGCGTAGGGTAGCCTTTGGAATGACAGAAGAATTCAGGAGAATATTAATAGAGTTATTAAAAAGAGATATTTCAATTACAATATCTACCATTTTTGGTTCTATTTTGATTTTAATTCAGTTGTGTATACTAATCATATTCCAATTTTATTTTCGTTAGAGTTCAGGTCTCATTCTTATTCCACTGTTTTTCGTAATCATCAATTTCTTCATTTTTATCAAGTTATTTTTAATTATGTGTCTCGTCCCCAAGGCATTCTTTATCCAGCGTCTTCAGTTTTTCCCATTCAAGTTTTCCACCTGTGCCAGTTCCTCCGGCAGCCAACCACGGGAGAGGGCAGTTGGAGGCTTCTTATAAACACCGTCGTCAAAGGACATTTTCGGCGCGTTGGTTCTTGAAAACGGGTCGTTTTAGAGGAACTTCAGCATCAGCATTGTAAGCACGACAGGTGGCAGGTCGGGCTGTAATTGGTCAGTAGGTTTTTGGACGTGACCGGAACACACAGCTAATTCAGGTTGCTCCTCTGAGATGGCAGGGTGAGGTTGGAATTCAACTATCCCGTACTCTCGAATGCCGAGTCACACACGGCGCCCTTGGGCTACGTAATCAAGTTCTCACTGCTCGATTAAAGCGGGCCTTGATGTCTATGTCGAGTGGCTTTTCACATAATGCGCTAGTTTACACCCCAAGTAGCACACATTACGTGGCCCACCTGGGGCCCGTACGGGCAAGTTGGGCTTGGGCAACCGAAATGACACCCATGAGGGCCCCCTTTAGGGATCAAGCGGGCAAGCCCAATTTGGGCTGCCGCCTGTTATTTCCATCTGGGCATCATATAGGCGTGGAAGGTGCTAACTAAGGACTTATTCCCCCATCTGGCGCTGAAGGGTCCCGCTTGGGAAATTTTAGGTTTGATGCAAAGAAAATTCGGGCTTTTTGTAAAAAGCGCCTGGGCTAGTCTAATTGGGACTGTCCACTCAAAATCCCAACAGGTCCCGCATGGGCCGCGGCGAGGCTAAATGCGGGTATGCCTGCACATTGCCAACATGGGACCCTTGAGGGGTACTCGAGGGAAGGTCAGGCGGAAATGTGGGCTTCATGCCGAAAATTCTTGGGCTGCCCCAAATGGGGCTGCCCACCAAAAATCTAGATATTTTCCGCATGGCCTGCAGCGCGACAGGAAAGCGCTCCTTCCGGCTTATGCCCGCATCGGTCTCTTGCGGGGCACATTGGGACAGATCCGATGCAAATGTGGGCATAAAGCAGATAGAAGACAGGCAAACCTGATTGGGGCCCCCCACTCAAAAGCCGAATAAGTCCCGCATGATTTTTGGCCGGGCTGAAAAGCGGGCATGCACCCACGCTGCTCACACGAGTATTTCTTGCGGTACTTGCGATCAAATGCAACATATGTTCGTATTCTATGCGGTAAAAATAAAATCAGCCCAATTGGGGCTGCCCATCAAAGGCCGCAGTGGGCCCCAAATTGGCCGTAGGCGGGTCTGCCGCTCTAAAACGTCTCCACCCTATCTTTAAGGCACTATTTTATTTATGTAATTCGTGTAATACAGGCCGCTAATTGCCTTTCCTGGGGGTTTCACATAACGTCCCTAAGCATACCTCTGCCATGAATAAAGACTATTTTCAACCTAGAAACTACGTTGATTATGCAGTAATGGCAAAAAATATAGAGCCGTAACTGTTCCGTGTTACGAGTATGTTCTGGACTACCTCTATAGTTTTCCTGCGCCATCATTATTCTACACACACCACCGAAATAAGTATTCAGTACAAAATTTTGGGGGTGATGTGTGCCAGCCCACATTATTGTAATGTGTAGAATAAATTTCTTTTATATTACATAGTGTCGTATACAAGGTAAAAAAATAGTGCTGAATGTTTCACACTTGAATAATGGAAATTGGGCAGCCCCAAAAATGCCATATTTAACCCATATGAGTGCAACACCTGGGCAACAGACTGGCCTCCACTAAGCCCGCGCGGTAGAATTCAGGTATTGGCCGGATTAATTGATTTAACAATTAAAACCTTGATCAATGCAGCAGCCCTGCCTACGCAAAAGTAGGACCCATTAGGGATTTTAGTATACTACCCACATTCAGCAATCTGGGCTGAATGCGGGAGCCTATATTTGGGCTGCCCATACGGGTACCGATTGGGACCGATCCCGCATGGGGCCCGTACGGGCTGCCCCCACGGGCCCATCGCGGGCCCCCACGTCATAGCCGACTTTGTGCTACTTGGAATCTGAAGGCTAATGAGCATGCGTGGTGCAATAGAGGCATAGATTGAGGGATTCGTGTTGAAGCGAGCCGCAATCTGCGCATACACAAACGAAAATCCCGAAGTGTGCCGCACACGGGAGGATTTACAGCTTTCGAGCCATGCCCTTATAGATGCACAGCTTATGTGTCCCACAAATGTTTCATCTTAAGGGCATCCTTTAGCCATAAAAATATTCTGTGTCGGCGCGCATACTTGCAAAATGTGCTGGTGGTGGCGACATGTTTGTTTCTTTTGTGAACGCCACAGAGTTATTACACGTCGAAACAAAATTGGGGAGACACTTAACCTCCACCACTCTAAGATGTGAGTGAGTAACCCCTTCAAGTTTTGCCGCTATTATCTCCTAATACTTCGCGGCATGAAGTTGCGAACTGGCCCATTACGTGTCCACCCGAGGCAGATACAAACGAAGCCCCTATTTAACCAAGCCTTATGAAAGTGCGTGTGTGATCGAAGAGAGGGTGCACTACACCCAAAGGGAGGTGGAAGGTTGGATTGCCATTTCAAGCTCTCATTTGAAATGAGAGGCCCGAGTTGGCAGCGCCTGTCATGCCACGTGGTCTTCTGACGTCACACAGCCTTCCCGTCAATCAGTGCTCGGCCACGCCACCAGCCAGAGCCATGCTCATGATCTTTCACTCACAACTTTGACACGCCACATTTTGTGCAGAACAAAGGGGCTTTTTTATTCATGCTCTATCGCGTTCATTATTCTCCCTCGGGGGCGTCGACCGTTTGATGCCTCGCAGCATCGAAAAGTTACGAGCACGCCTGTGCAGATGACACGCGAGTGTCTACTTCTGTGACCGCAGTACTATGCCGACGGTCTCATGGAATTCGAAACTTTCACCTGAAGACGGCTACAAGATATTTCATGTGGTCTATGTCGCCTGAAATGAAATTCCCACCTTGCAATAAATGATTTCGAAATAAGTTAAAATTACATCATTTCATTTTTTATTGCACAAGTATGCCCTTCGGCATAAGGGTCAAATATATTGATGCAGGCATGTGGCCCCAAATGAATGCCAACAGCTTTGGGTGGTGTGGCCCATGTGTCCATACCCTTGTGCCAGGCGGTCTGAAAGGGTGGTAAGCGTGGCTAAGTTGTTAGGAAGTGGTCTAATGTGGCCTCGGTAGCGGGAGCTGGACAGAAAGGGCAGTGAAGGAGAGCATTCATTTATTTTCATAAGCGATGATATGGCAATGAAGCTTGCTGTGGAAACGTAACGGATATAATTATTCACATACGTTTTAAGCCTTTTTTAGATTACAGAATCTTTTTCGATTTATTTCTAATTCAGCATTGTTTAATATTTGCGTACGCCTTACGTTTCCTCAAAAAGAAAAATTAAACAAACCTCCTTATGATTCTTCACCGTTCAAGATGTTTTCCGGTCAACTCAACTCCTTCGCAACTTTTTTTTTCTTATGGTGCAGCTTCCACTTGTGCAAGCTCCTGGCGCAACGACTACGCCGTGGACGAGTTGCTGCGCAGCGTTGGCATAGAAACAATTCGTCTGAAGGATATCTCGTTCGACGTGGATGAAAGGAATGGGATCTTCTCGGGATTTATCGAATTTCACCTTGAAAACGGAACTCTTGGCAACCTGCGTCGACGAGTGAGCATCCGGCTCTTTTATAGCATGCTGGCTTGCCGTAGTTCTCTAACTACATTCCATAGGATTGTTGCGTTAGCTAGGAGTTTAAACGTCTCATAGTTTTTTGCACCGATAATATAAGCTTTCGAGATATACCTTAACAAGATAGAGTTAAAGGATGCTGCAACGGCGTTCGATCGAAGCCTTTATATAAAGTGGTAGCCGGCAGGAGCCATTTACGTGCATTGTCTGGTCTGCGGGCAGCGTGGCAGAGATAAACCATATGATACGAGGCAGTTAGCAAGAGAAGCCAAGTCGGGCAGAACATTTGCGATAAGAGGGTGAGATAGGAATCAACCCCGGTACCTCTGTTTCCCGAACCAGACATGAATAACCCTGACATCTATGTCGGGGTGCTTGCTCGAAATGGGGTTATAGCTTGCGACGTCGCGCTCCATGTGTGAGAAAATACTCATGAATTGAAATTCTAGGGACTATGCGAGTAGCAGTGTCCATGTACATGTACAGTCGAGGGAGCCGCGATGTATACCCCATACTGGGAGACCCCCCCCTCCACACACACACACACACACACACACACACACACACACACACACACACACACACACACACACACACACACACACACACACACACACACACACACACACACACACACACACACACACACACACACACACACACACACAGACACACACACACACACACACACACACACACACACACACACACACACACACACACACACACACACACACACACACACACACACACACACACACACACACACACACACACACACACACACACACACACACACACACACACACACACACACACACACACACACACACACACACACACACACACACACACACACACACACACACACACACACACACACACACACACACACACACACACACACACACACACACACACACACACACACACACACACACACACACACACACACACACACACACACACGCGCGCGCGCGCACGCACACATCGCACGTATTTGTTAGCTGTAGTTGCCCACCCTCTCCACTTAATGCATGAAAATGCACTACTGTACAACAAACGGCGCAATGCCGAATTTCGCCGCAGTGGAAGTGTAAACCGTCCATCGTACTGTGCGATATGTCATTTCGGATTTGACCTCTTTCAGAATGCGGCCTTCTGCAGTATGGTGCAGTAGTGCATTTTAATTCATTGTGTAGAAAAAGTGGGCAACTACGTTCAGTCGAAATGAGTGCTGCGTTCTCCACTTCATCGAGATGACTGTATTTGTGCCTTCTTTTACTCCGCTTTTACGCTGTGATTCGTGAGCTGAATGTGCAAAAAGACCGCTACTTCGCTTCTCCATCTTCACTTATTCGGCCATAATACATCCCTTATCTCCCTATTCCTGACACACATGGAATAAATGGCGCAGCATGTACTTGCTACACACGCTATTTTCTGGTGCATATAAAGAGGTGCACTGAATTCTCATCAAAATATTTCGACACAGTAGTCGTTGAAAGCACAGTTTCTCCGAAAAGTATCGGCATTATTTAAATTTGCATCACTATGGGCGTCTGCGCCCCGTTTTATCTGTGCAGGTGCGACGACTAGGCAGCTGCGACCTAATGGACGAACGGCACCAGCGAGCTCCCCACTTCCGCCTCTGCTGCTCCCTGAGCGTGCGTGGCTTGGTCGCCAAGTACGACGTCGAGACGCTAACGGACGGCCGGTCCAGGAATGTGGCCGTTGAAGTACTCGTCGACAGCGGTGCCACACACATATGCATCGATCGGTTTTTCGCCAATTGCACAAAATGTACGTTTCATTTACACGCCGACTTGTTATTTGGATAGAGTTATCAATCTCCTTCGCGTAATCCTCTAGTACGGCACACTTCCCTTTTGCTCCTTCTGTGCGCCGTTTATTACTGCGTTAGCAACAATGTTTTCAATACGAAACGCCGTTACGTATGGCTGGAGCCTCGTACAGGTGATGATTGGCAAGTGACTTTGTCGGACGCTTATTGGTTTCCAGCTTGCCTTAACCCGGCCTGAATCGCTGATTTTGCAGGAACTGCCCAATCGGGAAGCTTCTTATAGCTGAGGGGATAATATGGGGATAGAATCCAGGATCATCGGATTCTAAGTAAGACACGCTATTCATAGGCCGCGCAGGCGAATAGGGCTTGGTTAAGGCGAGAATTTATATTAAATTCAGCTGGTATTCAATATAATAAGGTACGTAGTCAGAAGATTTGGACAACCCTGCAGTGACCACAGGGTTGGAGGAGGTCAGTTTACATCCCCATTCCAAAGAAAGGCAGTGCCAAAGATTGTTCCAACTACCGCACGATCGCGTTTATTTCGCATGCTAGCAAGGTGATGTTGCAAATCCTCCAAGGTAGGCTGCAGCAGTATGTGGATCGGGAGCTTCCGGATGTGCAAGCTGGGTTTCGCAAGGGCAGAGGAACTAGAGACCAACTTGCCAACCTTCGCTGGATCATGGAAAAAGCAAGAGTGTTCCAGAAACCCATCTACTTCTGCTTTATTGATTATGCGAAAGCGTTTGACTGCGTAGATCACAGCAGATTGTGGCAAACTCTCCAAGAGATGGGAGTTCCAATTCACCTCATCTGTCTCCTCAGGAACCTGTATGAAGGGCAAGAGGCCACAGTCAGAACTGGGCATGGTCTTACTGATTGGTTTCCGATTGAGAAAGGAGTGAGGCAAGGCTGCATACTCTCGCCCTGCCTATTTAACCTATATGCCGAGTGCATCATGAGGAAGGCCGGTCTGGACGACTCTTCAGCTGGAGTGAAGATTGCTGGAAAACGTATCAACAACCTTAGATATGCGGATGATACCACTTTAATGGCAGAAAGTGAAGCGGAACTCAAGAGACTTCTGATGCGACAAGAAGAGACAAGAAGAGAGTGAGACAAGACAAGAAGACAAGAAGACGTCTAGCTCTCTTCTTGTCTCTTCTGAGACAAGAAGAGAGTGAGACGTTTGGGCTTAAACTGAACATTAAAAAGACAAAGATCATGGCGTCTTGCCCTATCAAGTCCTGGAGCATCAATGGACAAGAAGTGGAAGCGGTGACAAATTTTCTCTTCTTGGGCTCCAAGATTACCTCGGAAGGAGACTGCAGCCATGAAATTAGGAGACGCCTGCTTCTGGGAAAGAGAGCAATGGTTAGCCTTGACCGCCTAGTAAAGAGCAGAGACATTAGTCTGCCAACCAAGATCCGTATAACTCGTTCTATGGTCTTTCCAGTTGTGATGTATGGATGCGAGAGTTGGACTGTGAAAAAGGCTTGCCGCCGAAGAATTGACGGTTTTGAATTGTTGTGCTGGCGAAGACTCTTGAGAGTTCCTTGGACTGCCAGAAGATCAAATCAGTCGATATTGTCGACCATAAACCCTGACTGCTCATTGGAGTGTCAAATTCTAAAGTTAAAGCTCAGCTACTTTGGTAATCTGATGAGAAGAGAGGAGTCGCTGGAGAAAGATTTGATGTTGGGAAAGGTTGAGGGTCGCCTGAGAAGGGGTAGGCAGCGAACGCGATGGTTAGATGGCATCCTCGAGGCACTGCAGGTGAAGTTATGGGATGTTTGGAAGATAGTGAGGGACCGGAAAGCGCGGCGTGAAATGGTCCAGAAGGTCACGAAGAGTCGGACACGACTGAAGGACTGAACTGAGTTACGACTGCATGATAATAAGTATTTTTAAGATAACAGAAGCTCAACTCGGATCGACTGTAGTCAAGCAAGACCAACTAGCTCAGCTTACCCACACTACACATTAGGTTGAGAGCCTAGCAAAATCTTAACGTGGCTATCAGAGAGAATGCGCTTTCGCATGATACAATGTCAGTTACTGGAACCAAGCCCTTTCACAATTTCCTTTTTTTTTTTTCGGAATTCACATTTCTATACCAAGCCGCTAACTGGACACTGCATTAAAACTTCTTTCTGGGCGAGTCTGTACATATTTTACATTACAAATTTAGAGCGTAAAAAAAAAATTCAGCGCACAGACAGAATAACGACACAGAACAGATGAGCGCTTCTGATGTGTGCCGTTATTCTATCTGTGTGTGGTTTATTTGCTCTCTGACTTCATAAGATCATTGTAGAATGTGTGATGACTGAAACTGCTCCGTTTCTAGATGGTCCTTGAAAGTCGAGCACGTTGCTGAGGGCGTCTTTCCGAAGAAGATAAAACGTATGAAAGTTCCACCTAAGAGAGCAGTAAATTAGCCACGAATAACTGCAGGGTGGGTAATATTTACTCACCTTGTATTTAATTTCGCTTCGTTTTCTAATGCTGAAAAATATATATGGCAAGCAACTAAATGGTAACAAATAAACTATTTTGGCCTGTTAAATAGAAAGATACATAAAGGTATTTCGCTGGGAGCGTTCCATCATATAGATTTTGGCTTGTAGCCCTAACGTCCCAAAGAGAGACACGCTGTGAGGGTCGCCGTAGAGGAGGGCCGGCGATTTCGATCACTCGGATTTATTTGCGTGCACTGACATCGCACAGCACACGGGCGCCTAGGTTTGCGCCTCGATCTAAGAACGCTGCCGTGGCCTGGGTTCGATCAAATAGAAGTATTGTTTAGGCCAGTTGGTGCATACTAGAATTCCGCAAGAAACATGAGGCGACAGCCAAGGGGGTGGCCCTGTTGTTTTTGTTTTTTTGCTTTTTCTGCCCTCGTTTGTGGCGTCTAAAGTTAAATTCTAAAGTTAAAGCTCAGCTACTTGTGCCATCTAATGAGAAGAAAGGAATCGCTGGAGAAAGATTTGATGTTGGGAAAGGTTGAGGGTCGCCGGAGTAGGGGTAGGCAGCGAACGCGATGGTTAGATGGCATCCTCGAGGCACTGCAGATGAAGTTATGTGATGTTAGGAAGATAGTGAGAGACCGGAAAGCGTGGCGTGACATGGTCAATAGGGTCACGAAGAGTTGGATACGACTGAACGACTGAACTGAACTTGTGGCGTCATATTCCTTGTGAATCTCGGGGATCTGGTCCCGCGTCGTTGTATTCAGCAGTCTATGTGTTGTGACCCCTGAGCCACCGTGGCGGAACGTTTCAATTGACACTCGAACGCTTCTAGGACAGAACGATGAGAATAACCAAGGATGTTTTATGTTCCGGCCTGGCGCGTACGCCTCGACAACAAACACTAGTATAACAAATTTCCCTGTTCTAAGATCTAATGTAGGTGCCGCCGACGACTGACTTGTTGATATTTGTAACGAACGCAAGTAGAGCCGCCGCCATTGCCCTCCACTGCCGTCACTGAGGTCACCGGTCGATAAAAGCTTAAAGATCGCGCCGGAGACTCCGAACTACACAGTGGCCGTGGTAACCGCCACTCGCAAGTAAAGAAAAAACGAGAACAGTGGGCAGAGCGGCCGAAAGTTAAAAGGTTGTATTGCACTTTTTTACATATTAGCATTGACGGCAACAGAAGTACGTTAGTAGACAGAAAAAAGGAATACTTATAAGTGACTATGCTGAAACATGAGAGAAAAATACTACAACGATGAATGCACAAAATACAAAAGGAACACCCAAGACGCGGAGGAGGAGGCATTCAAACAATCATAATGTACGACTTGGCAAAAGTGTCAATAACAGAAAACTAGAATACGAATATTTTTGCGAAGTTATTTGAAAAACGTTTCTGGCAGAACCATACTATAACAGCAGTAAATCTCAGTAAGTATACCGTGGGTAGCGTATAGTGCATCATTTGTTGGCCTTAACTGGTAGGGCATTTTTAACTATCTAAAGTGCTCCAGTGCAGACATAATGCGCTGTTTTGTTTTGTTCTAACCCAGACAGTCTGATCAGGGTGCCATCGTTTTTTATTAATGCCAGTTTATATTTATCGCACAATCCATAGTTATACATAAATTTTATTGGTATAGTATTGTGTGCCTGTGAAAAAGTCTTGCGGTGCGGAAAAGCTATAAGAGTTTACTTGCAATGGTGCATGAACATTTCTCTAAAACAATAGGTTTCTTGAAATTTTCATCTGTTGTTGTTGCCCATGCGAGACATCCGTAGTTAGTTATAGAGGGGAACAAAGGGTTATAAAGTATCATGCTAACAGATATAAAGAAATTAAAACAATGACGTCGCATGATACCAACTGTTCTAGAAGGCTAAATAATCAAGCAAATGATGTGGTAGTTGGACAACCCGTCTGTAAAACATACACCAGTTGGTTTATAAAACTACCCGAATTGCGTTCTGGTATTGTCTAGTTCAATCTGGGGAAGCTTAAAATGATATGGGCGTGTATGAAACATCAAAGGTTTAGTTTTATAACGTTAATTTGCAAAACGCTACTTACGGCCCAAGTAAAAACTTCAGTTAGGTTTTATGGACTCGATTTTCAAGATCGGTGCTCAAAGTGCCTGGGAAAAACAGCTTGGTATCTGCGTAAATTATGAGCTTATAACATCGCTCTCGACGTGGGATATGTCATTATTATAGGGAACAAAGAAGAAGGGGCCCGAAATACTGGTTTGAGGAAAGCCAGAAGCCATACAAGATTTGTCTCGTTATCAGGCACTATAGTGAGGCTCCTTGCCACCCAATGTCCAAAATAAATGTTTTTTTACTATTTTGTGCATGCCGTCGTCACACTTTGATGGCCAGAAGGCGGGGGCTGCGATTTCATATTTATATCATTATGGGTAGCATTGAGAGTGCGTAGTGCATTTTTAGCATATAGGGGCTAGTAAGATTTTCTCCATAAAAACAAAAACAAGAGGGAAACGAAACGAGAAAAAAAATCGCCCAAGGTTTCCGCGCCGTGACTATAACCATGAACCTGCGTAGCCCCACAAAAATGCGCGAGTCAGCAATCAACGCTGGCATGTGGAAAAATGCACGCTTTTCCCTGTGTAACGTTTGTGCGCTGTTTCGCAATTTTTATCTCGATCCCAAGTTTACAAATAGCGATTCCAATACGCGTACTACTCTCTAAGCACGCTCAACTTTTGCGTGGCTACCAGAGGGTGTATAAATGTTTTGCACTTTTTTTAGGCTTTAGGTTTTGCAAGCACATGTTAGAGTAGCCTAATTTGACTGATATGCTATCATCTTAGAACCCATGCAGTTTGTTTTTCTCAGACCTATTTGCAGAAATATTTTCTTTGTGTGTTATATTACGAACCTTGGTATTAACATTTGGCTACCGGTTCAGCGGCTCCGCACATTCACGTCCGACTAAGCTTTTTATAAGTTGAAATACCAAAAGAAGAGTTGAATTATCAATAGCGCGGTTGTTTCATAATAACTACAACAGCGAATGAAACGGAAGATATCGTGTAAAACAGCGGCAATGGTGTTTTTTTTTCCTTTTTGCATACAGTTTATACATTATTAATATTTTACAGTGCTCCTTCCACTCAGCTGTTTTAACAAAACAGTGCATTGATTTTAGATACTTCGTGCATTCGACCGAACTGCATACCTTTCCGTTCTGCACAGTTTGAGCGCTATACCGGTCGGCATAATCCTGTTCAAGCTTTGTAGAGAATGGGCGACACCGGCATGCGATTGATACTGCAACCATATTCTCCAGTAGAAACTAGTTTGGCGCATTACAGGAGCTTTGAATAGGAACTTTTATTTCAAGCTTTTAAAATATTGTACAGCACTACATGTGTACTGCGCGCTAGGAAAGCAGATTTTAATATCTGAACATTTTAAACTTATGCCATTAACATTACCACAATAAGTTAGCCGTAATTCTTTTCATCCCTTGGGCAAAATTACTACCACTTGTACTACATTATTTTAATGAATAGCATTGTATTATGTCGGGGAATGAGAAATTCCCCCTTTTCTCTTCATATAGTGGAGAAATGCATCTAACACAACACATCTCGCATATATGCATGGCGTGAAAGGATAATACTCTAAAATGACACGCCTGTGCTCTTTCACAGTTTTTTTCCCACGTGTTTGCGCCTGCATTACTTGAAGCGCCAGTCGCTGTGAATGAAAAGTATTTACTTCTTTGCCAATGCCTCATTCGCTCAATATCTTTCCATAAAATAGCATATAAATGTTTCTGGACTCAAATACAGCTTTATTTGACACCAGTTTGAAACACGCATCAACTGCAGAACAGAAGGAAATATTGACTGACATCTTATTACATTTAAATTGCACCAAGATAGTTATTTGCGATTATACTTTGCTTCGAAAGAGTAGTGAAGACTGTCATAAAAAATCCAGAGGAGAACGTTTTTGACGATGATAATGACACTAATATCAAAAGCCTATAAACCAGCCTGCGGAAAATCTGCGGGTACAAGCATTTTTGAAGGTAAATTTTTCGACAGGAGAAAAAAAGTGTTTTTAAACAAGTTCACGGTAAAAAAAAAAAGCGCTTATCCAGATTTTCTGTGCATGCTGTAGATAAAAAACTAGACGCCATCAGAATACATCAAACGTAGGTATAGTTGATATATTAATATTTTGAAGTTACTTCAACAGAATGTTACTTGCAGGTTGGGTGTCCACGGCTTAAGGATTTTCACTGCTTATCGACCTATGCTTGTTCGAATAAGTTAAAAAAGATGCGGATCTCCAAGATGTTTTGATGCTATAACAAATATTGTTTTTTCATCTGCACAGGTACGAAGTACGGCTATCGCACTTTAAATCTGACAGTAAAGGTGATGCCCCCCAAGATGTCAATGGGCCTCAGTACCAACGTTCTCAACGAATTCCAGAAAGAGGTTCTATCTCGAGTTGAGAAGGAAATCATCATGGCGATCGAGAGAGCTTACATGCCGGCACTGGAGGAGAAGATGACAACGCTGAATGTAACTGACTTAACAAGCCAACCGAGGCTGCACGATTGATCCGAGGTCCAGAATAAATGTGTGTGCAATAATCCTAAATAGAGACATCGGATACCGGATGCGTCTTTTCGTTGTCTGGCAATGCTTTGCCTCCAAAATAACACTGGCCATGAGAGGTGTCATCACATCATCGCGTTACTGTCACATGCCTGTCACAAGCTGCACAAATAGTTGCTCAAAGAAATGGCCCAGTTGCCTTTCGTAAGTAGTGTGCACGCTAACTACTCCCAGTTAATATTTCCTCCCTCTGCCGGCCTGTGTCATAGCAGTCATGCCAGGGGCTGGCATTGATTACAATTTCGTTCATTAAGTCCAATCACTGATTGAAGATATACTGCACTCTTCCTTTTCTAACACCGCCTGCAAATGTCTTCTGAAGATTCACCTTGATAGGGTCCCAAAGATTAAAAGAAGCTTCACGGCTTTCAAACCATATCCGTGCAAGTAGATCCCTAGGTGCGGCCTCAACTTCGTTGAGTCGTTCAAAGCGTTGACGAATGCAACACCGTCAAAAATGCCAAGCCAGTCCATCATCCGGTCCCCCTTGGTAGCTGGGGTTCTCACGAGATGGACTAAAATCATAGGCTGTGTCGGCCCGGCTAGCTCCGTCTTCAGGGGAATGGTCACGTTGTCTGAGGCTGAGGACCTCCACCAGGTGTCAAGTAGTGGTGACAATGCCGTTGGAAACAAATGAGGAGTGTGGAGTTGCGCCTAAATTAACTCTTTATTGGGCTTACTTGCGCCCGCGAAGAACTAAGCCATCGGTGGGGGCAATAGCAGCAAGCGTGCTGGTCGGTCGTCGGTCTATGAGTGCGCAGTGCACTTGTTGCGCTTCAATTTAAAGTCGTCACGGAAACACCTCGATAAAACGCAAAAGGTGACTAGCACCATCGAGAACTATGTAGAAACAGACGTTCGTGGCTTGAACCATTTCTGGTACATCTCGGCGCATCTTAACAAGGAAAATGATAACACCGCGTCTCGCGACAAAGAGCATCAACAAAGAGTGCAAAATAGTCGTGTGCACAAAACAATAATGCGGCATGCTCGCGTGTGTTAAAAAAAAAAAACTAATAAAATTTTGAATGGTTCGCGGCAATATACAACAAAATGTATTAGCATATTAGTGCATAGTTTGCCCCCAACATCAAATTTAGTAAAGAACAACTTTTTGCACTTCGTGAAAGCAATCTTCAGAACTATAGTAGCTTTTTATTATAAATGAGACCAGTTCTGAAACGTGAATTTGCGCAAGACTCTAGTGCCATTAGGGAAATGTGAAAGCATCCTTACTGCTAACTGCCTTATAATTAGTTTCGGTATCAAAAAATTTTTCATTACTAATTTTCTTATCTCTAATTTTCTTATCACTGATTTCCTGGCGACTATAATTTCTACTACGCCAATTTCTTCTTGTTACGACATATTATAATACAACACAAATGGCTTGCTGTTACGACATACTACTAGTCCGCACTAATGATGTATCGTTATGAGATATTACTTCACCACAATAAATTGTTTCTCATTAAGACATAATACTATATAACACTTATTTCTTGTTACGACATACTACCACACTTCACTAAGCTTCGCATACACAGTCGTGGCTTCATATTTTACTCCCACCGTGGTGTGCCGTGGTTAAGGCACTCGATTGCTGCATTGGATGGAGGCGAAAAGCAAGGCGCCCGTGTGCTGTGCAGTGTCAGTGCAGGTTAAAGAATCCCTGGCTGAAATTTCTGAACCCTTTCACTACGGCGTCTTTCATAACTCGAGGCGCTTTGTTGTACTAAACATCATCATCATCATCAGCCTGATTATACCCACTGCAGGGCGAAGGCCTCTCCCATATTTCTCCACTTAACGCGGTTCTGTGCTAGCTGCATCCACTTGACCCCTACGAACTTCTTAATCTCATCCGCCCACCTAACTTGCTGCCGCCCCCTGCTACGCTTTCCTTCCCTTGGAATCCAGTTTGTTACCCTCAGCGACCATCGGTTATCCTCTTTTCGCAAAACATGTCCTGCCCATGCCTATTTCTTGTTCTTAATTTCCACTAGAATGTCGGTAACTTGAGTTATTTCTCTTATACACTCTGCACGCTTCTTATCTATTAATGTTACCCCTACCATTTTCTGTTCCATAGCCCTCTGAGTTGTCCTCAACTTAAGTAGAACTCTCTTGGTTAGCCTCCACGTTTCAGCCCCATAGGTGAGTACAGGCAAGATGCAACTGTTGTATACTTTCCTCTTGAGCGATACTGGTAAGCTGCTAGTCATAATCTGCGAGTGCTTGCCAAATGCGCTCCATCCCAATCTTATTCTTCTTGTTATTTCCTTTTCATGGTCCCGATCTGCAGTTACTACCTGTCCTAAGTAGACATATTCGCCTACTACTTCCAGTACTTCGCTACCTAATGTAAACTGCTGTTCCTTCCCGAGGCTGTTGAACATTACCTTAGTCTTCTGCATATTGATTTTCAAGCCTACCTTTCTACTTTTTCTGTCTAGGTCATCAATCATTATTTGCAGTTCATCCCCCGAGTTGCTTAGCAAGGCACTGGCATCAGCAAATCGCAGATTACTGAGGTATTCTTTATCTCCCATTATCCCTAACTGCTCCCATCCCAAGTCTCTGAATACTTCTTCTAAACAAGCTGTGAATAGTACTGGGGAGATTGTGTCGCCTTGACTAACACCTTTCTTTATGGGAATTTTGTTACTTTCTTTATGCAGAACTATGGTTGCTGTGCAGCCACTATATATATCTTCCAGCACTTTCACGTACGGCTCGTCTACCCCCTGATTTCGCAATGCCTGCATCACATCGAGGTTTCAACTGATTCAAATGCTTTTTCGTAATCAATGGATGCTATGTATAAGGGCTGGTTATATTCCGAGAATTTTTCTATCACCTGATTGATGGTATGGATATGATCGATACTAGAGTACCGTTTCCGAAACCCTGCTTGATCCTTTGCTTGATTTCAGTCTAAGGTTGTCCTGATTCTATTAGCGATTACCTTAGTAAATACCTTATACGTAACAGACAGTAGGCTTATTGGTATGTAATTTTTAAGGTCCTTAGAGTCACCTTTCTTGTGAATGAGGATAATGATTGCATTCTTCCATGGTTCCGGTACCGTCGATGACACCGGGCACTGCGTATACAGGGTGGCCAGTTTTTCTAGCACGATATCCCCCCTTGTCCTTCAGCAAATCTGTAGTTATCTGATCCTCTCCAGCTGATTTCCCCCTTTTCATAGTTTCTAGTGCTTTCTTGACCTCGTCCTTCGTCACTGGTGGAACGTCTGACTCTTTTTCCCTACCGCCAATCTCATTACGGTCCTGACTACTTTGGCTACTGTAGAGATCTGTATAGAACTCCTCGGCTACTTTGACTATCTTGTCCATATTAGTGATGACGTTGCCCGCCTTGTCCCTTATCGCATACATCTGGTTTTTGCCTATGCCCAATTTCTTCTTTACCGCTTTAAGGCTTCCCTCGTTCTTTACGGCATGCTCAATTTTGTCCATGTTATACTTCCTTACATCGGCCACCTTGCGCTTATTGATTAGCTTTGATATCTCGGCCAATTCGATCTGGTCTGTTGGATTGGAAGCTTTCATACTCTGGCGTTTCTTCATCAATTCTTTCGTCTCCTTAGACAGCTTACCGGTATCCTCTCTAACTATCCTACCGCCTACTTCTACCGCGCACTCAGTGATGATATCTCTGAAATTATTGTTCCTTGCCTCTAGGGTAATGTCGCCATTCTCAGTTAGAGCTGCATACCTATTCTGTAGCGAGATACTGAGCTCTTCTGCCCTCCCCTTCACCGCTAATTCGTTTATGGGCTTCTTTCTTACTAATCTATTGCGTTCCTTCTTCAGATTTAGGCTAATTCGGGACCTCACCATCCTGTGGTCACTGCATCGCACTTTCCCGATTATCTCTACATCTTGCATAATGGCGGGGGTTGAACACATTATGAAGTCGCTTTCATTTTTAGTCTCCACGTTCGGACTTTTCCATGTCCATTTCCGGTTCTTCCGTTTGCTGAAGAAGGTATTCATGATTCCTATGTTATTGCGCTCTGCAAACTCTACTAGTAACTCCCCCCTGCTATTCCTAGAACCAATGCCATAGTCACCTACTGCCTTGTCTCCTGCCTGTTTTTTCCCTACCTTGGCATTGAAGTCGCCCATTAGTACAGTATACTGCGTTTCTACTTTTCGCATTGCCGATTCTACATCTTCATAGAAGCTTTCAACTGCCTGGTCATCATAACTACATGTAGGTGCATATGCCTGTACAACCTTCAGTTTATACCGCTCATTAAGCCTAATTACGATGCCTGCAACCCTCTCATTAATACTATTGAATTCATCTATATTGCCCGCTATATACTTATTGACAAGGAAACCTACTCCTAGTTGTCGCCTCTCCGGTAAACCTCGATAACACAGACATGCCCATCCTTCAGTACAGTATATGCCTCATTCGGCCTCCTAACCTCACTAAGCCCTATGACATCCCATTTCATGCCCTCTAGTTCCTCTAACAGCACTGCTAAACTAGCTTCACTAGCTAGGGTTCTAGCATTAAACGTTGCCAGGGTCAGTTTCCAATGGCGGCCTGTCCAGCGGAGCCAGGCTTTCTTAGGACCCCCTGCTGCGTCACAGGTCTGACCGCCGCCGTGGTCAGTTGTTCCGCAGCCGCTGGTGACTGAGGGCCGGGGTTTTATGGAGCTTATCATAGGAGGTTGTGGCCAATTGCTGCACCAGGGTGGCCAACTCCTGTTCTGGTGAGGGAGTGCGTTGCCGGAGGTGTTCACCGGCATCAGGTCGCACCCCAAACCTGTGTATGCAATTCCATCGACATGCGGAATTTGTTTTTTTTTTTATCCGATGGACAATTGCGCGGCACCGGGATTTGAACCCCGGTCCTCTTGCATGCGAGGCGGATGTTCTACCGCTACGCCACCGCTTTTTTTTTCTTTATTTCCTGACCGAGGATGTACACAAAAAAGACACATGTGACATCAATAACATGACAAAATAAAAGATCAAGCATTGACTTAAAGCTTCGGCCTTCCTTAGCTGAAGTTGTCGGATTAAAAATCCCTCATATGTGACAACCCTTCAAAACTAACCAACCGTTCTAACTCTAGTTTTAACGCTTTCTGTTCATCCACATATGCCCGTATGCTCTCTCTAAAGAGCTGTCTCGCTGAACGTGCATCGACGTCACCATGCTCTACAGCCATTCTGCTTTTCCATATGCTGTGGAGAGCCATTAGCATCAAAAGATCCAACGGTGTATCATTGTTCGCTTCTACTGGCAAGAATCGAATACCATGTGGGCTTATGGGTAGTTCCTTTTTAAGCGTCCTCTGGAGCACGTCCCATAAAAATACGGCGTCCCAGCATTCGAGAAACACGTGTTCAATCGCCTCCTCTTTCCTCCATATTATGCAGTGGACACCCCAGGGTACAAAAAGCCCTTTCTGTTCCTTCCATTTCTTTACCTCCAATGTTCCAGTGTGCAGCTTAAAAAAGAACGTTTTCATCCCTGCCGGCACCATCATCCTCTTCACTCTTTTAAGAACATTTTTGCCCCCGGTAGACGAGTACACAGCTCTGTACAACGGTTCTGGAAGCACCACATCGCACAAGTCTTTATACAGTTTTTTCCGGTTTACACTCCACAAATAGTCTAAAGTAAACCGCACCATCAAGAACCTGTACGCCAAGACCACTTCCCTTAGATACCCGTGGACACCTCCTGACATGCGGTCAGAAGAAACGACAATTCCCGGGAGAGCTTGACCCAGGCGTAACTGACAGACCGTACGAAGAAATGGATTTTTCACATTCCTCAAAAACATGAAACGATTGACTAACTGGCGCAGAAACAGATGTGCCAAACCAAGCCCGCCGTCCTTCACCCGGCGGAAGAGATTTGTCCGACTTGTTCGTTCCCACGAAGACCCCCACACAAAGACGGCAAAGATACGATGCATCTTTTGGACATTAGCTCTTGAACAATATAACACTTGAAGCACGTACCAAACTTTTGTCACTAAAAACAAATTACAAATCGTGGCCTTCGCAAACACCGACCACTGCCATCCATTCCATTTGTCCACACTATCTTTCAATTTACCGACTTGGTTTTTCCAGTATGGGTCACTGTCCCGATACGATTCAAGAGGGGCACCAAGGTAGCTGACAGGGTTGGTAACGAATTTCATGTTTAACCAATGTCGACTATAAAATTTTTATGAAAATACTAGCTAAAAGACTGCAAACAGTTATTAAAGATATTGTTGGAGACCACCAAACATGCGGTATTAAAGACAGGTCCATTTTTACGAACATTCACATCGCGAGGGCCATTCTTGAATATTGCGATGCTGGTGGACTTGGAGTAGCAATGCTCCAAATAGATCTTGAAAAGGCTTTTGATAGAGTGCCCCACGACTTGCTTTTGTGTATATTAGACTATGTCAAGGTCGGATGCGTCATCAGAGAAGGAGTGGCTATGGCTTACAGTGCTTGTACAACTAGATTAATTGTGAACAAATCTGTCGGTGACAGTATTGCTGTCCAACGCTCAGTTCGTCAAGGTTGCCCCCTTTCACCTCTTCTCTTTTGTATCTATCTTGAACCCTTATGTTTAAGCATTATCAAGCATGAGAAAATGCGGGGCTTCAAGCTGCATCAAGCAGAAGTGAAGCTTTTGGCTTATGCCGATGATGTCGCGATGTTTTGTGTAGACTACGAAAGCATCGTAGAAGTTGTGAAAACTGTAAAAGATTTTTGCGCTGTAAGCGGCAGTGCTGTTAACTGGGGCAAGTGCCTGGGCTTCTGGCACGGTGACTGGCCAGCCACCCCAGGCATTTTTGCTAACATGAAATTCGTTACCGCTACGCCACCGCTGCACTCCGTACTAAACACTACAAACCAAATCTATTTTTTTGCGCCCATGGTTTGTTCTCACTAACGCAGCCTATTAATGCTTTCGCATTAATTATATACAGGTTTCAGTACTTACCGAGTGTAAGGGACCGACGGGCACAACAGATTAGCGCGGGAAGTAAGGGAAAGTATGTGGCTACCTGCCCAGCTCCTCTTTGTTCTTGTAGCATGAGTGGACGCAGGTGGTGGGCAGACAGGAGGGCGCCGCGAGGCTCCTGGAGAAGCACGCAAGGCCATTTAGGATGACGAGTGTTACGAGCTGAGTGACAGGCAGTGACGTGGTGAACACCAGCTTGCACGCGCCGTCCTAACCCCGCAGTCACAGGCGATACACACATGCACACGGGCACCCGGTGGAATGCTGTGGCGAGCGCCTAACATAGTACTGCACTCGTGACGACAGGCGAGCCGTAACAGGACCGCTGATCGCTCTTTTCTTTTTCCCTTTTTTTCTGTACATCCAGTTGAGCGTGCTGTCTCGACCTCGCTGTTGCAGGCGAGACGCTCGTTCACGCGAGCGCCTTCGCGTGAGGACAGCCGAACTGTGACAAAACCACAGACCACTCTTTTATTTTTTTTTTTGTAGCTACAGTACCCTTTGACTTGAACGTTGCAACGGCCGGCTGAACGGCCACGTGTACCGCGGAATGTAGGAAGGATGTGACCCTAGGGATTTTGCTTTTTCTTTTGTTTTTTCAAAGAGAGAGAGGGTTAAGTTTTTTTAAAATTGAAGGGCAGCTAGACGTCGGAACCAACCAATCAGGCTGATGTTTGTGGTGATTGGACGTTGTGGAAATTAGGGCTGGACCTCAGGGGGTACAACCGAGCCCGAGGGCCCAGTCCTGCGTTCTGGGCTAGGTTTAGATGCTCTGCATCTTCAGCCATGCCGAGGGGGGAATATTTCCCTCCTAGCCAGTACCACCTTGTATTTCTGTTGTAAATCTTGTTGTGGTGGTCGACGTTTCCGGAGTTCTTCACTACGGCGCCTCTCGTAGCCTGAGTCGCTTTGGGACGTTAAACCTCACAAACCTCACAAACCAAAACAAATCAAAACAAATTTTGTTGCAAATACTGTGTATATAAATATTCAGTTATTCTTCTGGCAACCTCCTACATTCAAGACATCGCTGCAAGGAACTTCCGCTGCAACACGGTATATCGTCTCTGACGGCGCACCCCTGGTGCACTAAGGAAAGGAGCCATCCAAAGAACCTCCGCTTTAACACATACCGTCTCCGACGGCGCATCCCTGGTGCGAAGGAGCCTCACTGGCGCAATCATACAGGCTGTCTCTACAGGTCAAGTAGAGACAAAGTAAGGCAGGAGAGAAGACGGATGAGGTGCAGGCCGCGAGAAGCTGCAGCAAAGGAGACCAGAAGAGAGGTCACAGTTGGGACTACAAGACGGACCAGCAACGAAGCAGTGAAGCCGGCCAGGAAGAAGCAGCAGGGTGAGTCCAAGACTCACTGATCACCGACGAGTGGAAGCAAGGCGTTGCCTCCCGCAGAAAGGAGGTCGGTGCCAGACGTCGGACGGCTAGCGGGAACTCATCGCGAAAGTGCGGCGACAGGAGGTGCAGCGACTTACAAGCGACAGCGGTGCTACACTTCAGTGGGTGAGTCTCCTCTCTTCGCACCGGCGTGGGTGCTACTGTCCGCATAAAGCTTTGGAGGTTCATGGAAATACTTTTCGCTTATTTGGACCCAGACAGGTGAAAACGGCAAGCAATGAGCGACGAGGAGAACAATGTGGCTCGAGCCACCGATCCAGGGGCGCAGCACCCAATTGGTACGGAGCTGGGCACGCTGGGAAGCCATATAGATGTCAGTATCATTAGCCACAAAGAGGTTTGCAGATCGGGTAGGGACGCGACAGAAGGTGGAATCACAAAGAGGGAAAATGGCAACTTCCACGCGGGCGCAGTCAATTATGGCACAATGTGTGGAAAGCAAATCGTAGCCCAGGATGATGTGTGAGCATTTAGAACTTACAATAAATTCGATGGTGTGCAAAATGTCTTCGATGAGAACACGGGTCGTGCACCCCTTATCGAGGTGGTGCGAGGCGAAACGTCGGAAAGCGAGGTGGTCACCTTGCGAAATCGAGGGCAAATAGCTTCACTGATGATGGATACGGCAGCGCCCGTGTCGACAAGAGCACGTAATGCGACGTCGTCGACAAACACTTGTATTACGTTAGCGGGAGAAAACGGAGGACTTAAAGAGTTCAAACCAAGCGCATGTTCTTGTCCTGGAAACTGCGTCTGTTAGTTTCCCTGAATAGTGCCGGTAAAACGTTCTAGAAGTAGAAACACGGTGAAGTAGAGACGAGGGGAAGAAGATCGGCGAGGGGTATACGTTTGATGGTCGCGAGATACAAAGTCGGAACCGGGTGGAGTTCTCAGCCAGGGTTGCTCGGTACCGTAGGAGTATTCCCGGGAGGAGGTCAATGCGAGAAGGTGGAAGGCGTTGACAGCAAAGGCGTGCTACATGGCCCGGCAGCCCGTAAGAGTAGCGGATTGACCGGTTCTCTGCGGTGGGCGAATGGTTCAGAGGGAGTTGGCGCACCCTTAGATTAGGGACATAGAATGCAGGCTCAGCCAAAGGCGGAGTATGGAAGAGAGAGGCTGGCTAGTTGGAACCAGATGCGGATGACTGTAACAGCCTGGCCGCAACTTGGGCTTATATGTCGAAGGTGCCGTTTCTTTCAGCTGCACCGGGTGGGTGGCAGGACTTCAGCGATTTGGTTTTGTACGACACTCCGTATTGTAGCGGCCAAAGACGGAGCCATTCCAAGAACCAGGTGGCCAGTATCTTGCAATAGAAGTTTTACAAAAGTTAGCGCCATCTAGTGAAAGGAACAGAAACTGTGCGTGGCGGCCATGTTTTTGTTCAGTCCGTCCGCGCCTCCCATAGAGTACGCTGTCAACGTGCGCCTTCGTAGAACCCGTGCATGCACCGAAAAGTGCATTGGAATGCTCACAATCAATTGTTTCATTTTTTAACATCCCAACAGTCGCTGTTAGCTCCAAGCTCTATTCGGAATGATGCCAGCATGTTGTTGCGTGCCCTTCTGCGGCCAGCGCACCGTCGTAGACGCGCACGGAATCAAGGTATACGCGTGTATGCGATCGTTCGTTTGAAGTTCTAATCGGCTTTACAAGGGTCACTTGCATCATGTAAAGCATTACTGCACGTCCCTCTGAGTGGGAGCTAGCTTACAGAATGTGTATCACCTAAAACAGCAAGGTTGTTTTGCGCGCTAAGGAGCCTTGTGACCTTGAAGGATAAACTTATGCTGCGATGGAGGACACGGGAGAAGGAGCAATGCATGTATAACGAACGCTATTGTGCAAATACGTTCTTTAAAACATTTCGTACGTAGATTCCATTTGCCATTGTGTATTTGATTTAAGACACGGGCATGATTACCGAAACTACTTTTTACAGTCGTACGAAATGGTAGTGCTTGGTGCAGAGAGCAATACGGTTGTCTAGTGCGCCCGAGGTGCGTGTTTCTCGCTGCAAAAGCAAGCGGCTGCCAAACCCGCGGCGTCTAGAAAAGCAGGAAAAGATGACATCCCACTAGTGTGTTGTAACATGCTCACGTACAGCCCGTTTCGACCGGTCCACGTCCAGAGCGCACAGCTGAGGTTTCATACCTGCCAGCGCGGCCGATAAAATAACAAAGCACGCGCTTTAATTTTGTGTTTTTTCGAGTCACCCGATGGTTCGATAATTCACAGCTATCTGAAATTCACTGGAATTTTTAAATATGTTGATTTCTTGTTCATTCCCTGTATCCTAAAGCAAATATTTGAAGCCGTACTCTCATATGAAAGCGCTGATTTGGAAGCTTCGAGGAACTCGGAGGAGGAGGAACTCGGCTGAAACGAAAAAAAAAAAATGTGAAAAGTCAACTCACATACTGCGAAGTGTTTGTGCTTTGTGCAACTGGCTGTGTTCATAAAATCAGATTTATATTATATCATATCGTTATAGAAAAATTAGGGGGTCACTTAAGCTCCCCCGTTAAAGGTATAACGCGATAGTGTCTCTCTCTCATACACACACACGCACGATGTTTTCTTTCTTCGCGTGTTATATTTTAGCTCTTTTATTTATTTACCAAATACTGCAGGCCTTAACTGGGCCCTAGCAGGAGGGGCGAAAAGAATACAATGCAGTGAAATATGAATTCATTAAATGCAACATACTACAGAAAAGCGTAGTATGTTATATGTTGTTATGTATGTTATATTTCTATGTTATGTATGTTATGTTATATTTCTATTATTTCTTTATTTATTTTAATTTAATTTGACGTTTTATATTTTTATACACCAATACGCGTGCGTCAGCAACAATTAATCGGCTTTCCATTCTGAGCAATTCGACATTTTTGAACACATTCTTCAATTATTTCAATTATTCAATTACACATTGTAAATTTTCTTCCTTAGCATCAGCAAGCACTGGTTTTTCATTCTGACACCTTTAAACCCTTACTTTCCAATTTTTCATTTTTTTCGTTTATTTATTTCATCAATTGATCAAATAATTACAAATATTTTATTAACTAGTCATCGCCTATCGCACACCAATCAATATTCAATCACTGGAAGCTCAAATTACCATGGCACGTTTTTTTTTTTTTTTACGCAGCCCCGATTATTTCCGAGACTAATGTCAACTACTGCATCGACGGCATGGGAAGGAAAGTGCTAAGCGCCAGTTCAACTTATGTCAAATTACACACGATCCTTTTATCATAAAATAAAATGCATCCTCGCTCATTTCACCAACCAAGTATCTTCCAGTGGGATGAGCGACGGTGATTCCGCAAACCAAGCAAACAAACTCGCGATGATCTCTCATAGGCGTTTAAGTAAACAGCAAAGGCGCACAGACAAAAAATAATCCATATTACAGAACTCTGGATACTGTACCTGGATAGGGATGATGCTGCGGATTGTTGAGGGGGGGGGGGGGCATGCACGACTCGTAGAGCAATTTGTAACTGCGCTCGGCAGCGCGGCCGGTGGGCCCCGCCACGTCCCGGCTGTCAAAATACGCTTCTAGGCGTCGCTAACAGAAACCGCCAGAGACCGATCCAAGCACAGCACACTAGGCTAAAACGTGAAAAGCGCGAACAGAACGGCGAGCGCTGACGGACGGACACGAAGCGAGCGGATGGAGCGAACAAATAATGGCGGCCAACGCGGGATCAGCGTGCCGCTCAAAGTTGCCAGACGGACTTTTGTAAACTCTGTATTAAGGGATCAGGGACAGCTGCCGGGCGACCTCTTCGCGAACGAAGGCTTTGATTTGTTGAATCAAATGGCTGCTCACTGATGAAGTAGAACCGCCCAGGACAAGTGCAGAGATGGCGCTCTTGCAAACACCGGACCGCCGGGTAGAAACACACTGATTACGGAGCCCGTCGTAGCTCTGACAACGTTTGAGCACGTCACTTACGATGGCAAGAGTTTTCACCCTGAGCATCTGAAACGCGTTCTCAGCAACGCCTTTCAGGATGTTTCTGATCTTATCTGCTTCGGACATTAGCGGGTTGATGCCTTTGCACAGGTCAACGATATCTTCAATATAACTGCATGGTGAAGGTCTCGTCGGTACCTTGAGCTGGCTTATATTAGTAAGGATTGAAACCAGCGGAAAGACGCAGACAAAGAGAGAAGCACAAGTTGTGTTGTGTATTTCTCTCTTGGTCTGCGTCTTTCCGCTTGTTTCAATCTTTGCCAATATGTGCCAACTGGCCCAGCTCTCCACTCTATTGAGCTGGCTCAAGCAAGCGTTTTTCTGCCCGGCGCTTGCGAACTGCAGGGCGGCTGAACATTTCCGCCAAATTCTTGAATGCAGACCAACATGGCAGGTCAGCCTCATGGTTGCGGAAGCAGAGGTTCGCAATATTAGTTATATAAAAGGTTACATTACTCAGCTTGATAGTGTCATCCCATTTGTTGCAGGTGCTGACGCGCTCATATGCCGACCACCAGTCGTCGACGTCTTGTTCAGCCGTGCCAGTGATCTTTCTATAGGCTCATGGAACGAAATCCCGTGCGCCAGGGTTGTGCACGAGATGTGCGCGGGATGAAAGGGAGAGAAAGCACTTTATTTCCACCTGTAAAAGAGTATGTATGATCGTGTGAGACGCAGCTCCCCCTTTCACCGTCTATCTCCCCCTTAGACGTCGGCCGGAATCAGGTGTTTTCTGGCGGCGGCCTGGGATTGACGGATGATTTTTTTTTTTTTTTTTGGGGGGGGGGGCTTTTTTTTTCTTGGCTGTGAAGGAAGGATTACCGTGAATCTTCATTTCCATATATCCCGTTTAGATCTGGGCAAGACCAGAGCATGTGATTTAGGGTCACTACGCCTTCACAGTTTTTGCATTTTGAAGAGTGCACCCCAGGATGCCATTTTTGTAGGATATACGCGTTTGGGAAAGTGCCCGTCTGCAGTTTTCGCTAGATTACTTCTTCCGTATATGGATCTGTGCATCGGATCTTTGCTCTGATGTGTCACTTGTCAATCATTTTAATAACGTCATCAGAAAAATAAAAATCTTGTCTGCGCCGGCAATGGAACCTCCATACCTCGGATACTCAGTTCAGCTCTTTAACTAAATCACAATCAAAATCAGCGCAAAATTAACGCCTAAACTTTAGTTGCTTAGTTGTGCATTGAAATATAAAGTGCATTTAATTTTTTTTCCTCCGTTTATAACATAATTTGCAATTTATTGCCTCGTTTAGCGATTTGGCACTGTAGTTCCTAGCGATTGATTGGTAAAGTCCCGTTTCTTTGTGCTGCCGACGATCCTTCCCATCGGGTGCATAAAGAAAAAACTGGGCGCCCCGCCGGGGTGGTGCAATGGTAAGACGCCCGACTGCTGTCCGGAGTTCCCGGGTTCGAACCCGACCACGGCGGCTGCGTTTCGATGGAGGCGAAACAAAGTGGCGTCCATGTGCTGTGCGATGTCAGTGCACGTTAAAGATCCCCAGGTGGTCGAAATTACTCCGTAGCCCTACACTATGGCTCCCCTTTCTCTCTTTCCACTTTCACTCCCACCACCATCCCTTTCCTTACGGCGCGGTTCAGGTGTCCACAGAGAAAGTGTAACAGATACTGCGCCTTCCCCTTCCTGTGAACCAATTAATATAATTATTATTATTATTACATTGACCTGGAGTACACGGTCGTCATATTACTTTCATTTCTACCTGAATGGCTTTTATGCCTTCGGAAAAAATTGCGGGGGAGCTGGGGAATCTACATTGCAAAATCGAAACCTAAGCGTTGCTGGTGTACACGGTGCATCACGTTTGATCTCATTACCACTATCAACTAAATACACCGTGGTTATCATTGCTACTGTCATTATTGTCATTATCACTAATAACTGCGTCCCTGTCATCGCTACGGTCATACTTACGATAGACAAGGAGAATTATGATGTGCGTTTCACAACCTGGGACGCAGCGCAGTTGGTTAATGTAGGCCAATGGATTGCACACTGAATCGCCATCGATGGGTGCGCCTCCAAGCAGCAAATCGCGACATACACGATGAACGCCGCACCGTGCCCTTGAAGAATGGGTGCGCCCGAACGGACTGGGCCAAATGGACAAAGGCGACGCGAGATTGAATGCGTCCGCTTCCACGGCCTATATTGGTGACGTCGACTACGTCACTTTGGAAGCTGCACACAGTGGGCTGATGGCGTCTTTTACGCCTGTTTATGACAATGCTTCAAAGCAACTTCATGTTTTAGAGAAAAGCGCATACAGGGGACTTGCCCCTTGACTATGCGTGAGTGAATCTCTCCAAGCTGTTTTTAAAACGCAGGTCATAGCGTAAACCGTCACACAGAGGAGAAGAGGTGATCGCACTTTCAAAAGTATATAAAAGCTCAGCTAACTGCCCTTGAATTGGAGGGCCCATACACTACTTCAGACGAGTCTTAGAGATGTGGATTAAATAGCGTGAATTCGTACGGTGATGAATCGTCGTAGATATCACGCTTTAAGCTTCCGACAAGCTGTCATTGCACCAAAGTGCCTGCTCCTCGAATATTCGAAATGCTAAAATTCGAACAACAATGAACCACTTAATAACTAGTGCACCGTATTTGTATTTTATTAAACCGTTGGAATAACAAAATATGCAAGTCGAAAACGAGTGTCATAATTCTAGGATTTTCTGTCACCATGGTTATACTATCCCTAATATCATCCCTAATATCACCATTTTTGGAATGTCCCGTTTTCAGCGTTGTCAATACCTAGCCGCTTCATGCAATGATTCCTTGCTATCTACAGCCGAATAGCAGCATCTCATATACTCATGGAAAGTTCGTTCATGTAAATCACGGCAGTGTGAGGTAACGATGAATCTCATGAGATGCAGGATTCCTCGCCTAAATCTTTATATACGTAGTTGCGGGATCAGCTCCACAAACCTTGCGGTGAGATTGAAAATATCGATTACTTCCTACTCGCTTGCCGAAGGTTTTCACATCAGAGCAGGGGGCATTTAGAAAGTCCAATTGCACGCTTTGGATATACGCTTTCGGTCCGGGTTCTACTCTCCTTCGGTGCGAGTGCGAAAGGATTTGCGTTGCCTCAAATTTGTCAGTACTTACATAACTACATCAGAGCTACGGGCATATTCCCTTGTTAATTGTATTCCAATTTTACAAACTTCCAAATTTCCAAACTTCCTTCCAAACTTCCTTCCAAACTTCCTTTCAATCAATTTTGTGATCTTAAATCTTATGTTTTTGTTTAGTTGACAATTACTTTAATGCACTAATTCAGTTTGTGTAGGACATTTGGCAGCCCGCACTGAACCCTGGCCAATCCCCCTTCGTGGGTGTGTGCCATATATCAAGGCAGAAGAAGACGAAGAAGAAGAGAAGGCTATTTATTGAAAGGAAAAGGCAGAGAGGTTTGTCCGATTTATTCAAATCTGGCCTGCTACTCTGCACAGGGGAAGGGGAAGGAGAGAAGAAAGAAGTCATGATGGGTGACGATGTGGGAGAAGGCATATGAAATATATATACAGACACAGCAGCTTGCTTTACAAGCGCGAATCAAGTCCGCTGGCGCTGAAATAACGACAAAGAGCACGCACTGCCTGGACGCCCTTCCCCTTGTCCTGCCAAGCGCCCAGTAGCAGTTCCTCCGACAGAGGCCTCTTGTCTAAACGCTTCAAGGAAGCAGCTAGCACATTTCTTTCGTTCGCATACTCTGGGCACACCAATAATACATGGTCCACAGTCTCTGGGGTGCAAAAAGTTGAACATTCCGGTGAGTCTATTTATTCAATTAAATGTAAGTACTTGCGCGTGAAAGCCACGTTTAAACCAAGTCTATGTATCAAGCATGCCTGATGAGGCGGAATATCACGCGGAACATTAAATTTAAATGTTCGATCGAGCCTTCTTAAACGGATGTGTCGGGCGTCTGGTTCAGCCCAGTAAGCTGCTGTAGCAATGTTCATACAACTCTTTAGAAGACAAGTCGTATCCGCTCTTGAAAAAGGCACAGCTGTTTGGAAGCCATTGATGAGTGCGCTTTTCGCTTCAACATCGGCCTGCTCATTCCCATGGAGGCCGCAGTGGGCAGGGATCCATTGAAACATTATCATGTGGCCTTGCAGCTGGGCAGATGTGATGAGCTCCATAATGTTTAGTGCCAGGGACTGATAGGCAGTGTGGCGTAAGAAGTTTTCCAAAATTTGTAATGCAGTCTTCGAGTCCGTGAATATACACCATTTTTGAGGTGGTTCCCCACATATATAGCGAATAGATTTCCGAATGGCTACAAGTTCGGCAGCGGTTGATGTAGGTATGTCGTTTTCTGAGCTGGTATGACCACAGCTGCAGCGGATGCCTGTGCTGACGCAGATCGATCGGTGTATACGTGAATATAATTGGGATAGTCTAACCAGATGTGTGCCAGAGTAAGTTGTTTGAGTCCACTTATTGGTACCATTGATTTTTTTAGTATTCCCGGAACACGAAGGTGCACCAAAAGTTTATGCATCGTCCATGGTGGTTGGGTGGGACGATATGGGAGGGCATATCCTGTCGGTACTTGCGACTGATGGCAGCGGAGTGCAATTGTAAAACTGCAGTCCGGCCTCTCATCCAGAATCTTGCTGAGTGGGTGAAAACGGTGTCTTGTAAGTGCTCGTAAATATACACGAAGTGGCTCGTGTGACAAGTATATGGACATTGGGCGAGCGTGTGCCTCTTCAATTGTGCCTTTGTTAGAGGTGCATCTGGGTAGTCCAAGGCATATTTTCAGTGCCTGCGCTTGCACGCTCTCTAAAGTCCGCAAGCAGGAAATGCTCATACTAGAGAGTACTGGGAGACTGTACCGGATATAGCCAACAAACAGAGCCTCGTAAAGCCGTATTAAGGAGCGCTCAGTTGGATTTTGATGCCAGCTATATAACGAAGTGCATGGCAGAAATTAATTAGCCTTTTCTTCACCATAGCAATATGTTTCGACCAAGATAGTCGGTGGTCAATAATTACTCCCAAGAATCTGTGCCGGGAGACGTATGGTATTCGACTCCATGAAGGGTAATCGGGTAGCGGCTGACACATTTTCCCGTAAACGCGATCACTGCACACTTTTCTGCCGCTAAAAATAAACCTTGCCGCCGTAAGTACATCGATGTTGGTGACACAGCTCGTTGCAGTCTCGCACGTAGTTGTGGGCGCGTCGAACCAGAGGCCCAGATGCAGATGTCGTCAGCATATACACTTATGTGGATGTTAGTTGGCAGTTCACTCACCAGGCCAATTAGCGTAATGTTAAATAAAGTTGGGCTGAGGACTCCTCCCTGTGGAACTCCACGACCGACCTGAAAGCGGGTAGTATCTCCTTCAGGCGTAGTCATGTAAACAGAGTGGCCGCTGAGATAGCTAGCAATCCACAAGTACAGCCGGCCACCAAATCCCACGTCGTCAAGTCCATCAAGAATAGCTTCATGGAGGACGTTGTCGTAAGCTCCCTTTATATCTAAAAATGCAGCAGCTACTAGTCGACGGTGACGCTTTTCGTGTTCTACTGTCGCCACAAGGTCGATGACGCTGTCAATGGAAGAGCGTCCGCGGCGAAATCCAGTCATCATATTCGGATAAGGATCATTACTCTCTAGATACCATTCAAGTCTTGTCAGCACCATGCGCTCCATAACTTTTCCAACACAGCTTGCTAGGGCAACTGGCCGGTATGAGGTAAGTTCGAGAGGAGGCTTTCCAGGCTTCAAAAGAGCAACCAGGTGGCTAATTTTCCAGTGTTCAGGAACAGTACTATAAGCCCATATATCATTGAAATAATTAAGTAGTGCAGTTCTACCATCCTTGACTAGGTTTGATAAGGTTGTATAAGTAATCCCGTCAGGACCAGGTGCAGATGAATGCCGACAAGAAGCAAGAGCGGCGTCTAATTCAGCTATTGTAAAGAGCACGTCGTATTGATCATTCGGCGAAGGTGGTGCAAAAACCTCTGAAATTGGTAGCTGTGCCTGGTTTGTGCCCACAACCATTTTACAAAAATCTTCAGCTACGTGAACTTCATTGCGGTGTTGGTTAAGGGCCAGGGAACGAAAAGGGTGCCTTTCTCGCGGAGGTGTGCGCAAGCTTCTCGCAACATGCCAGATACGCGACAGGGGCTTACGGGGATCCAGTGATGAGCAGAACTGTCTCCAACGTTGTCGTCCTAACCTCTCCAGGTGGCGCAAGACTTGTCGTTTAGCTCGGCGAGAAAGTGCGAGATCTTGCGCGGATTTCGTTCTTCTGTACTTCCTTTCAGCCCGCCAACGGTTAGCGCGAAGCCGCTCGAATCCAACGTCGATGCTGGACACTGACACCGGCACACTAACATAGCGAGTGTTCTCACTGAGAGATGAAGTAATCAGTCCCTCTATTTGAGATGGTGACTGGAGGTCCACGCTCGAAGTCTCTACCGCTGCCCTAAAGGCGGGCCAGTCTGTGTATTGCACAAGAGGTGAAGTGGCAGGTGCAAACCACTTGATGCATATGTACGTTGGTATGGGATCACTCCCATGTGTAGACGAGAAGATAATGCCTGCGCTTCACATTCAGTTCGGCAGCATTGAAACCTTTTCATTTGTGTGTGGGCTAGTAGCTTACGCTCTCGCGTCATACTCTTAAAGAATGAGCTTAAGTGTCCGCAATAATTTAGCACCTTACACTAGCAGGCAAAATAAGCGTTCGTCGTTGCTATCGTAATTCAACTAGGGTTAACCAGAGTTCGAGATCCGAGGTCGAGAAACGGGTCCAACGACGCCGTGGGCTGACTCGAAGCGCAGGTAATGGTAAGTGACGTCAGCGCGTCCATGAAATCGATGAGTAAGAATTTAGAACCCTTATTGTTACCACATTAGAGAAATGTTTTTTTTTTCTTTTATTCGTTTTTTTTTTTTTTGCGAAAGCAACGCTACGCCAGCCAGCTCAGCTCGTCATGTATGCTTGTATGCCGTAGCCGCAAATAGCAGGAGCTGCCAACTTGGATCTCTCGTTTTACATGGTACGGTTATGTCAGAATCAGCCGGCCAGGAGCCTGGCATTCACGTACCCCTACAGGCCACTAAGACACGTTCATACGACTTGGTTAAAAGCTTGGTTTCAACAGCAGCCGCTGGGCGGCTGGTTATCGCGAGTGTCGTGCACCGACGTGAAGAAGCGGACGTGGCCTCGTGTCGTTCAGAGCGAAGAAGCTGAAGTTGGATGCCGACCGTCTCTCGGTGCTCTCGGCATGCTGTCTGGTGCTCCTTGGTTAACCCCCAATTTAAACCACCTTCTAGTTAAGAGTCCAAACGGCTACGTGACACTGGTGGAGGTGCGCAATCTATGCGCGCCAATTCTGACTGTGTAAAAGTATGCGAGACGTGGGTCGTAGTAACAAAGTGTATATATCTCCCCAGGCCAGGGTTGAAACTGAGTTGGACGTTCTGGCTACCGGAATGCATAGTAGAACCGAAAATGAGTTGGTTGTCGTGAAGGGAGACTTTAATAAAGACAAGAGCTCCGTTTTCGTTCAAGTTGCAGAGGAGCGGTTTCTAATCAAGTTGAGCCAGCACCAACCTCAAACTAGCACACATTGGGGTAGTTCGGACTTAGTTTTGCAGAGAGCTTCGGCAGATACAGAGCACGTCGTAAGCAGAGTGGAAACCAATTCCCAGTACTTCACTGATCATCGTAGCATCATCACTGGTGTAAAGAATAAAAGCCTAGTCTTTACCTGAACAGTTTGTCTCGTCTATACAATAGAGCGAGACCAAACTCTTAACCACAAGCTACAACCACAAGCGTAGCCATGCAGCCGTTGCTTTCACAATTCCACTAGGGCTAAGCAGAGCTACACCACAGCCAACGTTTTTTTACGGAAAGGTTATGCCCGCTGTGCAACTGGGCTAAGTGCATGGTGATGGTTTATTTTTGCAGTGACTGATGACAAAGTCGACATGCGAGTGTGTAGCCAGTATACTTGGTAGTCCGAGCTTCTTCCATGTCGCGTCTGTTTTCAGGTTGACATCTGTGAAGACAGTGTGCGTACGGTGCAGTGACCGAGTTAAACTGGCAGGTTGCCGATCTAAGCGGCGAGCTTCAATTATCGCCCTTTGACGCAAACGTAGATTTCCAGCATGTCTACAAGGAAAAAAGGGCTATCATCAGGGTGGCCGCGACACCCCCGGGAAACAAAATGCATGCCACAAGGAGTCATTTCAAGTTCCAATATAAGACGACATTACATATCAATTCACAAGTACAGCTTTGGGGAAGTTTTAGTGCCCTTCCTAAGTATGTTCAGGACGTACCTTGTCCAAAACGTTCGCAGGTGACCCCATAGTTAAACTATGAAGCGCCACGTCCTGGTCACATATGCAAAAAAGATGCAAATCAAGGGGTGTGCACAGATACGTCCTCCAGAGAAATTTAGGAGCACCGTTGACCCGCCGCAGACGTATGCTAACGTCCTCATAATTCCCCTTTAGCGTTCTCGAACCACAGGCGGCTTTCTAGATTCGCTGAAGGGCCGTTATCGCTGTCCGAGCTTTCATTCCAGAATACGAGAAACCGAATCCACCCCTAATATTCGTCACTGCACAGTTGCATGCTACCTGTACTCACCTATTTTGTTGAAACATGGCTAACCAAGAGTGTTCTACATAAGTTGAGGACAACCCAGAGGGCTATGGAACGAAAAATGGTAAGGGTAACATCAAGCGATAGGAAGCGCGCAGCTTGGGTCAGAGAAATAACTCAAGTTACTGACACTCTAGTGAAATTAAGAAGAAGAAATGGCCATGGGCAGAACATGTAGTGGGAAGAGAGGATAACCGATGGTCGGTTAGGGTAACAAACTGGATTCCAAGGGAAGGAAAGTGTAGCAGGGGGCGGCAGAAAGTTAGGTGGGCAGATAAGGTTAAGAAGTTCGCAGGGGTCAAGTGGATGCAGCTAGCACAGAAGCGGGTTAATTGGAGAAATATGGGAGAGGCCTTCGCCCTGCAGTGGGTATAGTCAGGCTGATGGTGATAATGATGATGATTCGTCACTGCGTCCTTTTCGCGTACCTCAGCTGAAGCAGCAAAAACCAGCGCATGTGCCCACCTTAAATGGTGATTGTTTACGACGAAAGTTCATGCAGCTTCCGTGTGTGACAATTACTGGCATTTTTTTCGATGCAGGAGGACTGTAAGCGACACAGTGAATGTGCACGCGAGCCGTCGTAACCAGGTTGGAACACACTTTTGGAGCAGAACTGACAGTTCGTCTGCTATGTGCACCGCAAAAGTGGGGGCCATGTAAACGCAAGATCTTACCACATATAGGAGCTGTTTCAACATTTCAGTAAGAAGTTTCGTATTCTGTCGATCTGTCAATATTGTTTTTTGGCATTTCAATTGTTTTTTTCCACACCAATATTTAAACACCATCCAAGAAAATTACTCATAGAATGACATGACATATATGCTTCCAACTTCAACACAAATAATTTCAAACTAAGGCGCCGGTTTTCCTTTTATTTCCGAAAGCACCGGGTTTCCTAGTCAACACCCCTTCCCATTTTCGTTTCAGACAAACTATAATAAAGGCTTAGCATATACTTTATTCTCATAGCAAAAGGCACTGAAAGCACAGTTACAAAGCTTACCCAGCTTAAAACAGTGCTGAAGTTCTCCATGCAGTCGTATCCAAAGCAAAAACGTTTTTTTTCTTATAATGCTCTGCCCGAACCATTATTTACACGAGAATGATACCGGTATTCTATGTCCAAGAGTTCAATATTTTGATGACTGATATTGTTTTGGTGACGTGTCTGCGAGCTTTACCTGACTTAGGCAACAAAATATCCTTGGCTGCTGCAAATTTAATGTGAAAGCATTTATTGGCTTGCGAGTGACGTGGACAAGACTTATGAACAGAGCGTGTTTCCCCGTACTTTCAATAGACAGAACGAAAAACATTACGACCACTGGGTTTCGAGCCCACTCAAGAACAAACAGATCAGCTTCCCTAGTGCAGGCGTGAGAGCGCAATCATATCGCCGTTTTTTTTCCTTATTTCCTGTTGACGATGCTGATTACCGTGTGGTAAAAAAATTGCAAGGTTTTAAGTAAAGTTAAACCAAGTTAGACATGCGAAGTCACCTTTAATTCGGTCTAGAGTTGTGTTGGTATATGTATTTTTTTTTTGCTCTAAATTTCGAAGTGGTTACGCTCTAGGATATGCAAACACCAAGCAACGTGTTCACGTTTACGGCGTCTTCTCTCCTGTTCCAACTCAGCCTGCCGGACACGGCGTGCTTCCTCAGCCAGGCCAGTAGAAGGGTCCGGCTCATTCGCGATCCTGGCGTGGTCTGACGTGCCTTGGCAATCGCGCTGTGCGCCTACGCAAGCAACCATGGTGCACAGCAAGATGCAAGTCTCATAAACGTTTAGTCGCATCGTGTCGGGGCCGAGTCGGGGCCGAGTCGCTGTCGATGCCACACGAGCGACACGAGTGAGACAATCATGTCCGGGTGATCTGGTAATCATCCCTTTCCCGAGGCGTAATGGAGCGGATTTTCGCCAGCGTCCGTCGACATACCTATTAAAGTCCGGTGGGGAGGTCCGCGGTCCCCGCCCCACATTCCTTTGTGCAACCTCTTTTGGGCCCTCAGTGCAGTTGGCGCTTGACTACGCATGAGCTGTTGCTGCTTGGATTGGCATTGTCACACTCACGGTCAATTGACGCACATTCAGACCTCGTGAAATAGTGCTTTCGCACTAAAATAAGGCTGCACTTTGTTTTATACACGTTTTAGGTTAGCCAGCTCGATCAAAACCAGCATTCATTCCGGTTTCTCGAGTTTTGCAACTAATAATCAAAACTATGTAATCTCCGCGAAAGAAAAGTTATCGTTATCTAACCAAATTTTCGCTGGCATGTCGCACGTGTGCAGCTCAATAACAGAGTCACAACATGAGAAGACACTGTTATCGGTTTATCTCGTTTGGCCAGCATTTTGCCTGGCCCTTCTACTACGACACCGTTGTGGCCAGGTGGGTAAGGTACTATGCATTGCGGAGCAGCTATAAGTAGAAACAGCGTCACTTCCAGCAAATATAACACACATATAATGTAATTCTTCTCGACATAGGCTAGCACATCTGGTAATATCAAGTGGGTAGTTGTTCATGTAGCAGAAACAAAATTCAGTACAGCTACCGTGTTAGATATTTTATACATCGAAAGCTTTTTAATGGGAGGATGGATTGTTGACCAGTGAAGCAAGCCGCGGACAAGGAACAACGTATAGGAATATGTTTCTCGTAGAAAATAATTTTTATTAGAAGTTGTGGGGGAGTAGGTAAAATTGAAGTACAGCAATAAAGATATGACCCAGGCAGTAGAGTGCAGAGGGACGCGGAGAGTACAACTGCGTGCTTGTGTATTAAATAAAATAATGGTTGAAAATAAAAAGACTGGGAACAGTAATACGACTCATGAGAGCCTCTTATGCGCATTATACCAAGAAACAGCGCGCGAACTACGTGAGGCCTGAAATGTCCAGTCTTGTGGTTATCCGTAACGCACGCGGTAATCCCCAACCCTGAAACTACAATGTCTCGCTTCAGAGATGAGATTCGAACATCCTTATAAATAAGCTCAAGTGTCGCGTATACTTCGCTGCACAGAGAAAAGTTCGCGAACTCTTTTCGTCGTCTGAGGACATGTCGGGTCGTTCTTTCTTGCACCTGCAGAAAGAAATATCCCCAGAGTCTCGAACGTGGCAAAATAAGGATGCGGGTCTTAGCCAGTGGTAGGGAAAATCTCTCCAAGCTGGATGCCAACGTCAGCCAAGAGATGGAAAACGATGCCGACGGAAGTACGGCTGTCGGGTGCTTGTCGACCACATCGGCTTGCCGACGCAATCGCTAAAGTCTCCCCATTTTCCATGCCATTCATAAAAAGGTCCACCATACGTGAGCGAGAGTTCAAGTTGTTATCGTGGTTTGACAAGCGTGCACCGGTGGCTGACACGGCTCCCCAATCAGAACATGTGGAAGCTCTCTGCGAAGCTGGTGGTGAGGTCAAAGCGGTGAGCGTTGTCTGCCTGGTGCTCGATGTGGGAGGCCACCGTTTCGCGTATCGGAGGCTGCGCCCACGGTTGCACCTCAGCGGATCCGAAGGCCAAGAAAGCCTGGGCCCCCAGCAGGTAGATGCCGCACGTAAGGTAGAAAACGGTGGCCCAATTATCCAGGCTCGGCTGCATCGAGACGGTGCACAAGCTGTTATATGGATGTCGGAAAAAGTAGAGAATTTGTTCTGATAAGCTTCCCTAAACTACAAAGCACACCCCCAACACACTAGTTGTTCGGATTTGCCGCCCTGTATCTACATGCAGCCTTCGGGTAACGCACGAAGTGTAACCTTGTTCTTGTACAAAGCCTCCCCGAGTTCAGATCCTGCATCATATTGATGTTGCTAACAATTCCTACTACCAATTTAACTAGGTTTAGTAGTTTCAACCTAGTTTCGAAAACCGCATATACCGAAAAAAATTTGGCGTTGTGAGCAGGAACTTTGGCTATACCGATGCATGCCACAGCTAGAAAAACATTTTACACCAACGGCGCCTAATTGTATGCTTCTCTGAGAAGAAAATGTGACGAACAGAATATAAGCACAGTGGGGGCTGTACTCACCTCCGGTGTGGTTACCATGCCGACAATTAGGGGTGCCAGGAATCCGGAAGCGTTGGACACAGTACCAGCGATGCCGTAGAGGATGCCTGAGGAAAGACACAGTGATAGCAACAACGTGGATGACTGGAGAGGTGGTAGGAAGCACTCATGACGGAAGTTATCCTCTGTGCTAAAATATACTGCGCCCATGGCTGATGGCTTGACTGCTTCCGTCCGTGACACAGCACGGGATGTTTTTTCATGCGCGAAAGTAATATATGTATCTGCAGTCACCCTATTCATTGCTCCTATAAAACACTCTCCAGAAAAGAGCACACGGTAAGAGGGGCAAGGTTTTCAAATGATCACGACCACCACATACATTCCCTAAAATAGGGAGCAAAAATAAGCGAAAGAACAAGAATCTGAATCGCTATATTGATTGCCATTTTGAAATTTATTCGATAGCATGATGAACAGTATCTGTGAAGGAAGACTACGAAACGGCAGCAGCACACGTGACTAAGTGTAGTGACCTTTGGAAGGTGAGCAATAAAAAATGTGCAGAAGTACAAGACGCCAAGGACGTCGATGGGGAAATTTGAGAGCACTGTTATTGCTAAGAGTGATCAAGCAAAGCATAGTGGAGCCCCTATGACACCCATAAGGACCAGAAGGTCAAAAGCGGAGAGGTGGGGTTCTCCTTGCCTTACTCAGATTTTCGTATACTATAAGTATCTAGGAATAGCAGACCGCATCACCTAATCACTTTCGTCACGCACGTTACTGGACCGTACGTTGCTAGAGGGAACACGTGAGTGCCTGGTAGCGCTTTTGTGAGACACATTGGGTGTGTCGGCGACCGCTCATCGAAGCTAACTGTGGCCGACGAAACGGAGGCCGCCTCCAGCTGTTCCGCCGCGGTGGCTGAATGATTAGAGCACTCGACCGCTGACCCCAATAATGTGGGTTCGATCCTGGAAGTGGCGGCCACCTTTAGATGAAGACGAAACCAAGGCTTCCTCTGTACTGCTTGAGTCAATGCATGTTAAAGAACCCCAGGTGGTCAAAATTTTCAGAGCCTTCCACTACGGCGTCTCCCATAGCACGAGTCGCTTCGAGTCGTTAAACGCTGTAAATAAAACGCAACCCGAACTTTCATCTCTGTTTGCTTCTGTGACACTTTGCCCATTTACTTCGACGTAAGCCCGGGTGGTCCGTATTGAAAATTTAAAAAATGCGATCACGTGTTGTTGCGTTCACCCCAACAGTGGACGATTCTGTTTGGTTTAATGCAAGAGAGTTCGAAGTGCCATGAAGGTGAAAACAACCCGACGTTTGTGGCGTCTATACAATGAAAAAAGGATCAACCAGAAAGGGAGCATAGCTGGTTGACGCCACCCTTTTAACTCCGAGTGTGGAAATGTTTACTCCACCCATACGGAGTTAAAACGAGGGCAGCCCGCCATTCAATTAATAATGGAGTAAACATGTAGGAGTTGCGTGCCTTTACTTCAGTTAAAAAATGATGGTAATTGGGCCAAATACTGCAACGGTAGCGAAACAAAAGAGAAAAAGTTCTCTAGGTGCAGTCAGTGTTGTAGGATGCAGCCAAAAAAAATTGCAGTTGGTAACTAAAGGCTATTTTTCGCGGCAAGTGCATTGCTCCGCTGAAGAGAAAAATAGATCAGTTTGGTTATACCATGCAAGCCCAAGTGATCAAAATTTTTCTCCTCATAATTCAATGTGATGCTTTGCTTTTATGTAGTCAGTGCTTTCTGATAGAGAGGAATTCTGTGTGGCGGTCACCGAAGACTTGAGTTCTATCCCCCTATGCTGTAAGCACGGAAATGTTACTGTTCAAAGGTGAATAACCAAGGTTACATCTATTTTGCTACAAATCAAAGAATTGTAAAGATATGGCAATCATAACTCGGAGGTAAAAGAACTGACGAAGCAATAATGAATTACTCGCCAAAAAGAATGTAAATGTTTCTAATTTCCTATCCATTTTGTGTGACAACGAACCAGAAGAATTTTATCTAAAACTTATAATAAAAACGAGGTTCAAATCAGCCGGAAAAGTTTTATTTCGCATTACGAGCGCTAATTTTATAACTGAGCAGTCAAAAACAAAGTTTTAGTGAAGAAAAAATTATCTTCTAGTAGGCAGCCACATTTCAGTCATTCCATGTGCCATGCGGTTATCTTCTATATTCCAGATTCAATCTTTCTTCAACCCCCCCCCCCCCCCCCCCCAAACTTTTTAAATTTCTGCGTTATGTGCATCCTTAGTGGGCAAATTCGTTCATCTGCTGCTTAAAGTTCTGGCGCAATAGGTAGGCTTCAACGTGACCAGTAATGATATATATGAGGTGAGATATAAAAATATTTATTGATTGATCACGGTCTGAGTCGTCGCCTCGAGACAATCGGTTGCGGGGAGAAAAACATTTGATTACTCTGTACACTTCGTTTTGAGTCATGCCCACATGTTTGAAGCAATAAAATATTTCCCACTGCAAGCAATGCTTTTTCTTTCAAACAGTGAAACCACTGGATGTTTTTCAATGAAGCACTGAAATAGGACCCATGCACCATATTATAGTAAAAGCAAAGCCCTACGCTGCATCTGCTGGCCTTTAAAGATCCACACCACGCTGACAATGAAACTGCATAAGGATGGGCAAATTTCACTCCAGTTGGCTAAATAACCCGAAATTAGCATTAGATTCTGCCCACGGTATTCTTAAAATTTCTAGGGCATTGTAAAAAAAAAAACTCTCAACAGACATGAAACAATAAAGTGAGAAAGGTGTAGAAATTTGACTCCCCTTTGCTCTCAAATACATCCTTTAAATAGAAAGTAAAGAAAACAGCCTTCTAACATAGAGTAAAAATAACCCTTTTTTTGAGTCTGGGCTAGAGGACAAGCAATGTACTCCTTATTTCGAGATTTGTTTTTTTTTTGCTAGCAGTGTATGAAGCATGGATCAAAGAAAGCTTATGGAGGCGCTCGCTATCCGAGCTGCATGTCAAACGTGGTGCAAGTCAAGTGATTTAGCAAAGGCTACTGAAAGTCCCTGTTCACGCATCGGCTGAGGCGTCTCCTGCATATCCCTTATCCACTGCATTGTTGTCTGAGCCGGCAGGGTAGATTTGAGAAATATAATTGTTGCGTTTCACCGATGCTGCAAGGTTTTGGAGGCCTACCGTGAGCGTTGGTCTCACTGTTTGCTTGTTTAGTCCGTGTTCAGTATGTCTCGAGCGATTTTGGAACGTTAGAGAGAACACATATGAACAGAACAGATCCTGCTCATATGTGTTCTTTTTAATGCCCCTTGTTTCTTTGAAGTGCTAGCAAATATGATTTCATTCCATGAATGGCGTGAAGTCGGCTCCTACACCTGCCAACCGTTACAGGTTGAAAGCGGCAAATTCTCTTCTAACTTGTGAGCGGAGATGCGGAACGTCGGAGTAGGAATGGCTCCGTAGAAAGAAATCAAGGACACGATGCCGAATAGAAATGGAATATGAACAGAACCAGATCAGTATAGACTGCAGAGTGAGAAAACATGAGCCCACGCTGAGACAGGAATCGATTATTGAGAGCTAGCTCTAGAAATCTACGTTGTTTTTTTTTTTCGATGCATAAACTGATTTAGCAATGCTGTAATGAAGCGTGTATTGCGTGCTTCAAAATGTACGACCTAGCCAATGCTATCTGTTGTAATAAATGTACCTCCATCTAGGGAATGAATTCTGCACTAATGTGGCATATACCGTAGCTATATCAGGATGACATGGTGTATATCCATCTGCGCTAAATCCGGTATACTGCTTCGTTATATTCGAAAACAACGCTGCGAGCCGATTTTAAACAGCAATGTGTACAGTGCAAAACTTCTTGAGACCATCCGGAACCTCCTACGACAACGGTTCGGCCGCAACGGGCATGTGAAGATCCTCGGAGGGATGATTTGCGACGGCAAAGGTTCCCTATGCGAATTCCACATGGTGGCTACGCTTCCATTCAAGTTGCAGTTTTGTGCTCCGTGACACGCAGAATCGCTTGACAAAGCGCCGAACGTTCTGCGACAGTCGGTTGACCCATCATTTTATACAAATGATGACATAAAGGATCGAACATCAATTCCCGCCAGACGAATTGTAAACAACGAAACGAACGTATAGGTCCGAATTGCGGCAATTGAACAGCGCCGCTAAGCCTCCGTTGTTGTTATGCCACTGCAGTGTAGCCGCTTCGGATGGTCTCATTTCGTAGCGTGGTGTATGACGGCCACGCTGCATTGCCATTTTAAAACTACGGCTCAGGCGTCCTTGGATTGCAGAAAACCTGACCTTGAGGAGAATAACTAGTAGAAAAAATAGGTGTTTGGGCCAGTTGGTTCATACTTAGCACATTAAAAGGTCAGCGCAAAAAAAGAAAAGCGGGGACAAAGAAACACAAAACGAAATGTCAGGACAGCGCCCGTCCTGTCATTTTGTGCTCCTCTGCCCTGTTATATTTTTTTGCGTTGGTGTTGTTGTGTTTTAACTAGTAGAGCTCCGGCTATAATAAATTGGTTATTGCACTTTTTTCGCATCAATTCGGCTGATGTCCCATAAAGACTGTTAAATAGATTGGAAGAACATGGAATGAAGATAGCTACGTACCAGCGTGTGCAGGCGCCATGTCGACGAGTGCAGGCGTGGCTCCACCCGCGGCCAGGCCATAGACTCCCATGGCGAGCACTAGCAACCATGCGACCAGCGCATGGTTGCAACCGTCCGATGGTACCAGCGCCAACAGGAATCCTGAACCGGTCAGGGCTGAAGGACAAATCACGCCAGTTACGCTACTAGCGCCAGCACGAGGGCCTCAGATATTGGTAAAGGAATAAGAAACATGTCACTAACGCATCACGCAGCACCTCTGCGTTTATTGCGCCCCACTTGTTCTCGGTGCTCTTCGCCTCTAAAAAAGATAAAAAATTACAACCAAGCCGATCGATATTAATCTACTCGCTATGTACTAGGTTATACACCGAGTACATTACCTTTGTGGCATTCGTCCATACTGCTTTCACTTAGATTGCATTATTTGTACCACACCCCTCCGCAGTCTTTCCACTGACTGTAAATCATTTTTTACGGCTTCTGCTTTTAGTGCAATGCGCAAGTTCATGAAGTTAACCGGACCTTCAGGATCTGCGTGGGTTGACCTTAATTGTGACCTTGCCAAACCAAGGAGCAACAGCTCACCCGTAGTCAAGCACCAACAGAGGGGTGTATCGCGGGTCCGAAAGAGAGGGAGGCGGCGCAGGCAATGCCTTTAATACGTGTGTCGACGGTCAACAGAATTGTCTCGCTCGTGTGGCGCCGACAGTCGCTGCCTGCATATGCGCAGCGCGTAATAGACCTTTCCTGTGGCCTACGTTCCCCCGATGCTCCTTGCAGCAGGTAGACCCGGCTGGAAGGACGCATTTGCCCACCAGGCAGTATTTCCATCAGCGCGCCTCCCTCATCACATGCCTCCATGACGTCGCATTGTTTGCATACAGGGAGAGGTCCATTGCTACGGCACGTCAGACTACGCCAGGATGGCGAGTGAGGAGTGTCCTTCTCCTGTCTCTAATGGAGACTTGACCCGCGCTTTCGAGCGTCTAACTCGGTTTAACCTAATGTGAAACCCTGCTACTTTTTTGCACACTACCGATCTACGGCAACAATTTACTAGGAGCTCTTGCCATAAACGCGGAGAATCTTGTTCACAGTACAAGTGAAGCGCTGTTTAGAGCGCTAATTTTATTTAGTCACATTGTTCGGTGAGCTGAGAAAAGAAATATGCGTGCGATCAGCGTTGGCGTTTTAAAACTGCCGGCAGCATATTCCCTCTGCAAAACATATTGGCGGTGTTAGGAGCTACAGGTGGGCTCGGCATAGTCCTAACGCGTGAATAGCTTTGGGAATTGCGATCACGATACACTGATGCAAGCTGTAGTTCCCAATTCTGTGCAAATAACTGCGAGAAAAGCTGCCTTAAAGTGTCGATGATTATGTGTACAGCAGTGCTTCATTCTGCGTCTTGAACACACTGGCAAACGTGTCATGAGTGCTGCAGCAGCCAGCATCTAACTTCGAAAAAGAAGGTAGCTTGCTGAGTTTTGAAGGCCTGCGAATAACGGAACACGCAGAAATAGTACAAGCAAATATACAAGCAAGCAAGTACAAGCAAGAAATAGTACAAATTATTGAGGCCGCACAAATCGCATGGTCAAATGACGCCTGTGTCAGCAGCCCGTCCTTGGCGTTGTCAGCAAAGGAACTTAGATATCTAGCTACAGGGCAGTGACGTGGTGGCATCACACGTGTTTTCAAGTGTATAATCAAATGTGTATCGTTTCTGTGTTTTCTTTTGTTGTTTGGAGTCTGATATATACATTACCACGTTCCGAGCAATAAACATCAGTTGCAAGTCAGCGCCTGTCCGTGTTTTCTTCCTTCCGTCCTTGTCCAAGTCGCGCTGTTCTTCAGAAAATGGCATACCAACTTGCCCATGCATCAGTTTTAACAACTGGAAATGCGACTACTTCAACGCCCAGGCAAAACGCTTGTGCCATATAACTAGCACAGAATGCATATGGATAAACGAAATGCTATTGAACGGGCGTTCTCCTATCGAGAGAGAACGAATACAAAAAAAAAAAAAAGACATTGCGAATGATACTCAGCAAATGTTATCTCTGCACACTTCCCTCTTTAGTTACGTCACTGATGACATGGTAGGGCCCGTGAGTTTGACCTGAGGTGAAAAAGCGAGCACTGTCGATGAAGCAAGATGGCATACTTATACCGCCTAGATTGATAAAAAAAGGACAATAGGTAGTGCAACATAGGACACAACTACCAAAGAAGATATCGAGCCTTTCATTTGCCCGTTGCCTTGCGAGTAAGAAATAAATTTCACCGACATGGTGACAGCGAAGGGTAATGGGTCGATTCCTTCACCTCTGCTCAATGCATTAGAGGCTTTCATATCAGTGGATGCAACCTTCACGATCACATTAGAATGAACACACTGCTAGAGGCAGGTGCGCATCAATTTTTTTTTTAGGGGTCTCTAGGTAACTGCTTTTACTCGAGGCGAGACGTGTGTGGAGATGTACGCTTTCAGAAAAAAAAAAGTAAGATGGTATGTCTTACTTGCGTTTTTCAGATTGTTTTTGCCTTCTCCATCCATTTTTCGATTCTACAAGCAAAGCAGACAGAGCCGCAGCTGTTGTAGCTTCGCAAATTTCTCCAGTAATGATCTGACACATTTGTGAACTGGACAGCCTTCTCTTGGTCTCATTATCATAATACACGGAAACCAAAAAGAAGCATTGTTCGATCATCACGCTTCTGCTTCTCGTGCCGCAGCAGAACGTGATACGCCGCAGTAGGTTAGGCAGTCCAGTATTTCTAAGTTTTCTCAAGACATTGTCAAGCCTATTTCAACGTCCCTGCTTCCTTATAATACAGAGTTCCGAAAGTGTCAAATCCTGTGTGATTGTTTACCCCTCGTGGTAGACTTTCGATCAGCAGTCGTTCCTCGCTTCGTCATCTACTGGAAGCTTTGAGTATACAACGAGATCGTTGCAGTATGCGTCAGGTACAGCAAAGGCTACTTGTTACTTTTCTCCATAAAAGAATACTGCTTAGGGTCATGCTCCCTTCTTTGATATAAATGCATTCATTCTAACTGCAACGCCCATCTTTAGCCCTTAAGGTTTAATCGGTTACGTTTGCGAAGCTCGCTGTCCCCTCGCATTCAAAGCCATCGAAAAGCGGGTCTCGCGTATCAATTCTTTCGGCTGCGTCGTTCACAAAATAAATTTGGCGCGACAGTTGTTGCGTACCCTAAAAAATGTTTTTGACCAATATTAAAAAGAACGAATGCAGATGCCTTATGATGAAACCTGGTTGCCATCCTTTGTGACTGAGGATGTTGATACGTTGTGCAGTCTGGCTCAGATGATGCAGCCAAAAGCGCTTTCGCAGAAATATTCTTGATGATGTCAGATGCAAAGCTAACTTTACATTAAAGTCACCCTTGAATATCACGTGGTTACTTAACTCACTTAATCTCAACACTCTTGTCTTATACTTGCCGCAGTCGAAGCACTGCTGCTAGACCCCGCGATTCATTACGCCGCAATAACAAGTCTGAACCTGGCAGTGAATACCAGACGCGACGAATGAACCTTTTTCGAGTAGTACTACTGCGCATGCGCGATGCCTCCTGCGCTGCCATTTTCGCTGGTATGCCACGCGTAAAGGGGGGAGCAGTTCGGTTTATGTGCTTTTCGGCGAAACGACGTCCCTCACTTCATCGACGCGGCGAACTGCTGCACAATATTGCGGGCAGTGATAGCATCTTCTAAGCCTTCGGAATACACGCATTGCATTGTGCTCCCCTCCCCAGCTTGCCTCAAGCAAGAAGACACGACCAGGTTCGTCAGCGTATGGGTTAAAGGAGACGGGAAGGGGGGGAGGGGGGGGGGGGGGGGGGCTCACGCTGTGTTGACAGGTGACTAATGCGTCTCTGCTCAGGATAGGCAAGAGACCTGTCCTGCACTGTGGCTTGCACTGCCAGCCACTCAACTACTGTTTGGAGAATAAGTCTACCACAATATTATGAACGACGTTTCTCACAATGTCTCGGTAATCAATCACGTCAACCGTACTTTGCCTGGCGGCCGCAAGAAGAGTCCGCTAATGGAAAAAGACCGATTGTTCGCTCTGGGGCTGCACAATAAAATAGGAGTATAAACGTATATAGTTATTATTGGATATCAAAAAGCAAGGGAAAGTTGTTTGCCAGCCCCGGTATTTGCTATCTGATATCTGAAGCGCCTGATCTGAGGCGGTGAAAATGAAGGGGGAATGAGGAAGCGGTAGAGGAAATCATAGAGGTGAGAGACAGGAAGGAAGGACAGGGGAGACAAAAATAAAAATAGAGAAATATATAAAACTATGGTACAATATAAAGCAGGTTGCTTGAGGCCAGCCCCAAATGTTTAAGGTCACTTCAAACGGTAATTGCGGTAATATTCTAATGCGAGAAGTTTACAGATGTGAACCTTGTGAATACTGGAGCCAAATGTAAAATCACTGCGCGGAGCTTAAATTTACAAAAAAAAAAAAATTAAGCAGTGCCCCTGGGAATTGCTAGCAACCAATTAAGCACCCTGTCGTGCGCGTCCGTTCTCTAACATTTCTGTCCGGAACTTTCCGCAGCACTCAGTGCACCCGACTTTAAGAACAAATATGTGCAAGGTAAACAGATCTTGGTCTCTAGGATTGCATGCGAAGGAAACCTTTTGGCCTGATTACCTGTACACGGAAGGTGCGGCGCCTTATCAAATGGATATGGGTGCAGGTGGAAAGTAATGAATATTAGCGAAAATCCTAACTTCAGTCACATTATGCATGTAAAACAAAAACGTCGAACAAACCTAATGGCGCAATGAACGATGTCAAAAATCTGAGTCATCACCGTAAAAAGCGCCGTAACAAAGAAACTAGATTTGGAAACTGACGAACAGTTTAACACTCTCTTGTCCCATGTGGGTGATATGGTGCCGTGTCAGGGCACCCTGGTCGCGGTCATGGCAGCCACGTTTCGACGGAGGCGGAACCCCAGGCGCTCGTCTAACATGCGGCATTTGTACACTTTCGTCGTCATCATCATCATCATCATCATTAGCGTGACTATACGCACTGCAGGGCGAAGGCCTCTCTCATATTTCTCCCCTCAACCCGGTTCTGTGCTAGCTGCATCCACTTGACCCCTGCGAGCTTCTTTATCTCATCCGCCCACCTAACTTTCTGTCGCCCCCTGCTACGCTTACACTATAAAGAAATCCAGATGGTAGATAACCAGTCCTCCACCACGGCGTCCCGCATAGCAGACGGATTTGCACTTTGAACACCTTAGACCGTGCCACGATAACGTAACGACTTATGCCGTAGGCAGCAAGCTTCAATCCTGGAAAAGAAGACGGGGGAGGGGCAGCTGGCCCCACTTTGGGTGCTCGAAATTGTAAGCCCTGAGAGTTTATTAGGGGCGTTTTAAACATGCAAGTAGCATAGTCATTTCGCAAGTGATGTTAGCTGCGTCACACGCAACAAATGTGATAACTAGTCCTAACGAGCTAGGAGCTTTACAAATTGTGCCCGTTATTTGCTGATGCGGGCTGTAGCTAAGAAGTCTGTGCAAGAATTTATGCTGGAAACTGCTGGAAAGGGTTGTGCATTCCGTGCGCAGTAATGGTCCATTCTGCGGAAGGATCATAGTGGCTAACCTTTCATAAGTCGTCAACGCTAACGTTGTCAGAGAAGCGGCATGCTTGAAGAATTGTGAAGGATTTTCTTGTCTTGAATCTAGCGGCACACACAGAGTTCTGAGCACGAGTAACGCATGAACCTACTACTATTGAATGAGCCGGAATCGACCAAGGCTTCCAAGCTGCAGCGTATCTATAAATTCACCACTGCATCGGCTGTGTGAACGTTTCAGTCATGTAATTTACTCAGAAATCATGTGAATAAACACAGGGCTATATTGCAGAGGGAGTAAAAAGTTCTGTCCTAGCGGGAACAAATAAAATGTCGACTTTCCTAATGATACTCAGTAAAGGTTATCGCCGCCCACTCACCTCTTTATTCCTGACATTGCAAACACGATAATGAACCTGATTGTGAGAAAGCATACCCGCTAGGCGAAACAATATGGCCCACTTATTATAGGTGCGTCGATAAAAATATTGATACGGCAGCGTATGACAATAACTTCCAAAGAACATATCCAGCGTTTCATTTGGATGTTCCCTCGTGAGACCGAGATAAAATTCTACCCATATTGTCACGCCATGAGACAATATGGCCGATTTCGTCTCCATTGTCTAAGGTATTACAGGAGATGTATATAACTGGATGCAACCTCCGTGATCAAAATAAAAGGCACTGTCTCAGATGTGGCGTCATACAGTCAGCGCATCCTCACACAACTTTTCCGAGCGCCAATTAAAGGTAAGGCGTTGCCGGCTCTTGACTTGCGTGAACGTTTGCAAGCGCGTGTTGAAAATAAAGCAGACGAGGTAAAGATTAGGATATGTGACATCTTCCAGAACGATTTGTGAATGCTTTAAAATGAAGTTTTAATTGTGTTGCCTGACTAATTTCATCCAAAATGTTACGGCACCTGTTAAATATTGTTTATGATCGGACTTCGCGCCGTTTCACTGCAAGCGTTCTGAACTAAGCAAATTTATTAGGATGCTGAAGGAAAAAGTACTTATGCCCGATTTACACAAACAATCTCTCGGGAAATGGAAGATACGTAAGGATTTTACCTGCAGTAACAGTGCAAAAAATCTCGTACTTCTGTAACAAAAGCATGCTTGGAGACGAGTTCTTGTACCTTATAAGACTTAACCTGATCTGTTTAACTTCAACAGGAGAGTAATTGTCATTTGCATCATTTTTTATGATGCATATTGATTCACAACTCTAAAGTAGCTTTGCCTTGTCATATAAAATTTTCATTGTCTGCAGCCTTGAAGCTGAACCATCGCCAAGCGGACTTCTGGTGTGATTATACGAGTATCGCGTGAAATGGCGCCCAAGGAAATGTTTTCTTTTGCTGTTTTCAGATGGTTAGAATGTTCCTACCGGTGTGGACTTTGCTGCTGTTTGCCGGTGAGCATAGATCGTTTTGAGCACTTCCTCACAATCACGGGGGACTTTAAGGGGACCGTGCCAACAGCTTTATTAAATAACTGGTTATAGTAGAAAAATAATTTATTGCGGTTCAGTTCAGTCGTTCAGTCGTGTCCGACTCTTCGTGACCCTATTGACCATGTCACGCCACGCTTTCCGGTCTCTCACTATCTTCCTAACATCACATAACTTCAGCTCCAGTGCCTCGAGAATGCCATATAACCATCGCGTTCGCTGCCTACCCCTTCTCCGGCGACCCTCAACCTTTCCCAACATCAAATCTTTCTCCAGCGACTCCTCTCTTCTCATCAGATGACCAAAGTAGCTGAGCTTTAACTTTAGAATTTGACCCTCTAAAGAGCAGTCAGGGTTTATGGTCGACAATATCGACTGATTTGATCTTTTCTGGCGGTCCAAGGAACTCTCAACAGTCTTCGCCAGCACCACAATTCAATCGCGTCAGTTCTTCGGCGGTCAGCCTTTTTCACAGTCCAACTTTCGCATCCATACATCACAACTGGAAAGACCATAGCACGAGTTATACGGATCTTGGTTGGCAGACTAATGTCTCTGCTCTTTACTAGGCGGTCAAGGCTAACCATTGCTCTCTTTCCCAGAAGCAGGCGTCTCCTAATTTCATGGCTGCAGTCTCCTTCCGAGGTAATCTTGGAGCCCAAGAAGAGAAAATCTGTCACAGCTTCCACTTCTTGTCCCTTGATGCTCCAGTACTTGATAGGGCAAGACGCCATGATCTTTGTCTTTTTAATGTTCAGTTAAAGCCCAGACTTCTCACTCTCTTCTTGTACGCGCTTTACAAGTCTCTTGAGTTCCGCTTCACTTTCTGCCATTAAAGTGGTATCATCCGCATATCTAAGGTTGTTGATACGTTTTCCAGCAATCTTCACTCCAGCTGAAGACTCGTCCAGACCAGCCTTCCTGATGATGCACTCTGCATATAGGTTAAATAGGCAGGGCAACAGTATGCAGCCTTGCCTCACTCCTTTCTCAATCGGAAACCAATCAGTAAGACCATGCCCAGTTCTGACTGTGGCCTCGTGCCCTTCATACAGGTTCCTGAGGAGACAGATGAGGTGAATTGTAACTCCCATCTCTTGGAGAGCTTGCCACAATCTGCTGTGATCTACGCAGTCAAACGCTTTCGCATAATCAATAAAGCAGAAGTAGATGGGTTTCTGGAACTCTCTTGCTTTTTCCATGATCCAGCGAAGGTTGGCAACTTGGTCTCTAGTTCCTCTGCCCTTGAGAAACCCAGCTTGCACATCCGGAAGCTCCCGATCCACACACTGCTGCAGCCTACCTTGGAGGATTTTCAACATCACCTTGCTAGCATGCGAAATAAGCGCGATCGTGCGGTAGTTGGAACAATCTTTGGCGCTGCCTTTTTTTGGAATGGGATGTAAACTGAACTCCTCCAATCCTGTGGCCACTGCAGGGTTGTCCAAATCTTCTGACATAATGTATGCAGAATGTTAACAGCGTCATGGTTGAGGTTTTGAAGCAACTCAGCTGGAATGCTATCAATTCCGCTAGCTTTGTTCTTAGCAAGGCTGGCTAAGGCCCATTCAACTTCACTCTTCAGGATGCCCGGCTCGAGATCAGTGATCACAACCGTCTTATGTTGGGTTTGCACATTCAGGTCCTTCTTGTACAGTTCTTCTGTGTATTCCTGCCACCACTTCTTTATCTCTGCGACTTCAGTGAGCTCCTTGCCTCGTTTGTCCTTTATCACGCCCATCTTAGCACAGAAGCTTCCTTTGATATCTTTGATTGTCTTATACAGAGCTCTTGTGCTCCTTAATTGGCTGTTGTCCTCAACTGCTTGGCACTGTATGTTCAGTAAGGCATTCTTATCTCTCCTTGCTATTTTCTGAAAATCCGCATTGAGAACCTTGTATCTTTCTCTTTCCCCCATAACTTTCGGCATCCTCCTTTCCTCAGCTATTGGCAAAGCCTCTTCACATAACCAGTTTGCTTTCTTGAATTTCTTTTGCTTTGGAACTACCTTAGAAGCAACTTCTTGTATTATATCACGAACATCAGTCCACATCTCTTCGGGCTCTTTGTCTTCTAGATCTAATTCTTGAAATCGATTCCTCACTTCCACAGCATATTCTAATGGAACTTGATCCAGATTATACCTGAAAGGCCTTCTAGTTTTCTGCGTTTTCCTCAATCGAAGCTTAATCTTGGCAACAAGAAGCTGATGATCGGTGCCACAATCGGCTCCAGGCCTTGTTTTTACTGCTTGTATAGCGCTTCTCCATCTCTGTCGGCAAATAATATAATCGATCTGATTCCTGTACAGACCGTCCGGTGAAGTCCATGTGTACAGGCGCCTCTTGTGCTGTTGAAAATGTGTATTCGCTATGGTCAGGTTGTTTTCTTGACAAAACTCTACTAGCCTCTGCCCAGCTTCATTTGGCTCACCAAAACCGAACTTGCCTGTAATTCCGGATATTTCTTCACTCCCCACCTTAGCATTCCAGTCTCCTACGAGAAAAACGACGTCTGATGACGGGGTGCGGTCTAAAAGGCATTGTAGGTCCGCATAAAATCTCTCAACGTCAGCTTCTTCAGCAGTAGTGGTCGGTGCATAGACTTGAATAACTGTTATGTTGAAAGGGTGACCTTGGATCCGAAGTGAAATCATTTGGTCGTTTTTGGGGTTGTACCCTAGCACTGCTTTGCCCATTCTTCTGTTTACTATGAGAGCGACCCCATTCCTTCTCTTGAATTCGTGCCCACAATAAAAGACATAACGGTCGCCGGAGTTAAATTCTCCCATTCCGGTCCACTTGAGCTCGCTGATACCCAAGATATCAATGTTCAATCTGTCCATTTCTCGCTTGACGATATCCAGTTTACCTTGCGTCATAGATCTTACATTCCATGTTGCTATGTGATACATCTCCTTGCAACATCGGACTTTCCGGTCGCTTCGCGACACATCCACAACTGAGCGTCCTTTTGGCTTTAGCCCAGCCGCTTCATTCGTCCTGGAGCTACTAGGAATCGCCCTTCGTTCATCCCCAGTAACATGTGGGACGCTTTCCAACCTGGGGGGCTCATCTTCCGGCGCCATATCATTAATGGTATTGTGACTGGCCATAGGGTTTTCTTGGCAGGAAATACTGGAGTGGGTTGCCATTTCCTTCTCCAGTGAATCACATTTTGTCAGAACTCTCTGCCGTGACCTGTCTATCTTGGGTGGCCCTACACAGCAGAGCTCACGACTTTATCGAGTTTCGCAAGCCCCTCCGCCACGACAAGGCAGTGATCCATGAAGGGGTTATTGCGGTTATTAGTATATAATTATTTCATTATTATTTCTCGTCAAATGTCCAGCAGCAAAAACAGCAAGATTAAAAGCAAGAACGAAACAATTGTGCAACATAAAAAGATCTAAGATATAGTCAACCGTTCAATCAAGGTCCTGAGATATCCGATGCCGTTTCAGTACTGAGTGCTGGCGTAAGGTAGGCTCTAGAGTGACAGAAAAATTCAGGAGATGTTAATAGAGTTATTAAAAAAAGTTGTTTCAATTACAATATCTAGAATTTCTGGTTCTATTTTGATTTTAGTTCAGTTGTGTCTACTAACCAATATATTCCAATTTATCATTTGTTAGAGTTCAGGTCTCATTCTTATTCCACTGTTATTCGTAATCATCAATGTCTTCATTTTGATCAAGTTATTTTCAATTATGTGTATTTTCGCCGAGCCATTCTTTATCCGGCATCTTCAGTTTTTCCCATTCAAGCGGAAATCTCCGCCTGTGCGGGTTCCTCCGGCAGCCAACCATGGGAGAGGGAAGCCGGAGGCTTCTTACAAACACCGTCGTCACCGGACATTTTCGGCGCGTTGGTTCTTGAAAACGGGGCGTTTTCAAGAAACTTCAGCATCAGCATTGTGAGCACGACAGGTGACAGGTCGGGCTCTAACTGGTCAGTGGGTTTTTTGACGTGACCGCAACACACAGCTAATTCAGGTTGCTCCTCTGAGATGGCAGGGTGAGGTTGGAATTAAACTATCCCGTATTCTAGGATGCCGAGTCACACACGGCGCCCTTGGGCCACGCAATCAAGTTCTCACGGGTCGTTTAAAGATGGCCTTGATGTGTATGTCGGGTGGCTTTTCACATAATACGCTAGTTCACATCCCAAGTAGCACACATTACGTGGCCCACCTGGGGCCGGTATGGGCACGTTGGGCTTGGGCAACCGAAATAACACCCATGAGGGCCCCCTTTAGAGAACAAGCGGGCAAGCCCAATTTGGGCTGTCGCCTGTTTTTTCCATCTGGACATCATATAGGCGTGGAAGGGGCTAACTATGGACTTATTCCCCCATCTGGCTCTGAAGGGTCCCGCTTAGGGAATTTTAGGGTTGATGCAAAGAAAATTCGGGCTTTTTGTAGAAAGCGCCTGGGGAAATCTAATTGGAGCGGTCCACTCAAAATCCCAACAGGTCCGGCATGGGCCGCGGCGAGGCTAAATACGGGTATGCCTGCACATTGCCAACATGGGACCCTTGAGGGGTACTCGAGGGAAAGTCAGACGGAAATGTGGGCTTCATGCCGAAAATTCTTGGGCTGCCCCAAATGGGATGCCTACCAAAAATCTAGATATTTTTCTCATGACTTGTAGCGGGACATGAAAGCGCTCCTTCCGGCTTAGGCCCGCATCGGTCTCTTGCGGGGCACTTTAGGGCAGATCCGATGCAAATGTGGGCATAAAGCAAATAGAAGACAGGCAAACCTGATTGGGGCCCCCCCCACTCAAAAGCCGAATAAGTCCCGCATGATTTTCGGCCGGGCTGAAAAGCGGGCATCCACCCATGCTGTTCACACGAGTATTCCTTGCGGTACTTGCGATCAAATGCACCATATGTTTGTATTCCATGGGGTAAAAATAAAATCAGCCCAATTGGGGCTGCCATGAAAGGCCGCAGTGGGCCCCAAATTGGCCGTAGGCGGGTTTACCGCTCTGAAACGTCTCCGCCCTATCTTTAAGGCGCCATTTTATTTTTGTAATTCGTGTTATACGGGCCGCTAATTGCCTTTCCTGGAGGTTTCACATGATTTCCCTAAGCATACCTCTGCCATGAATAAAGAGTATCTATTTTCAATCTAGAGACTACGTTATATGCAGTAATGGCAACAAATATAGAGCCGTAACTGTTCCGTGTTACGAGTATGTTCTGTACTTCCTCCATAGTTTTCCTGCGCCATCATTATTCTACACACACCACCGAAATAAATATTCAGTACAAAATTTTCGGGGTGATGTGGGCCAGCCCACATTATTGTAACGTGTAGAATAAATTTATTTTATATTACATAGTGTCGAATACAAGGTAAAAAAATAGTGCTCAATGTTTCACACTTGAATAATGGAAATTGGGCAGCCCCAAAAATGCCATATTTAACCCATGAGTGCAACACCTGGGCAACAGACTGGCCTCCACAAAGCCCGCGCGGGTACAATTCAGGTATTGGTCGGATTAATTGACTTAATAATTAAAACCTTGATCAATGAAGCAGCCCTGCCTGCGCAAAAGTAGGACCCATTAGGGATTTTAGTGTACTACTCACATTCAGCAATCTCGGCTGAATGCGGGCAGCCTATATTTGGGCTGCCCATACGGGTACCGATTGGGACCGATCCCGCATGGGGACCGTACGGGCTGCCCCCACGGGCCCAACGCGGGCCCCCACGTCATAGCCGACTTTGTGCTACTTGGAATCTGAAGGCTAATGAGCATGCGTGGTGCAAAAGAGGCATAGATTGAGGGATTTGTGTTGAAGCTAGCTGCAATCTGCACATACGCAAACGAAAATCCCGAAGGGTGCCGCACACGGGAGGATTTACAGCTTTCGAGGCATGTCCTTATAGATGCACAGCTTTTTTTTTTTTTTTTTCATCAGCCTGTTTATACCCACTGCAGGGCGAAGGCCTCTCCCATATTTCTCCACTTAACCCGGTTCTGTGCTAGCTGCATCCACTTGACCCCTGCGAACTTCTTAATCTCATCCGCCCACCTAACTTTCTGCCGCCCCCTGCTACGCTTTCCTTCCCTTGGAATCCAGTTTGTTACCCTTAGCGACCATCGGTTATCCACTCTTAGCACTACATGTCCTGCCCAAGTCCATTTTTTCTTCTTAATTTCTACTAGAATGTCGGTAACTTGAGTTATTTCTCTGACCCACTCTGCACGCTTTCTATCTCTTAATGTTACCCCTACCATTTTTCGTTCCATAGCCCTCTGGGTTGTCCTTAATTTAAGTAGAACTCTCTTGGTTAGCCTCCACGTTTCAGCCCCATAGGTGGGTACAGGCAAGATGCAACTGTTGTATACTTTCCTCTTGAGCGATACCGGTAAGCTGCTAGTCATAATCTGCGAGTGCTTGCCGAATGCGCTCCATCCCAATCGTATTCTTCTTGTTATTTCCTTTTCGTGGCCCGGATCTTCGGTTACTACCTGTCCTAAGTAGACATATTCGCCTACTACTTCCAGTATTTCGCTACCTAATGTAAACTGCTGTTCCTTCTCAGAATATAACCAGCCCTTATACATAGCATTCATTGATTACGAAAAAGCATTTGACTCAGTTGAAACCTCGGCGGTGATGCAGGCATTGCGAAATCAGGGGGTAGACGTGCCGTACGTGAAAGTGCTGGAAGATATATATAGTGGCTGCACTGCAACCATAGTTCTGCAAAAAGAAAGTAACAAAATTCCCATAAAGAAAGGTGTTAGGCAAGGAGACACAATCTCCCCAGTACTATTCACAGCTTGTTTAGAGGAAGTATTCAGAGACTTGGAATGAGAGAAGTTAGGGATAAGGGTAGATGAGAATACCTCAATAATCTGCGATTTGCTGATGACATTGCCTTGCTAAGCAACTCAGGGGATGAACTGCAAATAATGATTGATGACCTAGACAGGAAAAGTAGAAAGGTAGGCTTGAAAATCAATATGCAGAAGACGAAGGTAATGTTCAACAGCCTCGGGAAGGAACAGCAGTTGACATTAGGATGCACAGCTTATGTGTCCCACAAATGTTTCATCTTAAGGGCATCCTGTAGTTATAAAAATATTCTGTGTCAGCGCGCATACTTGCAAAATGTGCTGGTGGTGGCGACATGTTTGTTGCTTTTGTGAACGCCACAGTGTTATTACACATAGAAACAAAATTTGGGAGACACCTAACCTCCACCACTGAAAGATGCGAGTGAGTAACCCCTTCAAGTTTTGCTGCTATTATCTCCTAATACTTCGTGGCATGAAGTTGCGAACTGGCCCATTACGTGGCCCCCGAGACAGATACAAAAGAAGCCCCTATTTAACCAAGCCATACGAAAGTGTGTGTGTGATCGAAGAGAGGCGTGTACTACACCAAAATGGGGGTGGAAGGTTTGATTGCCATTTCAAGCTCCTATTTGAAATGAGAGGCCCGAGTTGGCAGCGCCTGTCATGTCACGTGGTCTTGTGACGTCACACTGCCTTCCCATCAATCAGTGCTCGGCCTCAAAAAGAAAAAAATAAACAAACCTCCTTATGATTCTTCACCGTTCAGGGTGTTTTCCGGTCAACTCAACTTCTTCGCAACTTTTTTTTTCTTATGGTGCAGCTTCCACTTGTGCGAGCTCCTGGCGCAACGACTACGCCGTTGACGAGTTGCTGCGCAGTGTTGGCATAGAAACAATTCGTCTGAAGGATATCTCGTTCGACGTGGATGAAAAGAGTGGGATCTCGGGATTTATCGAATTTCACCTTGAAAATGGAACTCTTGGCAACCTGCGCCGACGAGTGAGCATCCGGCTCTTTTATAGCATGCTGGCTTGCCGTAGTTCTCTAACTACATTCCATAGGATTGTTGCGTTAGCTAGGAGTTTAAACGTCTCATAGTTTTTTGCACTGATAATATAAGCTTTCGAGATATACCTTAACAAGATAGAGTTAAAGGATGCTGCAACGGCGTTCGATCGAAGCCTTTATATAAAGTGGTAGCCGGCAGGAGCCATTTACGTGCATTGTCTGGTCTGCGGGCAGCGTGGCACAGATAAACCAAATGATACGAGGTAGTTAGCAAGAGAAGCCAAGTCGGGGAGAACATTTGCGATAAGAGGCTGAGATAGGAATCAACAATCCGGTACCTCTGTTTCCCGAACCAGACATGAATAACCCTGACATCTATGTCGGGGTGCTTGCTCGAAATGGGGTTATAGCTTGCGACGTCGCGCTCCATGTGTGAGAAAATACTCATGAATTGAAATTCTAGGGACTATGTGAGTAGCAGTGTCCATCTACATGTACAGTCGAGAGAGCCGCGATGTATACCCCATACTGGGAGACCCCCCCCTCCACACACACACACACACACACACACACACACACACACACACACACACACACACACACACACACACACACACACACACACACACACACACACACACACACACACACACACACACACACACACACACACACACACACACACACACACACACACACACACACACACACACACACACACACACACACACACACACACACACACACACACACACACACACACACACACACACACACACACACACACACACACACACACACACACACACACACACACACACACACACACACACACACACACACACACACACACACACACACACACACACACACACACACACACACACACACACACACACACACACACACACACACACACACACACACACACACACACACACACACACACACACACACACACACACACACACACACACACACACACACACACACACACACACACACACACACACACACACACACACACACACACACACACACACACACACACACACACACACACACACACACACACACACACACACACACACACACACACACACACACACACACACACACACACACACACACACACACACACACACACACACACACACACACACACACACACACACACACACACACACACACACACACACACACACACACACACACACACACACACACACACACACACACACACACACACACACACACACACACACACACACACACACACACACACACACACACACACACACACACACACACACACACACACACACACACACACACACACACACACACACACACACACACACACACACACACACACACACACACACACACACACACACACACACACACACACACACACACACACACACACACACACACACACACACACACACACACACACACACACACACACACACACACACACACACACACACACACACACACACACACACACACACACACACACACACACACACACACACACATCGCCCGTATTTGTTAGCTGTAGTTGCCCACCCTCTCCACTTAATGCATGAAAATGCACTACTGTACAACAAACTGCGCAATGCCGAATTTCGCCGCAGTGGAAGTGTAAACCGTCCATCGTACTGGGCGATATGTCATTTCGGATTTGACCTCTTTCAGAATGCGGCCTTGTGCAGTGTGGTGCAGTAGTGCTTTTTAATGCAGTATGTGGAAAAAGTGGGCAACTACGTTCAGTCGAAATGAGTGCTGCGTTCTCCACTTCATCGAGATGACTGTATTTGTACCTTCTTTTACTCCGCCTTTACGCTGTGATTCGTGAGCTGAATGTGCAAAAAGACCGCTACTTCGCTTCTCCATCTTCACTTAATCGGCCATAATACATCCCTTATCTCCCTATTCCTGACACACATGGAATAAATGGAGCAGCATGCACTTGCTACACACGCTATTTTCTGGTGCATATAAAGAGGTGCACTGAATTCTCATCAAAATATTTCGACACAGTAGTCGTTGAAAGCACAGTTTCTCCGAAAAGTATCGGCATTATTTAAATTTGCATCACTATGGGCGTCTGCGCCCCGTTTTATCTGTGCAGGTGCGACGACTAGGCAGCTGCGACTTAACGGACGAACGGCACCAGCCAGCTCCACACTTCCGCCTCTGCTGCTCCCTGAGCGTGCGTGGCTTGGTCGCCAAGTACGACGTCGAGACGCTCACGGACGGCCGGTCCAGGAATGTGGCCGTTGAAGTACTCGTCGACAGCGGTGCCACACACATATGCATCGATCGGTTTTTCGCCAATTGCACAAAATGTACGTTTCATTTACACGCCGCCCTGTTATTTGTATAGAGGTATTAATCTCTTTCGCGTAATCTCTTTCGCGGATAATATGGGGATAGAATCTAGGATCATCGGATTCTGAGTAAGATACGCTATTCATAGGCCGCGCAGGCGAGTAGGGCTTCGTTAAGGCAAGAATTTATATTAAATTCAGCTGGTATTCAATACAATAAGGTACGTAGTCAGAAGATTTGGACAACCCTGCAGTGGCCACAGGATTGGAGGAAGTCAGTTTACATCCCCATTCCAAAGAAAGGCAGTGCCAAAGATAGTTCCAACTACCGCACGATCGCGCTTATTTCGCATGCTAGCAAGGTGATGTTGAAAATCCTCCAAGGTAGGCTGCAGCAGTATGTGGATCGGGAGCTTCCGGACGTGCTAGCTGGGTTTCGCAACGGCAGAGGAACTAGAGACCAAATTGCCAACCTTCGCTGGATCATGGAAAAAGCAAGAGAGTTCCAGAAACCCATCTACTTCTGCTTTATTGTTTATGCGAAAGCGTTTGACTGCTTAGATTACAGCAGATTGTAGCAAGCTCTCCGAGAGATGGGAGTTCCAATTCACCTCATCTGTCTCCTCAGGAACCTGTATGATGGGCAAGAGGCCATAGTCAGAACTGGGCATGGTCTTACTAATTTTTTTCCGATTGAGAAAGGAGTGAGGCAAGGCTGCATACTGTCGCCCTGCCTATTTAACCTATATGCAGAGTGCATCATGAGGAAGGCCGGCCTGGACGAGTCTTCAGCTGGAGTGAAGATTGCTGGAAAACGTATCAACAACCTTAGATATGCGGATGATACCACTTAAATGGCAGAAAGTGAAGTGGAACTCAAGAGACTTCTGATGCGCGTACAAGAAGAGAGTGAGAAGTTTGGGCTTAAACTGAACATTAAAAAACAAAGATCATGGCGTCTTGCCCTATCAAGTCCTGGAGAATCAATGGACAAGAAGTGGAAGATGTGATAGATTTTCTGTTCTTGGGCTCCAAGATTACCTCGGAAGGAGACTGCAGCCATGAAATTAGGAGACATCTGCTTCTGGGAAAGAGAGCAATGGTTAGCCTTAACCGCCTAGTAAAGAGCAGAGACATTAATTAGTCTGCCAACCAAGATCTGTATAACTCGTGCTATGGTCTTTTCAGTTGTGATGTATGGATGCGACAGCTGGACCGTGAAAAAGGCTGACCGCCGAAGAATTGACGCGTTTGAATTGTGGTGCTGGCGAAGACTATTGAGTGTTCCTTGGACTGCCAGAAGATCAAATCAGTCGATATTGTCGACCATAAACCCTGACTGCTCATTGGAGGGTCAAATTCTAAAGTTAAAGCTCAGCTACATTGGTCATCTGATGAGAAGAGAGGAGTCGCTGGAGAAAGCTTTGATGTTGAGAAAGGTTGAGGGTCGCCGGAGAAGGGGTAGGCAGCGAACGCGATGGTTATATGGCATCCTCGAGGCACTGCAGATTAAGTTATGGGATGTTAGGAAGATAGTGAGAGACCGGAAAGCGTGGCGTAACAAGGTCCATAGGGTCACGAAGAGTCGGACACGATTGAACGACTGAACTGAGTTACGACTGCATGATAATAAGTATTTTTAAGATAACAGAGGCTCAACTCGGATCGACTGCAGTCAAGCAAGACCAACTAGCTCAGCTTACCCACACTACACATTAGGTTGAGAGCCTAGCAAAATCTTAACGTGGCTATCAGAGAGAATGCGCTTTCGCATAATACAATGTCAGTTACTGGAACCAAGCCCTTTCTCAATTTCCTTTTTTTTTTTTCGGAATTCGCATTTTTATACCAAGCCGCTAACTGGACACTGCATTAAAACTTCTTTCTGGGTGAGTCAGTACATATTTTACATTACAAATTTAGAGCGTAAAAAAAAAAATCAGCGCACAGACAGAATAACGACACAGAACAGATGAGCGCTTCTGATGTGTGCCGTTATTCCATCTGTGTGTGGTTTATTCGCTCTCTGACTTTATAAGATCATTGTAGAATGTGTGATGACTGAAACTGCTCCGTTTCTAGATGGTCCTTGAAAGTCGAGCACGTTGCTGAGGGCGTCTTTCCGAAGAAGATAAAACGTATGAAAATTCCACCTAAGAGAGCAGTAAATTAGCCACGAATAACTTCAGGGTGGGTAATATTTACTCACCTTGTATTTAATTTCGCTTCGTTTTCTAATGCTGAGAAATATATATGGCAAGCAACTAAATGGTAACAGATAAACTAATTTGGCCTGTTAAATAGAAAGATACCTAAAGGTATTTCACTGGGAGCGTTCCATCATATAGACTTTGGCTTGTAGCCCTAACGTCCCAAAGAGAGACACGCTGTGAGGGTCGCCGTAGAGGAGGGCCGGCGATTTCGATCCCTCGGATTTATTTGCGTGCACTGACATCGCACAGCACACGGGCGCCTAGGTTTGCGCCTCGATCTAGGAACGCTGCCGTGGCCTGGGTTCGATCAAATAGAAGTATTGTTTAGGCCAGTTGGTGCATACTAGAATTCCGCAAGAAACATGAGGCGACAGCCAAGGGGGTGGCCCTGTTGTTTTTGTTTTTTTGCTTTTTCTGCCCTCGTTTGTGGCGTCTAAAGTTAAATTCTAAAGTTAAAGCTCAGCTCCTTGTGTCATCTAATGAGAAGAAAGGAATCGCTGGAGAAAGATTTGATGTTGGGAAAGGTTGAGGGTCGCCGTAGTAGGGGTAGGCAGCGAACGCGATGGTTAGATGGCATCCTCGAGGCACTGCAGATGAAGTTATGTGATGTTAGGAAGATAGTGAGAGACCGGAAAGCGTGGCGTGACATGGTCGATAGGGTCACGAAGAGTCGGACACGACTGAACGACTGAACTGAACTTGTGGCGTCATATTCCTTGTGAATCTCGGGGATCTGATCCCGCGTCGTTGAATTCAGCAGTCTATGTGTTGTGACCCCTGAGCCACCGTGGCGGAAAGTTCAATTGACACTCGAACGCTTCTAGGACAGATCGATGAGAATAACCAAGGATGTTTTAGGTTCCGGCCTGGTGCGTAGGCCTCGACAACAAACACTAGTACAACAAATTTGCCTGTTCTAAAACTTAATGTAGGTGGCGCCGACGACTGACTTGTTGATATTTGTAACGAACGCAAGGACAGCCGCCGCCATTGCCCTCCACTGCCGTCACTGAGGTCACCGGTCGATAAAAGCTTAAAGATCGCGCCGGAGACTCCGAACTACACAGTGGCCGTGGTAACCGCCACTCGCAAGTAAAGAAAAAACGAGAACAGTGGGCAGAGCGGCCGAAAGTTAAAAGGTTGTATTGCACTTTTTTACATATTAGCATTGACGGCAACAGAAGTACGTTAGTAGACAGAACAAAAGGAATACTTATAAGTGACTATGCTGAAACATGAGAGAAAAAAACAACAACGATGAATGCACCTGCATTGTGTTATGCACATAATACAAAAGGAACACCCAAGACGCGGAGGGTGAGGCATTTAAACAATCATAATGTACGACTTGGCAAAAGTGTCAATAATAGAAAACTAGAATACGAATATTTTTGCCAAGTTATTTGAAAAACGTCTGTGGCAGAACCATACTATAACAGCAGTAAAGCTCAGTAAGTATAGCGTGGGTAGCGTATAGTGCATCATTTGTTGGCCTTAACTGGTAGGGCATTTTTAACTATCTAAAGTGCTCCAGTGCAGACATAATGCGCTGTTTTGTTTTGTTCTAACCCAGAAAGTCTGATCAGGGTGCCATCGTTTTTTATTAATGCCAGTTTATATTTATCGCACAATAGTTATACATAAATTTTATTGGTATAGTATTGTGTGCCTCTGAAAAAGTATTGTGGTGCGGAAAAGCTACAAGAGTTTACTTGCAATGGTGCATGAACATTTCTCTAAAACAATAGATTTCTTGAAATTTTCATCTGTTGCTGTTGCCCATGCGAGACATCCGTAGTTAGTTATAGAGGGGAACAAAGGGTTATAAAGTATCATGTTAACAGATATAAAGAAATTAAAACAATGACGTCGCATGATACCAACTGTTCTAGAAAGCTAATTAATCAAGCAAATGATGTGGTCGTTGGACAACCCGTCTGTAAAACATACACCAATTGGTTTATAAAACTACCCAAATTGCGTTCTGGTATTGTCTAGTTCAATCTGGGGAAACTTAAAATGATATCGGCGTGTTTGAAACATCAAAGGTTTAGTTTTATAACGTTAATTTGCCAAACGTTACTTACGGCCCAAGTGAAAACTTCAGTTAGGTTTTATGGACTCGATTTTCAAGATCGGTGCTCAAAGTACCCGGGAAGAACAGATTGGTATCTGCGTAAATTATGAGCTTATAACATCGCTTTTGACGTGCACAATGTCATTATTATAGCGAACAAAGACGAGGGGCCCGAAATACTGGTTTGAGGAAAGCCAGAAGCCATACCAGATTTGTCTCGTTATCAGGCATTATAGCGAGGCTCCTTGCCACCCAATGTCCAAAATAAATATTTTTGTACTATTTCTTGTGCATGCCATCGTCACACTTTGATGGCCAGAAGGCGGGGGCTGCGATTTCATATTTATATCATTATGGGTAGCATTGAGAGTGCGTAGTGCATTTTTAGAATAATGGGGCTAGTAAGATTTTCTCCGTAAAACAAAAACAAGAGGGAAACGAAAAGAAAAAAAAAAAAAAACGTCCAAGGTTTCCGCGCGTGACTATAACCACGAACCTGCGTAGCCCCACAAAAATGCGCGTCAGCAGTCAGCGCTGGCATGTGGAAAAAAAGAACGCTTTTCCCTGTCTAACGTTCGTGCGCTGTTTCGCAATTTGTATCTCGATCTCAAGTCAACAAATGACGATTCCACTTAGTGTACTGCTCTCTAAGCATGCTGAATTTTGGCGTGGCTACCAGAGGGTGCATAATTGTTTTGCACTTTTATTAGGCTTCAGGTTTTGCAAGCACATGTCGGAGTAGCCTAATTTGACTGACATGCCATCATCTTAGGACCAATGCAGTTTGTCCTTCTCAGACCTATTTGCAGAAATATTTTTTGTGTGTTATATTACAAGCTTTGGTATTAACTTTTGGCTACCGGTTCAGTGTCTCCAAAAATTCACGTCCGGCTAAGCTTTTTATAAGTTGAAATAGCAAAAGAAGAGTTGAATTATCAATACCGCGTTTGTTTCGTAATGACAACAACTGCGAATGAAACGGAAGAAATCGCGTAAAAAAGCGGCAATAGTGTTTTTTTTTTATTTTTGCATACAGTTTATACATTGTTAATATTTTGCAGTGCTCCTTCCACTCAGCTGTTTTAACAAAACAGTGCATCGATCTTAGCTACTTCGTGCATTCGACCGAACTGCATACCTTTCCGCTCTGCACGGTTTGAGCGCTATACCGGTCTGCATAATCCTGTTCAAGCTTTGTTGAGAATGGGCGACACCGGCATGAGACTGGTACTGCAGCCATATTCTCCGGTAGAAACTAGTTTGGCGAATTACAGGAGTTTTGAATAGGAACTTTTATTTCTAGCTTTTAAAATATTGTACAGCAGTACATATGTACTGCGCGCTAGGAAAGCAGATTTTAATGTCTGAACACTTCAAACTTATGCCATTAACATTAGCACAATAAGTTAGCCGTAATTCTTGTCATCTCTTGGGCAAAGTTACTACCACTTTCACCATATTATATTAATGAATGGCATTATATTATGTCGGGAAATGAAAAATTCCCCTTTTTCTCTTCATATAGTGGAGAAATGCATCTAACACAACACATCTCGCCTATATGCATGGCGTGAAAGGATAATATTCTAAAATTATACGCCTGTGCTCTTTTACAGTTTTTTCTCCCACGTGTTTCGCCTGTTTTACTTGAAGCGCCAGTCGCTGTGAATCAGTGACAAATGAATGAAAAGTAATTACTTCATTGACAAAGCCTCATTCGCTCAATATCTTTCCATGAAATAGCATTCAATGTTACTGGCCTCAAATACAGTTTTATTCGACACCAGTTTGATAAACCTGTCAACTGCAGAACAGAAGGAAATATTGACGGAAATCTTTCTATATTTAAATATGCACCAAAGATAGTTATTTGCGATTATACTTCGTTTCGAAAGAGTAGTGAAGACGGTCATAAAACACCCAGAGGAGAACCTTTTTGACGATGATAATGACGCTAATATCAAAAACCTATGAAGCCGGCCGCGGAATATCTGCGGGTAAAGAAATGTTTGAAGATAAATTTTTCGACAGGAGAAAAAAAACGTGCTTTTAAACAAGTTCAAGGTAAAAAAGAAAAGCGCTTGTATAGATTTTCTGTGCTGGCTGTAGATAAAAAACTAGACGCCATCAGAATGCATCAAACGTAGGTATAGTTGATAGATCAATATTTTGAAGTTACTTCAACATAATGTTACTTGCAGGTTGGGTGTCCACGGCTTAAGGATTTTCACTGCTTATCGACCTACGTTTGTTCGAATAAGTAAAAAAGATGCGGATCTCCAAGATGTTCTGATGCTATAAGAAATATTGTCTTTTCGTCTGCGCAGGTACGAAGTACGGCTACCGCACTTTAAATCTGACAACAAAGGTGATGCCCCCCAAGATGTCAATGGGCCTCAGTACCAACGTTCTCAACGAATTCAATAAAGAGGTTCTATCTCGAGTTGAGAAGGAAATCATCATGGCGATCGAGAGAGCTTACATGCCGGCACTGGAGGAGAAGATGACAACGCTGATCGTAACCGACTTAACAAGCCAGCCGAGGCTGCACGAGTGATCCGAGGTTAAGAATAAATGCCTGTGCAATAATCCTAAATAAAGACATGGGATACCGCATGCGTCTTTTCTTTGTCTGGCAATGCTTCACTGGGCATGAGAGGTGTCATCACATCATCCCATTACTGTCACACGCCTGTCACAAGCTGCACAAACAGTTGCTCAAAGAAATAGCCAAGTTGCCTTTCGTAATTAGTGTGCACGCTAACTACTCCCAGTTGATGTTTCCTTCCTCTGCTGGCCTGTGGCATAGCAGTCATGCCAGGGGCTGGCATTGGTTACAATTTCGTTGATTAAGTCCAATCATTGATTGAAGATATACTGCACTGTTCCTTTTCTAACGGCGCCTGCAAATGTCTTCTGAAGCTTCGGATTGAAAGTGTCCCAAAGATTAAAAGAAGCTTCACGGCTTTCAAACCATATCCGTGCAGATAGATCACTAGGTGCGGCCTCAACTTTGTTGAGTCGTTTCAAGCGTTGAAGGATGCAACACCGTCAAAAATGCCAAGCCAGTCCATCATCCGGTCCCTCTTGGTAGCTGGGGTTCTCACGGGATGGACTAAAATCATAGGATGTGTCTGCCCGGCTTGTTCCGTCTTCAAGGGAATGGTCACGTAGTCTGGGGCTGAGCACTTCCACCAGGTAGTGGTGACAATGCCGTTGGAAACAAATGAGGAGAGTGGAGTTGCGCTTAAATTAACTCTTTATTGGGCTTACTTGCGCCCGCGAAAGAACTAAGCCATCAGCGGCGGCGATAGCAGCAAGCGTGCTGGTCGGTCGTCGGTCTACGAGTGCCCAATGCACTTGTTGCGCTTCAATTTAAAGTCATCACGGAAACACCTCGATAAAACGCAAAAGGTGACTAGCACCATCGAGAACTATGTAGAAACAGACGTTCGTGGCTGGAACTATTTGTGGTACATCTCGGCGCATCTTAACAAAGAAAATGATAACACCGCGTCTCGCGACAAAGACATCAACAAAGAGTGCAAAATTGTCCTGTGCACAAAGCGATAATGCTGCATGCTCGCGTGTTATAAAAAAAAAAAACTAATAAATGTTTGAATGGTTCGCGGCATTATACAACGAAATGTATTAGCATATTGAGGCATAGTTTGCTCCCAACAGCAAATTTAGTAAGAACAACTTTTTGCACTTCGTGAAAACAATCTTCAGAATTATAGTAGCTTTTTAGTATAAATGGGGCACCAGTTCTAAAACCTGAATGAAAGCATCCTTATAATTAGTTTCCTTATAATTAGTTTCGGTATCAAGAAATTTCTCATCATTAATTTTCTTATCTCTAATTTTCTTATCACTGATTTCCTCATCGCCAAGTTCCTTGTGACTATAATTTCTACTACGCCAATTTTTTCTTGGTACGACATATTATAATGCAACACAAATGGCTTGTCGTTACTACATACTACTAGTCCACACTAATGATGTATCGTTATGAGATACCACAATAAATTGTTTCTCATTAAGACATACTACTATATTACACTTATTTCTTGTTACGACATACTACCACACTTCACTAAGCTTCGCATACACAGTCGTGGCTTCGCTTTTTACTCCCAGCGTGGTGGGCCGTGGTTAAGGCTCTCGATTGCTGCTTTGGATGGATGCGAAAAGCAAGGCGCCCGTGTGCTGTGCAGTGTCATTGCTGGTTAAAGAATCCCTGGCTGAAATTTCCGATCCCTTTTACTACGGCGTCTTTCATAACTCGAGTCGCTTTGGTGCACTAAACACTACAAACCAAATTCAGTTTTCTGCGTCCACATTTTGCGTCCAGGGTTTGGTCTCACCAACATTGCCTATTAATGCTTTCGCATTATTTATATACACGTTTCAGTACTTACCGATTCTAAGGGACCGACGGGCACAACAGATAAGCGCGGGAAGTCGGGGAAAGTATGTGGCTACCTGCCCAGCTCCTCTTTGTTCTTGTAGCATGAGTGGATGCAGGTGGTGTGCAGACAGGAGGGCGCCGCGAGGCACCTGGCGAAGCACGCAAGGCCATTTAAGATGACGAGTGTTACGAGCTGAGTGACAGTCAGTGACGTGGTGAACACCAGCTTGCACGCGCCGTCTTAATACCGCAGTTACAGGCGATACACACATGCACACGGGCACCCGGTGGAATGCTGTGGCGAGCGCTAACATAGCACTTCACTTGTGACGACAGGCGAGCCGTGACAGGACCGCTGACCGCTCTTTGCTTCCCCCCCCCCCCCCTTTTTCTTTTGCATACCGAGCTGAGCGCGCTGTCTTGCCTCGCTGTTGCAGGCGAGACGCTCGGTCACGCGAGCGCCCTATGGAATGTGGTGGCGAGCACTAACAAAAGCGGTTCCCTCGTGAGGACTGCCGAGCTGCGACAGAACCACGGGCCACTCTTGTATTTATTATCTTTTGTAGCAACGGTACCCATTGACTTGAATGTTGCAACGGCCGGTTGAACGGACACGTGTACCGCGGAATGTAGGAAGGATGTGGCCCTAGGGTGTTTTCTTTTTTTTTTCAATGAGAGAGAGGGTTTAGTTCTCTTGAAATTGAAGGGAGAGCTGGACATGCGAACCAACCAATCAGGCTGATGTTTGTGGTAATTGGATGTTGTGGAAACTAGGGCTGGACATCTGGGGGTAAAACCGAGCGCGAGGGCCCAGTACGGCGGCCTGGGCTAGGTTTAGAAGCTCTGCATCTTCGGCTATGGCAAGGTGGGAATGTCTCCCTATTAGCCAGTACCACCTTGTATTTTTGTTTAATTCATGTTCTAGTGGTCGACATTTCCGGAGTCCTCCACTAGGGCGTCTCTCATAGCCTGAGTCGCTTTGGGACGTTAAACCCCACAAACCAAACCAAACCAAACCAAATTTTGTTGTTGTGAATACTGTGTATAAAAACATTCCGTTATTCTTCTGGGAACCTCCGATATTTAATACATCGCTGCAAGGAACTTCCGCTGCAACACTGTATACCGTCTCTGATGGTGCACCCCTGGTGCACAAAGGAAAGGAACCAACAAAGGAACCTCCACTGCAACACATACCGTCTCCGACGGCGCACCCCTGGTGCGAAGGAGCCTCACTGGCGCAGTCGTACAGGCTGTCTCTACAAGTCAAGTAGAGACAAAGTAAGGCAGCGGAGAAGACGGATGAGGTGCAGGCAGAGAGAGGCTGGAGCAAAGGAGACCAGAAGAGAGGTCGCAGCTGAGACTACAAGACGGACCAGCAACACAGCACTGAAGCCGGCTAGGAAGAAGCAGCAGGGTGAGTCCAAAACTCGCTGATCACCAACGAGTAGAAGCAAAGTGTTGCCTCCCGGAGAAAGGGGGTTAGTGCCAGACGTCAGACGGCTAGTGGGAGCTCATCGCGAAAGTGCGGCGACAGGAGGTGCAGCAACGTACAAGCTACAGCGGTGCTACACTTCAGTGGGTGAGTCTCCTCTCTTCGCACCGGCGTGAGTGCTACTGTCCGGATAAAACTTTGGAGGTTCATGGAAACACGCTTCGCTTATTTGGACCCAGACAGGCGAAAACGGCAAGCAATGAGCGACGAGGAGAACGATGTGGCACGAGACGCCGATCTAGGGGCGCAGCTCCCGATCGGTACGGAGCCGGGCACGCTGGGAAGCCATATAGATGTCAGTGTCATTAGCGACAAGGAGTTTAGCAGATCGGGTAGGGACGGGACAGAAGGTGGTATCACAAAGAGGAAAAAAGGCAACTTCCACGCGGGCGCAGTACATTATGGCACAATGTGTGGAACGCAAATCGTAGCCCAAGATGATGTGTGAGCATTTAGAACGTACAATAAATTCAATGGTGTGTAAAATATCTTCGATCAGGACACGGCCGCCCACACCTTATCGAGGCGGTGCGAGGCGAAAAGTCGGAAAGCGCGCTGATCACCTTGCGAAATCGAGGGCAAAGCGCTTCACTGATTATGGATTCGGCAGCGCCCGTGTCGACAAGAGCATGTAATGCGACGTCGTCAACAAACACTTGTGTTACGTTAGCGGGAGAACACGGTGGATTTGAAGAGTTCAAACCAAGCGCAGTTCTTGTCCCGGAAACTGCGACTGTTAGTTTCCCTAAATAGTGCCGGTAGAGCGTTGTAGAAGTAGAGACGGTGAACGGCGACGAGGAGAAAAGGATCGACGAGGGGTATACGTTTGATGGTCGCGAGATACAAAGTCGGAACCGGGTGGAGTTCTCGGCCAGGGTTGCTCGGTATAGTAGGAGTATTCCCGGGAGGAGGTCAAAGCGAGAAGGTGGAAGGCGTTGACGGCAAACACGTGCGACATGGCTCGGCAGCCCGTAAGAGTAGCAGATTGACTGGTTGTCTGCGGTGGGCGAATGGTTCGGAGGGCGTTGGCGCACCCTTGGAATAGGGACATAGAATGCATGCTCAGACAAAGGCGGAGGATGGAAGGGAGAAGCTGGCTAGTTGGAACCAGATGCGGATGACTGTAGCAGCCTGGCCGCAACTTGGGCTTATATGTCGAAGGTGCCGTTACTTTCAGCCGCACCGGGCGGGTGGCAGGACTTCAGCGATTTGATCTTGTACGAGCCTCCGTATAGTGTGGCCAAAGACGGAGCCATTCCAGGAACCAGGCGGCCAGTGTCTTGCAATTAAAGGATGAGGGACAGCTGACGGGCGACCTCTTCGCGAACGAAGGCTTTGATTTGTTGAATCAAATGGCTGCTCACTGATGGAGTAGAACCGCCCAGGGCTAGTGCACGGGACCGCCGGGTAGAAGCGCACTGATTACGGAACCGGTCGTAGTGCTGGCAGCGTTTGAACACGTCACTTACGATGGCAGGAGATTCACCCAGCGCATCTGAAACGCGTTCTCAGCAATGCCTTTCAGGATGTTTCTGATCTTATCTGCTTCAGACATTAGTGGGTTGATGCCTTTGCACAGGCCAACGATGTCTTCAATATAACTGGTGAAGGTCTCGTCGGCACGCTGAACTGGCTCACGCAAGTGTTTTTCTGCCCGGCGCTTGCGAACTGTAGGGCGGATGAACATTTCCCCCAAATTCTTGAATGCAGACCAACATGGCAGGTCAGCCTCATGGTTGCGGAAGCAGAGCTTCGCAATATTATATAAAAGATTACATTACTCAGCTTGATAGTGTCATCCCATTTGTTGCAGTTGCTGACGCGCTCATATGCCGACAGCCAATCGTCGTCGTCTTGTTCAGCCGTGCCAGTGATGAGGCATGGATCACGCTGCCGTAGGACTCCAGAACATACGATCGTGGTCGGGACGGGCGGCAGAGACGAGGTGGTCTGGTCCGGCATGGTGGATGCAGCCGGCAATGTGCGGTTCCGGGTTTCCAGGATGAACGGGAACGTATCCAGGACTTGCACCACTTGTAGGGGTGCGTTTACACAAGAAGCCCAAATGGACCTAGCTGTTAAGGATTAACTTGCAGCGGAGGGTCAGGCGTAGACAACCACCAAGCGGGCGTCCAACTTCTTCGTCCTCGGGCGCGCCAGCACGAGACGCATGTCGGTATTTTTAACGATGACGATTAGCACACTACATTACGTAGATATGAATGTTAGATAAACATTATGCTAACTGCAGAAAGTAAATATTCATTATCTGGTTTAGTTATTACTGCATATTACAATGGTAATTATCGCAGGAGGTTGCCTCCTGCCGGCCCATATACGTTGTACAAAACAATGTTTTTGTAGCACTATTTGGACTTGTTTGAAAAAATTATGAACCCTTCCTATCTGAGCACTGAGCGCGCACGAAATCCAGCCAGTTATCCACTCCATGAGGCGCTGAGCCAACAAAGCGACTTTCATCATCATTTCATGATAGCGAATTATATTTCACGTCGACATTGAACATATACAAAGCCTAGCTGGCATAAACAACACAGATGGGAATGACAGCAAAGGAAATTCTAGGCAACAGTCCCAGAGCAAAGACTTAAGAAAGAACTAAAAACGTCGCCCCCTTTTCTACATTTCAACGAAACTCTTCGCATTGATGCCAAGAAACTTTGCCAGCGCGCATGTTGATGGAGAGGTTTACCAAGGTATAAATCGCTAGAAACACTTCATGGCGCCAAGCACATAAAATGTCCTCATATAGCCAGTGCACACCCAATGAAAGCTCGAACAAATGCAAACGGATAATTTAAATACGTCAATACATTACACTTCGCCTTGTAAAACACTCTCAATTCTTCTCATGTGCAATTTTCAGAACGACGAAAACAGTGACACAGCTCGACGGTCTACTGTGTCGGGCGCTTCAGTGGCTTGGCCACAGGAAGCAATATTGCTTGAGCACGCAAGAAAAATTGAATGGGACATATTTGAGGAAACGTTCACATGTCATAGCAGCAGCGGTAGTAGGAGTAGCGCGCCTGTATTGCGAAGTGCAGCGTGAAGCGGTAGACAACCCATGACGAAGAGAGCAAAGATTGCCTTATTTATAATAATAATAATAATAATAATAATAATAATAATAATAATAATAATAATAATAATAATAATAATAATAATAATAATAATAATAATAATAATAATAATAATAATAATAATAATAATAATAGTAATTATTATTATTATTATTATTATTATTATTATTATTATTATTATTATTATTATTATTATTATTATTATTATTATTATTATTATTATTATTATTATTATTATTATTATTATTATTATTATTATTATTATTATTATTATTGGTTGTCAGGATATGAAAGAAGCAGTACCTGTCGGGCTTGTTATGTGGGCACCTGACCGCTCTGTAAGAGAAGAGAGGAAGCTAGGAGTGAAAGCGGAAAGAGAGAAAGGGGTGCCGGTAGTTGAGAGGTCCGGAGTAATTTCGACCACCTGGTATGAATGAATGAATGAATGAATGAATGAATGAATGAATGAATGAATGAATGAATGAAAACTTTATTTCCACCGAAAAGGAGCCCTTCGTCTCCCGCCCCCGGCACGCAGGCCGAGGAGCGGGTCAGGAGGGCCCCGTAGGCTGAGGTCAGGTGAGGTTACAAGCACTCTTCACGGCCTCAGCGGCTGCATGCCACCGCCACTGGGGACAAATGTCGATCTTTCTGATGTTGAGCAATTAACATTCGCATGGTGCCACTCAAGCGAGGATGAATATCCGGAGGCAATCTACGCAAATCGGCGAGTTCTGTTCCATCGCAGTGATACAGGTGAAGCTGCCACGAATGCTGCTGTGTGCATTCGAGGAAACAAAGTCAAGGAGATAGCTGTAAAATCGACATAATAGGTAATTAATCTTCTTCAGGACATTGCGAAACTCAGCTTATGTCCTGGCAGCGGATTGAAGCCTATTACCAATTCTTTCCCTCCTACAATGGGCGTTACTTAATTTGCGACGAACTCTACCATTATTTCTGATGCAGCATGCATATAGCCTGCAAATACTTGCGAAAGTTAACTCAGAACACCCTGTCAAGAAGAAGAAAAAATTAAGAAACAGACTTCTAAGTCTCGAGCAGCTTGTAGTACGAAGGACAAGGTGGCAAAGCTGGTAAAAGCTCTAGGTGAAGTGAAAAATAAAAATGAACACTTTTCAAGGACAGAGTTTGAAAGAAGTGTTAGTACCCTTCCTCTCAACTAACAGCTGGCTGTTAAAATATGTTTTAGAGGTTGCTAAACGCAAGTCAACAAAAGTGATGGCATTCTCTGGTGAATGGCTACTAGGCTTCATAAGCAGCAAAGAATGCCTATCAGCAGTTTGCCTGAAGCGCGGTGCGATTTGAAGGGCTCGTGTTCCCATCATGCGTGCTTTAATTGTGCATGCATCCGAAAGTTCCTAGTTCTACATACGTGCTATAACTTAGCTAAACGTCCGAAGAAGTTAAGATGAAACTATAGCGTGAATGAAAGCGCCGGCGACAGCGCTCTGTTGCTCGCACATACGGGTCTTGGAGCCTAGAATGTGCGTCTAGTATAGTCCTCAATGCAAGCGCAATTGTTTTCACAAAATCCTCAGACGTCTTCATTACAATGAGGCACGGCGGTAGCTTCAGCAGGATAATAGGGTATAAAAAGCAGCTTCGTTTCTACATCGGCTCAGGGGCATGCGCACAAAACTTCACTCACGAAAAAAAAAAAATCGTATCTGTGGTTATGGCAACAACTCGGCTGCGAATTCAATATTACGACTAAACTGAAATCAAAGACTAAAGAGCGGCATCGCATGTACAAGACACCTGACAATGAGCATGCAGCGAATGCATTTCGAAGCACACGGGCGCGCGCGTCGTCTGCTCCGTCGGCAGTGGCACTCCGCTTCACCGCAGCGCCACCGCAGCGATCATTCAGCGGCCGCCTCCGTCGCGGCCGGCGGACGACAGACTAGCAATATTTCTAGGGACCCTACCGCAGCCAAACCTCCCAGGCTTCTCTACTATCAATGTTTGCCGGCGCCTGGGGAATCGGCGCATTGCCATATTATATGATTTAGCGTGCCTTTTTGGCCGCAATGTTTACATTTAGAATCTTCTTCCTCCCATGTCTGTGTTCAGAAAACCCAGACAGGGCAGATGTAGTTATCGGCTGGTAATCACCTTCAGATGTGTGCTTCATTGTTAGTGAGAGACTGATCTGGGGGAGGGTATACTTTTCGATCTAGTTTGTAAGATTCTGTGATCTCATTGTATGTGATAGCGCAATCTTTAATTCCTTTGCATTCGGCCTGTTCTACCGCTTCCCGGTGGTAGAGATCTCGGGCCAGCAGCGCGCAGCTTCATTGCCAGGGACAGACTCGTGTGCTGGTATTCATATGATGGATATGGTTCTAGTAATGGGATTTGTGAGAAGAATCTTTTCGGCCTCCTCTGAGATCCGTCCTTTTGCAAAATTCCAAACAGCCATTTTGCTGTCGCTGATTATAGTTTTGGCCTGTGTACCAGTGCACACGAGCGCTATTGCGACCTCTTCAGCTGTACTAATGTAACAGGTGCGTGTTGAGGCCGCAATGTTAGGTGCACCTTCTCCATTTAGTACTGCTGAGACAGCTGCTCCGTGTCGTCCGAATGATGCGTCTGCATAAGCAACTTCATCGACTGCTTTGCGTTTCATTCTTTTAGCGATGGCTTTGGCTCTGTGTTCTCTGCGTTCTTTGTTGTAGTCTGGGCGCATGTTTCGAGGTAAGGGTGGTACCAATATGTGTTTCTTTATGTTGGGTGGGATAGATGTTTTCGTCTGTGGGCCTCTGTCTGATTGGAGGCCGACCCAGTCTAGGATAGCTCTGCCTGTCTCCGTCTGACTTAGTCCTTCCAGTTGAGAGATTCTGACAGCTTCAGTGAGCTCTTGACATGTATTATGAAACCCCATTTTCTCCAGCTTCTCTGTTGATGTGGAGACAGGGAGGCCTAGTGCGCGTTTGACGCATTTTAGAATTATGACGCGATTTTTTTCACGTTCTCTCTTTTTGAGATTGAGAAATGGTGTGGCATAACATATGCGACTGATGATGTAGGCCTGTGTCATTTTGAGCATACTGCGTTCCTTGAGACCACGTCTAAGCGATACGCAGTGCCGGTCGAAATTACTCTGTAGCCCTCCACTGCGGCACCCCTTTCTCTCTTTCCGCTTTCACTCACACCTTCCTCCCTTCCCTTACAGCGCGGGTCAGGCATCCACATATCGAATCTGACAGATAATGCGCTTTTTTTTACTATTAACCAATCATCATCGTCATCATCATCATCATTATTATTATTATTATTATTATTATTATTATTATTATTATTATTATTATTATTATTATTAATATCATTATTATTATTTCATTATTATTATTATCATTATTATCATTATCATTATTATTATTTTTTTTCATTTTTTTTCAAGATGGCGCCCAGTAAGGACGCATGTGCGCTGTGCTCCCGCCCGTTTTTTGGCAAGCAGCAGTTTTTACGATGTGCCGACTGTGCGAAACGTGTTCACACGAAGTGCGTCACCTGGGCGGATGACGAGCTGCAACTTCTGAAGTCCGGCTCTCGGCCATTCTTGTGTAATTTGTGTGCGTCGTCGTCGTCTGACGGTGTTAGTCTTAGCGACGGTGGTGCTAGAGTCCCTGGTGCCCCGCTCCTGCCCAGCCACCCGACCGGTTTTCCCCCTTCAGCCGCGACCGGCGAACATGGCGGTGAGTTTGCCTCGCTACGGGCTCTCCTCCTCGACGCGCTTGAGGGAATCTCTTTTCTGAGCGATGAGGTTGCCCAGCTACGGGAAGAGAACGAGCGCCTTCGTGTAGAGAACTCGCGGGCTTTCGTACAACAAGCCGAGGTTATCGCCTATCGCTTCTAGTTACTACTGCTGTCTCTGCCTCACCTTCTACTAACTCAGATCGGGTGGGGAATTCGCCCCGTTTCGCGTATGCACGTGGTGATTATGTCGGTCTTTTCAATTTTCTTCTCTTCCGGCGACTGGTCCCTTTTAAATGACATTAATGATTCAGATGGACAAGTCAGTCGCTTTACAGAAATAGTTCTTGATGGTATGCGTCGGTACATACCTTTGCATACTCCTACGCGTAGGAAGTTCCCTTCCTGGTTTTCAAGGGAACTAATAACGGCGTTAAAGCTCAAGGAACGTGCCCATCGTAAAGCGAAACGCCCTGGGTTTCACAATTGGGCAGATGAGTTTCGCCGTGTGCGTTCTCTTTGCAAACGCTTATACAAGCGGGACTACGACTCCTATCTTGAGTCTTTAGAGAGGTATGCCTCAAATCGTCCTAGTCAGTTCTGGCGTTACGTTCGCAAGCGTTCCATTAAATCAGATTTAAGTATCAGCTTAGTTGACTCTCAGGGTTCGGAAATTCGGGATGTTGCCGACAGTTTTGCACATTTTTCCTCCGTTTACAAACATCCACATTGTGATTCCGTTTGCCTCCCATCTGGTGCACTATCTAATTCCATTCTCTTTGACGAGGAGTTGATAACTGAGAGTCTTAAGCGTCTGAGACCATCTTTGTCTCCTGGACCTGATGGCATTCCAGCTGCCATAATAAAAGCCTTCAGTTATATCTTCGTACCAGTACTGACTGCCATATTTAATAACTGTTTAAAAAATGCTGCCTTTCCTCGCGTGTGGAAAATGGCACGCGTGTTTCCTGTCTTCAAGTCTGGAAACAAAACTGATGTTTCCAATTATCGTCCGATTTCTCTTCTATGTGCAACCTCTAAGCTTTTCGAATTAGCTTTGCACAGCGTACTTTCCTTCCATCTCAAACATATCATAGTACCGAATCAACATGGCTTCATGTCGGGTCGCTCTACTTTCACCAACCTAGTCACGTTTATGACGTATGCCTCTGCAGCAGTCCTTCAGAGGGGTCAGGTTGACACTGTGTACTGTGATATGAGCAAAGCTTTCGACGTTGTTACTCACTCACTACTTCTTGAAAAACTTCTACTCTCTGGCGTTGAAGTCTCTCTCGTAGCCCTCCTACGCAACTATCTCCTTGATCGCTTCTGCTTTGTCAGTGTCAATGGACAGACTTCTTTCGTTTACCCTGCAACGAGTGGAGTTCCTCAAGGTTCAGTACTAGGCCCGCTTCTCTTCTCCGTTTTTATTAATGATGTTTCCTCGGCGATAAAGAACTCCTCGTTTCTTCTTTATGCTGATGATATAAAAATATTCAAGGTAATACATTCTTTTCAAGATTGCGTGTTGTTGCAATCGGACATATCTGCTTTTTCTGATTGGTGTGCGATGAATCGACTTACCCTCAATTCTTCCAAAACTAGGGTTGTGTCCTTTACTCGTAAAACACATAGCTTTCTCTACCATTATTCTGTCAATTCTGTGCTGTTGGATAGGGTTGATGAAATTAATGACCTTGGTGTACTTTTTGACCGCACCCTCAGCTTCTCCTCTCACACTAAACGCATTGCTCAGCGGGCTATGCGCACACTCGGATTCGTTTGCAGACTTTCGAGAGAGTTCCATACTCCACTTCCGTTCCTAAAACTGTACCTGTCCATATGCCTCCCGGTCTTGGAGTATGCGTCGGTTGTTTGGAATGGCACTTGCAAATCGAACTTGGACAAGGTTGACAGAGTACAAAAAAAATTTTTACGGATATTTCATTATCGCTTTCCTTTCGCAACTTCCCCCTCTCGCTCCACCAGGAGCGCCCAACTGAATCTTCCTTCCCTTCACTGCCGTCGTATCAGACTTGATATCATATTTCTGTACAAACTCCTTCATGGCCACATTATGTGCCCTCAGCTCTTAGAGTACATCCTACTGCGCGTTCCGCGAAAGAGCATGAGGGAATTCAGACCATTTCAGGTTTCTCCTCTTCATTCCCACTCCCCTCTGGACAGGATGCAGTGGTTATTTAACTCTTTTTGTCCTCACCTTGACATCTTCCAAAACTCGCTCTGTTCATTTACATTGGATGTTCGTAGCGTTGTATTCTAAATAGTACTTTATCACATATAACTCCCACTTTCTAGCCTTAAATTGTATTTACTTCACTTTTTGCTTTTTCTCCTGTTCAATGCTGTCTGTATCTTGAACTACTTTTTATCCGTTTCTTGCTTATATTTCAACTTTTAAACTTTATATTCGAATCTTACTGTCCCTTGTTCAATTTTACTTCTTTATTGTATTATTCTGTATTTCTAGCCTGTGTTTTAAGTACCATGCACTTGTTGCGCCTGGAATGGTTGTTTATTTTATGTATATTTCTATATTACTATAATCAATGTCAGTTATCTGTTTTTTTTTTTCTCTTCTACCTACCGTTCTTTTTTTTTTCTTTATTTCCTGGTGTGCTAAAAAATTCTCTCACTCTGTATATAAGTGATGATACTCGTTGTTTGCTTAATTTCCGTGATACTTTTCGTCTCAGTTTCATTTCATGTATTATTTATTTCTTTTTTTTGTGTTCTCTCTGTGTGTGTAAACATGTTTGTGCTTTTTCATTTTTTTTTTTTTGTGCTGCAGCACAAAGACCACATGGTTGTTCCTGCGCACATTAAATAAAGATTGATTGATTGATTGATTGATTATTATTATTATTATTATTATTATTATTATTATTATTATTATTATTATTATTATTATTATTATTATTATTATTATTATTATTATTATTATTATTATTATTATTATTATTATTATTATTATTATTATTATTATTATTATTATTATACAGAAATCTGCTCTCTCTGTCTTGGGCAGTCTACCACTTCACGTTGCAGTTTGCAGTGCTGTCGCGCTTTGTCCTCTACCGGTGCTGCTATGGTGGTGGTGATGGTGGTTATTTATTGTATATACAAAAGGAAATAAAAGATGTTTGCCAGCCCCGGTATCTGCTATCTGATATCTGAAACACCTGAACTGGGGCGGCGGGAATAAAGGGATAGCAAGGAAAATGTAGAGGAAATAAAAGAGGTGAGCGATAGGGAGAAAGAACAGGGTAGGTAAAAATAAAAGAAATATATACACTATGGTACAGTATACAATAGTTCGTGTGAGAAATATATACACTATGGTAGAGCATACAATAGTTTGCTTGAGAACCACCCGAGAATGTCTTAGGTAACTGAGCACTCGGCATATCGGGCGGGCCTCCGCAATAGCTCTGCGTCCAGGAAACTGTTCACAACGCACGCACTGGTACTCTGTACAAAACACTGACAGCTGTCGTGGGCGATCGGCCGTTATTGTGCGAAATAGCACACGCGGAGCGTTCAGTCACAGCCTGCACTATCTGGCGAGGTGAAATAGGCGGGTCATCAAGCCCGCCTGTTCGATATACTCACACAGGCTCACGTGTGTTCTCTCGCGGACGCGCGCACTGCCCGGCGGCTACAGGAGCACAGCTACGCTGTCCGGGATTACCCCCTGCGCTCTGTAAGCCGCCAGCAACTCACGTCGTGGTTCGCCTAGAGTGGCACATTGCAGAAGATGTTCGAGAGTTTCTACCGCACCGCAGCCGTCACGCACGTCACTGGTGGCAAGTCCGTGGCGCATCCGTCGTTCCCCAGGCCACACACATCCAATGCGTGCACGGAGGAGCATTGCGCGGTGCAGCCGAGTCAGCGAGCGGCCGCTGACGCTGTGAATGCGCTCACCTCTTGCGATGCGTCGGTCGGGGTGCTGCGTCCGGAGGTGGTCCTCGATTACCGCACGCACATCCTCCAAAGCAAGTTGCTCGTCTTTAGGAGGGAGTTCATGTGCTGCGGTCGCGAGCTCGTCGGCACGTTCGTTGGCAAGTGAATGTTTACGCAAATATGTCACATTTAATTTTGCTTACGTTGTTGTTGTGGCTGTGGGAAGAAGGAAAAGAAAATGCACGGGCCTGCTACTGGCTCTGTAGCTGAGCCACCTCCGCTACCTCGTGCAGACAGAAGGGAAAATAGAGAAGAAAGAAAAGAAAGACGGAGAGAAAGACGCGCGCCAGCAACAGCCGTCGTCCACTACCTAAGCGGTGGCGGTGCAATGACGGTCTACAACAGATAAAAATTCGGTGACTGGCTAGCCCCCGCCGCAAGCGGCGTTGACTTACCGTCCCAACCCCGTAGGGCCAGAAATAACCACCCTTCACCACATTCTGCCTATGCTTATGTGCTCAAGCGAATTGTTTCCCGTGGTAGTGAAAACATTTATTATATTACAGAGAGGTATGTACACTATAGGGGATGCCTAGACAGGTACATCATTGGCGTTTGCCGCAGCTCGGGCGCGCTGCGTTAGGACGTTTTGGGCCTCTAGTGTGCAGCAGCCGGACAGGGTCGCCTCCCAGTTTTCTCGGGTGGGGTTGGATATAGGGGCAAAGATAGCTGTTTCTGGCAGGCCCACACCATGTGGTAGATGTCAGACTCCTCCTCACAGTGCGAGCGCATCCCGTCGAATTGTGGATCAAAATGTTTTAGAGTAGCCGGGCACGACATTGTATTGGTGAGCAGGCGCAAGAGCACCCGCTCGTTAGCCTTCCACAGCCCTTTTCACGGGTGGGAAGAGTTTGGTGCGCGGATCTGTAATATTCATATATTCGTTTAAATTTGTAAACTGAGCTGAAATAAAAACCCTTGTCCGCGTCGGGTCCCGTGAGAAATGCCCGGAAAGAGAGCGCGCGGGCGTCGGCGTCGGCTGCCTCATTCCTTTGGAGACCTTGGTGACCTGGTGCACAAACGAAAGATCGGTACGCGGGATCGGAATCTCGACTACAATTCTGGTATATGCGGTAAGCTAGGGGAGCAGTCCACCCTTGCTGGACGTTCCGACAAGCCCCTCGCGAGTCGGTTATGTATTTGGAGGAAGAGGCAGAAGCCGCGAGGGCGATGGCAACCTCTTCTGCGTGGGTTGGTGACTGGGCCTTCAACGTAAGGCCTTCTACTGTTTTGCCCTTGTGGATGACCGCGGCTGTGTACCAACCACTAGGGTTCGGGCCGGAGATGTTCACATAGAAAATTCCTTGTTTGCTTCCATAATGGCGGTCTATGGCTTCCGCCAGCGCCAGGCCCTGACCATTATGGTCTTCTTTGGACATGTTGGCGGGGAGAGGCCGCACATGGAGGGCGCGTCTCCATTTTTCGGGAATGCGACACCTCTCCTCTGTAAGTTGGGTGTGTTGGATGTGAAGTCGGGCAAGAAGACGGTGACCCGACTCTGTCTTTGTCAGACGCGTGTACTGATTAGTGAGGTGGGCCTCCCGAAGCTCCTTGAAAGTATTCACCCCCCCCCCCCCAGCGCCATGAGATGGCTGGTAGAGGTGGAGACCTGGAGTTCCAGTGCTCGTTTCATGATTTTGCGGAGGAGAGTATCCTCCTCCTGTTGCCGCAGGTGGAGGTAGGGAGTCGAATGCACGATTCGACTGGTCACGAATGCGTTCGCCAGCCGCAAAGCGTCCTTGCGTCGTAACCCACCGCGCTTGTAGGAAACCCGGCGGACCATGCGGCCCACCTGGTCCGCCACCTGCCGGAGCTTGGCGAGTATTCTGTCGTATCGTCACTGGTTGTGTATAAAGAATCAAATAACTCTGATTTCTTTAGATTCTTAAATGGGACCGCTTTGCAAGCTGAGATTGATTTGAGTCGAGCATGAGCGCGAGGGGCGCAGATGCACGAATTCAGATTTCTGCGGTGAGCATTGGAGACCACAGCCGCGGGCATAGCGGTCCACTATGCTAGCAGCCGTTTGGAGGATGGGCTCCATGTCCCCCAGACACCCTTGCGTTGCCCAAAGGGTGATGTCATCGGCGTACAGCGCGTGTTGCACTCCTTCGACCGCACCCAACAAAGCAGGTAAGCGCATCATTGCAACGTTGAATAGCGGGGGGCAGCACTGCGCCTTGCGGAGTGCCCCTTGTGCCGAGCAAAAAAGGTCCGTGTTCTTGATCCTGTATTCGGAATCGGACAGTCTGTCTGTGAGAAATTGATGTCGTTGAAAGTGTTCGTACCACAGTGCCTTTGACTCAAGTGCATGTGTATGACCTCGTGTGTTACATTGTCGAACGCCCCTTTGAAATCAAGGGCGAGGACGATTTAGTCGTCTCTTGTGCATGGAATGGGATTCAGTATTTCGCGGTCGAGTTGGAGTAGGACATCCCGCGCGAATCTGTGTGGGCGAAATGCGAACATGGTGTCCGCGAAAGTGTTGTGTTGTTCAAGGTACTCAGACAGCCGATCTCGCACCATCGTCTCCATCAATTTGCCCGCACACGAGTTGAGAAAGATGGCTCGGAGGTTGTCCGTGTCGACTGGTTTCCCGGATTTGGGAATAAAGGTGGTGAGAGCCGTCTCCCATTCAATGGGAAGGGGGGTTTCCCCCATCCATATCGCATAGATATAGTCAAGAAGGCACTGATGCGCCGTGTCAGGGAGGTTCGCCAGACGTTTGACGGTGACCTTGTCCCTGCCAGGCGCAGTGCCCTTCTTCATTTTGGCCAGACTGGCCCGCAGATCGTAGAGCCGGAATGGGTTATTCAACTCCGAGTTTTCTCTGCCTGCATAGGAATAGGCCGATCCGCGGGGGTCCTGAATTGCGCACAGGTAGCGATCGCGTAGCGCCACCGCCAGCTGCATTGTGTTTCCTTGGAATGAGTGCATGGCTTTGTGTAGGTGTTTTTGCGGTTCTGTGCATGTCTGTGTTCGATTGATGAGGGCTCGGAAGAGCCGCCACGTGTTGCGGCTTGAGATTTGCCTCGCCGCCGTGTTGCAACGGTCCACCCGGTTAGAGTCAGCGAGTTGGGCCGCGTACTCTGCTGCCTGCCGGGTGAGATCCGTAATGCGAGCTTTGAGCTTATTGTTGTGTTTCTGACGCTTCGAGCGGCGCGTGAGGCCACGGCATGCTTCCCAGACATGCAGGAGGTGGTTTTCTACGTCTATAACTACCTCTGTGAGCTGTATTTGTTTCTCACGAGAGTGAAGGTGCGCCATGATTGACTGGGACCAGGTCGTGTAGCCCTGCTCTGTGATGTTCGTGCTATTTTCTGTTGGGAAATTTTGGCGAAAGGTAGTCCAATTGGGATGCGGGCTTTCGCAGTGGGGCGCTTCAGGGGGCGTGTGTAAACGGTTGTGTTGAGGATACAGTGGTCGCTACCGAGGGTCTCCTCGGTGTTGATCCTGTGTGTCTGTGTCTTATGTTTCGTGTGTCTGTGTGTCTTATGTTGCGAGCGAAGGTGAAGTCCGGGCATGTGTCTTGGGTCACCGAGTTGCCTGCGCGGGTGGGAAATGCTGGGTCGATATAGAGGGTGAGGCCCAATGTGGACGCCAGTTCTGCCAGCTTACGTCCGTGCACTTCCTCCTTACGATAGCCACATAGCTGGCTAGGGGCGTTGAAGTCACCCACGATCAGCAGGGGATCACGACCAGCATCTTTAAGCGCACGGCTAAGGCCCGCGAAGGTCACTCGCTCCAGTTTCGGGGAGCAGTATACGTTAAGCACGTGCAGGGGAGGATCTGATCACCTAAGAGGGAGGATCTTCACCATCATGTATGAATAGGGTATGTTGCGATCGAGGTGAATTTCGGTGGCTGTGTATGATTTGTGCACGAGGAGACACGACAAAGGGTCTTGCTGGAACGTCGCGTAATTAGTCAATTTAGCTGCCGTACTTGGCTCCTGGAGGGCAATCACGGCGGGCAAAGCCTCGAATATTTCGAGACAGAGACGCAGGTTCGCGCGTTTCTGCCGAGCCGTGGACAAGCCGCTGAAGCGTCCGACACTTCCTTTATTAAAGCGAAAGCCTTTCTATAGGCTCATGGAATGAAATCACGGGCGCGAGGGTTGTGCCGACACTTCCTTTATTAAAGCGAAAGCCTTTCTATAGGCTCATGGAATGAAATCACGGGCGCGAGGGTTGTGCACGAGATGTGCGCGGGATGAGAGGGAGAGAAAGCACAATATTTGCACCTGTCAGAGAGCATAGATGATCGGGTGAGACGCAGCTCCCCAGTTCACCGTCTATCTCCCCCCTAGACGTCGGCAGGAATCAGGTGGCTTCTAGAGGCGGCCTGGGCTTGACGGATGATTTGTTTTGAGGCTTTTTCTTCTTGGCTGTAAAGGAAGGATTCACATGACTTTTTATTTCTATGTATCCCGTTTAGCGCTGGGCAAGCCCAGAGCATGTGATTTAGGGTCGCTACGCCTTCACAGCTTTTGCATTTGGAAGAGTGCACCTCAGGATGCTATTTTTGTAGGATATACGTCTTTGGGAAAGTGCCCGTCCGCAGTTTTCGCCAGATTACTTCTTCCGTATTTGGATCTGTGCATCGGATCTTTGCTCTGATGTGTCACTTGTGAAGCATCCTAATAACGTCATCAAAAAAAATAAAAATCTTGTCTTCATCGGCAATGGAAAAATAAAAATCTTGTCTCCACCGGCAATGGAACCTCCATACCGTGGATACTCAGTTCAGCTCTTTAACAAATTCAAAATCAAAATCGGCGCAAAATCAACGCCTAAACTTCAGTTGGTTAGTGGTGCATAGAAATATCAAGTGTGTTTAATTTTTTTCCTCCGTTTATAAGATATTTTGCGATTTATTGCCTGGTTTAGCCATTTGACGCTGTAGTCCCTAGCGATTGATTGGTAAGGGCACGTTCCTTTGTGCTGCCGACGATTCTCCCTATAGGGTGTACAAAGGAAAAAATGGACGGTAAATTGACCTGAAGTACACGATATTGATATTACTTTCATTTCTACCTGAGTGGCTTTTATGCCGCCGGAAAAAATTCCGAGAGAACTGTGGAATCTACATTGCAAAATCGAAAGCCTAAGCGTTGCTGGTATACACGGTGCATCACGTTCGCTCTCATTATCACTATCAACTAAATACACTGTGATTATTATTGCTACTGTCATTGTTGTCATTATCACTAATAACTGCGTCACTCTTATCGCTACGGTCATCCTTACGGTATACAAGGAGAATTATGATGTGCGGTTCACGGTCTCGGACGCGGCGCAGTTGGTTAATGTAGGCCAATGGACTGCACACCATATCGCCACCGATGGGTGCGCCTCCAAGCAGCAAATCGCGACATATAGATGAACGCCGCACCGTGCCCTTGAAGGATGGGTGCGCCCGAACGGGCTGGGCTAAATAGGCAAAAGCGGTGCGGGAGTGATTGCGTTGGTTTCCACGGCCTGTATTGGTGACGTCGGCTACATCACTTAGGAAGCTGCACACAGCGGGCTGATGACGTCCTTTACGCCTGCTTATGCCAATGCTTCACAGAAACTTCATGTTTTAGAGAAAAGCGCACCTCGACTATGTGCGAGTGAATCTCTCCAAGCGGTTTTTAAAACGTGGGTCATAGTGTAAACCGTCACACAGACGAGAAGAGGTGGTCGCACTTTCAAAAGTATATAAAAGCTCGGCTAATTGCCCTTGAATTGGAGGGCCCACACGCTCCTTCAGACGGGTCTTAGATTCGTGGGTTAGATAGCCTCATTTCGTACGGTGATAAATCATCGTAGATATCACGCTTTAAGCTTCCTAACGAGCGGTCCTTGCACCAAAGCGCCTGCTCCTCGAATATTCTAAATGCTAAAATTCGAGCAACAATGAACCATCTAATAACTAATTCCCCGTATTCGTATTTTTATTAAACCATTGGAATAACAAAATATGCAAGTGGAAAACGCATGTCCTAATTCTAGGATATTCTGTCACCATGGTTCTATTTTTATTGCAATAGCAATACTGCGCCAGGTTTCGAGTCGTCGCATGGTCCCGGCGGGGCTAGGCCACGTTTGAAGAAGAAGAAGAAGAACGCTTGGTCACCGGCAGCTAATGCCTTCGTTCCACATTCAGTTCCGCAGCATTGAACGTTTCTCATTTGTATGTGGGCTAGTAGCTTACGCTCTTGCGTCTTACTCTTAAAGAATGAGCTTAAGTGTCTTCAATAATTTAGCACTTTACACTGATGGTGCGTGATAGGGGAATAATGTAGCAGGCAAAATAAGCTTTCGCCGTTGCTATCGTAATTCAACTAGGGTTAACTAGAGTTAAACCACAAATAACTTTTTCACAAATAGTCTGAACGTAATCACGCGTCTTGTAGGCGTGGTCTTGAGTTAAACGTGTTAAGAGCCTTATAAAAAAGCATCCTACATAAAAGGTTTTAGAGGTGGTTAGAGCAAACGTACCTGTTTCGATGTCCTTGAGACATGTCGGTTCAGCTGAATACCTTCGTAGCCTACAGGCGATATGCACTGGCGCCAACATGGCATCAAACCGCGGCGATGGACGTAATGCTTTCGGTGCACGTACCAGACGAACGCCTCCGCTAGCACGCTTTCCTCACGAGGCGCATTCAGATTGCCGCTTGGAATTAGTGAGCATGACAGATTCGGCCGGCTGTCACCGCGTGCGACAGCAGCAAGAAACAACGTCACGAATAAGCGCCACTTCGGATGGGAAGTCGCACCGCTTAGCGCTGCTCAAGCTGAGGTCGAGAAACGTGTCCAACGACGCAGTTGGCTGACTCGAAGCGCAGGTAATGCTAAGAGATATCAGCGCTTCCGTGAAATCGATGAGTAGTGTATGCTCGTATGCCGTAGCCGCAAATAGCAGAAGCTGCCAACTTGGATCTCTCGTTTTACATGGGACGGTTATGTCAGAATCAGCCGACCAGGAACCTGGCATTCACGCACCCCTATAGGCCACTAAGATACGTACATACGGCTTGGTTAAAGGCTTGATTCCAACACGGCTGCACATCGCGAGTCTCGTGTTACAGTGGCTACTCGTGTACCGACGTGAAGTGCAAGTGGCCTAGTGTCATTCGGTGCGAAGAAGCTGAAGTTGGATGCCGACCGTCTCTCGGTGTTCTCGGCATGCTGTCTGGTGCTCATTGGTCATCATCATCATCATCATCATCAGCCTGATTATACCCACTGCAGGGCGAAGGCCTGTCCCATATTTCTCCACTTAACCCGGTTCTGTGCTAGCTGCATCCACTTGACCCCTGCGAACTTCTTAATCTCATCCGCTCACCTAACTTTCTACCGCCCCCTGCTACGCTTTCCTTCCCTTGGAATCAAGTTTGTCACCCTCAGCGACCATCGGTTATCCTCTCTTCGCACTACTTGTCCTGCCCATTTCCATTTCTTCTTCTGCTTCTTAATTTCCACTAGAATGTCGGTAACTTGAGGTATTTCTCTGACCTACTCTGCACGCTTTCTATCTCTTAATGTTACCCCTACCATTTTTCGTTCCATAGCCCTCTGGGTTGTCCTCAACTTAAGTAGAAATCTCTTGGTTAGCCTCCACGACTCAGCCCTACAGCTAAGTACAGGCAAGATGCAGCTGTTGTATACTTTCCTCTTGAGCGATACCGGCAAGCTGCTAGTCATAATCTGCGAGTGCTTGCCAAATGCGCTCCATGCCAATGTTATTCTTCTTGTTATTTCCTTTTCATGGTCCGGATCTGCGGTTACTACCTGTCTTAAGTAGACATATTCGCCTACTACTTCCAGTATTTCGCTACCTAATGTAAACTGCTGTTCCTTGCCGAGGCTGTTGAACAGTACCTTAGACTTCTGCATATTTATTTTCAAGCCTACCTTTCTACTTTTCCTGTCTAGGTCATCCATCATTATTTGCAGTTCATCCCCTGAGTTGCTTAGCAAGGCAATGTCATCAGCAAATCGCAGATTTCTGAGGTATTCTCCATTTACCCTTATCCCTAACTGCTCCCATTCCAAGTCTCTGAATACTTCCTCTAAACAAGCTGTGAATAGTACTGGGGAGATTGTATCTCCTTGCCTAACACCTTTCTTGATGGGAATTTTGTTGCTTTCTTTGTGAAGAACTATGGTTGCTGTGCAGCCACTATATATATCTTCCAGCACTTTCACGTACGGCTCGTCTACCCCCTGATTTCGCACTGCATGCATCATCGCCGAGGTTTCAACTGAGTCAAATGCTTTTTCGTAATCAATAAATGCTATTTATAAGGGCTGGTTATATTCAGAGCATTTTTCATCACCTGATTGATGGTATGGATATGATTGATAGTAAAGTACCGTTTCCGAAACCCTGCTTGATCCGTTGCTTGATTACAGTCTAAGGTTGTCCTGATTTTATTAGCGATTACCTTAGTAAATACTTTATACGTAACCAGAGGTGGGCAAATGCCCTCATTTTGGCCTTTCCTCCCTCGCCCTCAGTTTCCAATCGGCAGCCCTCCCTCACCCTCCCCCTCACTTAAAAAACATTATTCGCCCTCCCTCGCCCTCATCCTCCCTTAAAAAATATTGCTGGTCCTCACTCACCCTCACCCTCATCTCATTTGCCCTCCCTCACCCTCAACCTCATGCCCAGCAGTTTGAATATTTTAGATATTTTTCATTACTTTCGATCTATGACAACGTTACAGCGAGTCAAAGTAGGCGCAAACTATTCTTATCGGCGTCTGTTTTCGGCAGTGTCAAGCCGCGTTGATCATTTAGCAATCCAAATTCTTCGAAGCTAACAGTAGACTTAAATTAATGACAGTGCTGCATTCATGCTGTAGCGTATCACTGGTAAGAGCCATCTGGTACTTGTTCCGACAGTTGCTGAGAATAAGATATGCACTGCACATTAAAACCAGAGACTGTGAAAAGTGCAAAGAACAATTCTGCCAGTGCCCTAAGCATACCAATCAAAGTCGAAACTTCGAGGAGAAAGGAAAATAACCACTGTCATAGTTACCAGGCAAACCTGCCCACCGGTTTACATGCCATGTGTTTGAAGGAGATAGAGTGATGAAATACGTGTACACAGCGCATGAGGGAGGAGGAGGTTCTAACTTCTAACCAGCCGCAGACGGAAGGAATGAGGCGTATACGGCATATTAGACAACAGAACAATGTAATCTAATTCAAGTAACAGAAAAACGCTATCACACAGAAGCCGTAAATTTCGAGGGAGTCAGGGGATCATGACCCCCGATCGCTTCGCAGAGGGGGTTGGAATTGGGGGACATAGCATGCGAGCCCGGGGCCGTGCGCGACAATTTCCGACATGTACATGTAGTGCCATTTGGGAAACGCCACGTAAAAATGCGTTTGTTAGGACACGGCGCCGTAAATGCCACCAACGATGTGCCCCGATCGCATCCCGCCTTCCTCCAAGAACAAACCAAAAACGCAAAGTGAAACACGTAACTCTGTTGCGCTTCTGGTTTTCACGAACGCCGCCTCAGTGTTGCGTGAAATCGTTTCTTTCTATTTTTCATTTTCTATTAAAGTTATACGAGAACAGGACGAGACAGAGCCTAACTAGAGCAGTACGATGTGCAAAGTGAACAGGCCAGAATTTTATGTATAAGGTTTGATTATGCTTCCTGAATAGTGTGCTTAAATCTAGGATCACTTATGAAAAAAGCAGTGCTTACAGAACGGGAACAGAAGAGCAACACATATGCGCCAACTAGCCGAAATCAGCACTCTGCATTAATTCGCCTAAGTTCACATCTCCATAGCTGATCTGCTTCATTCCGGACAAACCCGCATATGCAAAAGCCGGAAAACGGATTGTCTGCACTGTGAAGGCAAGAGCGGCAAAAAAATGAAACTCACCCGGAACCTGCATGACGTCCTACACACCTTTCACTTGGACCGCGCATTTCCCAATAATATCCGAGGACACTGCCACAATGGAAACTTATTCGCGCACATAGTACACGGACGTCCTTGAGCATATAGAATTTGCAACAGCGCAAAAAAGTGTTGTTTCAACAAGCGTCAAAAACTTGAGTGGTTCGATCGAAAGGACACAGCAACACAAACTGAAGGGCTTCCCCAGCCATTCCTGCCGTTCGCTGTTTCTTTTCTTTTTTTTGGAGGGGGAGGGGGGAACTGAGCTAAAGGAAGACCCTTTCTTTGGACAGAGAGCGGGAAAGGAACGCACGGTGGTCGACGCGTGTGTATCCTTCCGAGAGCAATGCTGCCACGTCCATCCATGTCTCCAACCGGTGCCTCAGGGAGATCTGATAAGACCAGCCACAGCCGCCTTTTGAGCCCAGCCGTGGACCAGCGTGCGTGGTCTGCCCACTGCTCGGATATTTTTTTTGTCTTTTTTTAACAGCTTTCCTAATGACAGCTGCCCCCGCTATGGGAGGAGGAGGAGGGGGGGGGGGGGCGTCAAGCGCCTGTCGTCGGCGCATTGCCACAGGGTGCAAAGCTCGGCGCACACTGTTTTGTGCGTTATCTGTCGCCCTCCCAAGCGGTCTTCAAACGAAGCGCCGCTAACCAAAGCTCTCGGGTGTGCAAGCTGAGGTGCACCCCGGTTAACAACGTTCCGGCTTACAGCCTTGTAGAACACTGTAGCCCACCGAATGAAACATCTTCCCGCGGCCTAGTACGAGTAGTGGCGTTCGTTGCTTCGTTTTTAGTTTGCAACACACAGATGGTGTATGCGTGTGTTTGGCACGAGACAGAAAAATTAGCAGGCATCTCGCTGATCATTCCACTGCTTCACACGAGAAGCGACCAACAGACTGCACAACAACATGGAAAATCCACGGAAGAGAGGAGGCCTCTTTCCTTCAACAGAAATGACTGAGCACAACCAGGTGCACAAAAATCAGGGCTGTCATAGTTTCAACTTGCCAGCTTGAGATCCTAGGACATACCATTACTACGCGGAATGGGCTTACCTTTATCTCAGCTGTCTGGTTTATTAATATTGAGTCAGTCTTTGGGTGAATGTGGGGCGCTTAAGCTGGGAGGTAGTGTTGAGCGTTCGAGAGCAGGTATCACGCAAACCCTCGAAGCCTTCTTCCCTAAAGTCTTCCTCTTCTTCAGACCTGGTAGACGTTTTAACAGTATGCGAGACAGGTGCTCTCTGGTGCGACTTTAGCCTTAGCGGCATGTATCCGAGCTGGTCATCTTTATGTTAAAAAAATGTGGGGACACTTATTAAAACGTTCTCATAAAATCCAAAGCTTTGGCGTTGAGGCAGTGGGTCTTACTCCAAGTCTAAGCGTCCTGGAGGGCTGGACTTCGACGTCACCCTCCCATCTCAAAGGTCAAAAGCACTCAGTGCGGACCTCTATAACCAAATGTGAATTGATATTTTGTAGCTTTTCTCGAATCTAAAACCCTGCTTTACGTCAGTTAAAAATTCCAGTTTAGCGGTAGCCTTATTCTGCAGCATTGAGCCTACGTCACTTCTTCGCTTTATATCGTTACGTACCAAGCACAGTAAACCATGCTTCGAATAAGAAGTCGTTGAAAGCCGACATAAACGTGGTCCGCCCCTAGAGTGAAGCTGATCTTGGCAAATAAGGTAATGGCAAAATAAGAACACTGGCCCGTTGCCGTATGTGCGATTAAGTTATCGGATAAGGCGATGGAGGCTTCAATTGCTAACACAAGTGGTGAATTCCATCTTAATGTAGTATGCTTCGTATACTTTTCTGCTTGTTTCGAACGCAAACTTCTTCATGATTGTCATTTCGCAGAATCGACGTGCACGTTTTTGGAACAGAACCATGACACTGACGACATAGACGGCCAGTTCCCCACCACCCCGCCAGTGCGTCTACTCCTGCGTGGAGCTCTGAAGTGCGACGTTTCTGCAACATCCAATTCGTTCTGTGTAGCTTCTGACACGGGAGATCGGTATATGGTAAACGACGGCACTATCCCTCGGCACGAACCTGCCTAGGTGTTTGATACTGCATCCTTAGCTGCTTGTGCTTTCCTTGCACCATATTGCACAAGCTAGTCAGTTTTTCGGATACAGTAATGACTACCAATACGTCACCTTTCTGAGCCACATTTTTTACGCGGTGGGAAATTTGATAGTTATATAGAATGACAACGGATCTTGTACCTTGCGCTTCTTCAGCGCAGCGGTGCTGCTCTACATCCCTAGCATCCCTGGCAAGGTCCTCTAAAACAAAGGTGACAATCTCAGAGGCAAATCCTGCACTGGACAGTGTTTGCAGCCAGACATTCACGCTATATGTGTCATTGAATGTAGACAGGATTTGTCAAGAGCGGCATGCAGGTAGTTTTTAGCAATGCTCTTCTTAAGAACCTTTGAATGAGCTAACTGGTGGCTTAAAATACCTCCCTTTTTTATTGCGAGGCTGATACCTCCAGCATGCTTTGATTTTGCGAACAGCAACACATGTATCTAAGAACTGCAAGCACCCTTGCGCACCCAACCCGAAAGCACATTCGGCAAAGAATTAAACCCGGTACAGTATTGTCATACCCCCCTCATGCGTGAGTCTATGACAGCATTCGGCCTTAAGATCGTCGGGCATTCCGATGCATTAAACTTATTCTGAATACAGAACAGATGCTAAAATCACAGAATATTAAAGAACCTTACTCCGGTGCAGGACTTCAACAGGTTAACACGAAATGAGAACACTCTATAGACTTTGGATACTGGAAATGAAACAACTCTTTCGCGAAATTGCTCACACGCTGTAGTTATTACTTTCAAATCGATGCTATGTTAACACCCATCTCAAGAAAACTGTCTTAGGAAAATAGAAAAAGTAAAACTTAAAGCTATGGAAATTGCAGAAAAAACAATGCGCTGTAATTACGAGCCGCACATATTAATGCCCGATTTGACAATTTTGCTAATTCACAACAGAGAAAAATGATAACATAAATAAGAAAATACTTCTTGTTTCTACAAACACATGACAAAGATTGCAACGGATATTGAACTGCGGTTTATTTTATTGCAGCTATTATTAGCACAAATTCAATGCTGTTTGTTTATTTCCGTTGGTTTTGTTGCGAATTGTAATTTACACAACTTATGAAAGTTTTATGTAAAACCTTGCTAACCAAACAGTCAAGTAACACTGTCAAGACACATTTCGCATGCGTCGGCTACTCATATGCAAGCTATCTGGACGAGAAAAAAACAAACATGTGGTAGGGTCCTGGCAGATAAGATCACCCCACCTCGGTCTTTTGTGTTCAACTTTCTCTACGCGTCTCCTCTACTTCAGACGCGCTTTTTTTTTTCTGGTCATGTTTTTTCCTAAATGGCAAAGAAATGTTAGCAGTTAGAAACGGGGGTCCTGTGTATTTTGCTGGTCCTGTCGTGTTCTGTGAGGCTGGAAAGAGCGACATCGTTCTCGGTGACTTCCTGCAGCTTCCTAGGGTCGTTTTTAGACTTTTCTTTACCACGAGCGCCGGGGCAATTTTGTGGCTTTCGTTCCTGCTTCTTCTATAGCTGCAGCGCCTGTGTCCCAGTCCATTACATCTGTTTTCTATACAACACATGTCCAGTGGAGGAGAAAGCGTGTTGTCACCCATGCCTTTCGGGTTGCCGCGTGTTTTTTCTTACTGCAGAAACTACACTTTCGTGGAGCATTTGCCCTCGCCCCTCAAACTCTTTATCTTTCCCTCCCTCACCCTCCCCTCACCGCCTCTGCCCTCCCTCACCCTCGTCCTCACGAATTTTTCAGCACCGATCCTCCCTCGCCCTCACCTCACCGAGTCAGATCCTCACGAGGTGAGGGTGAGGACGCCCTCATGAGGGTTCACCCTCGTGAGGATGCCCATGTCTGTACGTAACAGACAGTAAGCTTGTTGGTCTGTAATTTTTAAGGTCCTTAGTGTCCCCTTTCTTGTGAATGAGGATAATGTTTGCATTCTTCCATGGTTCTGGTACCGTCGATGACACCAGGCACTGCGTATACAGGGTGGCGAGTTTTTCTAGCGCGATATCCCCCCCCCCCCCCCCGCCATTCAGCAAATCTGTAGTTATCTGATCCTCTCCAGCTGATTTTTCCCTTTTCATAGTTTCTAGTGCTTTCTTGACCTCGTCCTTCATCACTGGTGGAAAATCTGACTGTTTTTCCCTACCGCCAATCTCATTACGGTCCTGACTACTTTGGCTACTGTAGAGATCTGTATAGAACTCCTCGGCTACTTTGACTATCTTGTCCATATTAGTGAGGACGTTGCTCGCCTTGTCCCTTATCGCATACACCTGGTTTTTGCCTATGCCCAATTTCTTCTTTACCGCTTTAAGGCTTCCCCCGTTCTTTACAGCGTGCTCAATTTTCTCCATGTTATACTTCCTTATATCGGCCACCTTGCGCTTATTGGTTAGCTTTGATATCTCGGACAATTCGATCTGGTCTGTTGGATTGAAAGCTTTCATACTCTGGCGTTTCTTAATCAAATCTTTCGTGTCCTTAGACAGCTTGCCGGTATCCTCTCTAACTATCCTACCGCCTACTTCTACCGCGCACTCAGTGATGATATCTCTGAAATTATTGTTCCTTGCCTCTAGGGTAATGTCGCCATTCTCAGTTAGAGCTGCATACCTATTCTGTAGCGAGATACTGAACTCTTCTGCCCTCCCCCTCACCGCTAATTCGTTGATGGGCTTCTTTCTTTCTTACTAATCTGTTGCGTTCCTTCCTCAGATTTAGGCTAATTCGGGACCTCACCATCCTGTATTCACTGCATCGCACTTTCCCGATTACCTCTATATCTTGCATAATGGCGGGGGTTGAATACATTATGAAGTCAATTTCATTTTTAGTCTCCCCGTTAGGACTTTTCCATGTCCATTTCCGGTTCTTCCGTTTGCTGAAGAAGGTATTCATGATTCGTAAGTTATTGCGCTCTGCAAACTCAACTAGTAACTCCCCCTGCTATTCGTAGAGCCAATGCCATAGTCACCTACTGCCTTGTCTCTTGCCTGTTTTTTTCCTACCTTGGCATTGAAGTCGCCCATTAGTACAGTATACTGCGTCTTTGATTTTCGCACTGCCGATTAACATCTTCATAGAAGCTCTCAACTGCCTGGTCATCATAACTACATGTAGGTGTATAGGCCTGTACAACCTTCAGTTTATACCGCTTGATAAGCCTAATTACGACGCCTGCAACCCTCTCATTAATACTATAGAATTTATTACCCGGTATATACTATTGACAAGGAAACCTACTCCTAGTTGTCACCTCTCTGGTAAGCCTCGATAACACAGTACTTGCCCATCCTTCACTACAGTATATGCCTCATTCGGCCTCCTAACCTCACTAAGCCCTATGACATCCCATTTCATGCCCTCTAGTTCCTCTAACGGCACTGCTAAACTAGTTTCCCTTGCTAGGGTTCTAGCATTAAACGTTGCCAGGGTCAGTTTCCAATGGCGGCCTGTGCAGCGGAGCCAGAAGTTCTTAAGCACGCGTCACAGGTCTGACCGCCGCCGTGGTCAGTTGTTCCGCAGCCGCTGGTGACTGAGAGCCGGGGTTTTATGGAGCTTATCATAGGAGGTTGCGGCCAATTACTGCACCAGGGTGGCCAACTACTGTTCTGCAATTAATGTAAGAGGGCAGTTCTTAGTGGGAAGTATCATTCGCTGGCGCATTTCTTTCATTACTTGTTCAGAATGTCAGAATGTGCGCACAGAAATCATTCACAGTAACTGTGTTTTAAGTTGAGTATAATAGACGCAAGTGTTATATCAGTGGATAGCTTATGTAGAGCAAAATTGCACTAAAGTTATTTTAGGTCCCAACTCTATAGTAGTTAATTAGTTAATTGAAAATAAGAATGAAAGTCATGTTACAAAATGTTCGTATACCATTGAATAGCTGACGCTAATATAATTGCATTTGACCATTTGCAGATCCTAATTAGATTACATTAATTAGTTACATGTGAATAAAATTGAGCTTCGTGCTGATTGCTGGTTTTATTTATTTATTCATTGTGATTAACAACTGTACTTTAATCGACACAGTCATATATCACCGGACAGTTTTTATCGAGTACGATTGCCTTACACCAGTCGCAGATTTTAGTTAATATCTGTTAAGAAATGCGAGTCACGAGCCATGCTTAGAAGTCATGATTACACATTACGTTTTCAACTGCACTCCTTACATTATGCTACTTTTTGAAGTGCTGAGTAATGCTATGTTGCATATGAGAAACTGTCATAAGTTATCATCACGACTATCAGTCATGGTTAAAGATAACTCCACACCCACTTTTAAAGGACTGATTAATGCTACTTTGCATTATGACTACGAGCCATGAGTCACTGTGGCTCTCATTCATGACTATATATAAGGCTTGCACATGCTGCACGTCTTATATAGTAAGCTACATTGTAAAGTTCAGGGTCATGCTACGTTTTATTATTACTACGGTTTAGAGTCATGATTATAACTATTAGCCATGGCTGCAATCTTTTACAGACTCCGAATCTTACAGCACTCTTCACCGTAAGGTGCTAAGCCATGCCACGTCGCATATGAGTCATGATTGTGACTATGAACCATCACTGTATGTTTGTACAGGCACCCCAACTTACAGTACGGTACATTATAAAGTTCTGAGATACGCTAATTTGCATTTAAATTATGAGCGATGATATGGTTATAAATGATGTCGTACGAGGTCGGGGGACGTCACCTTTGGTCATTCATGACTATTCGTATCCTCTTACATGAGGCAACATCGGTAAGGCGGTCTGAATTTCATGCCATGGATGGCCAACAAGTGCAGGTGGCTTTTCTAACAATGGGAGATTGAATGCTTTTGAAGTAAAACGAGTGACCGTTTATTGAAGCAGAGCCGCCACATTTCGCCAGTTGGCACATCATAAAAAGTATAAGTGTAAATGTACACATACAAATAAGAAAAGTCTAATCCCAGAGTTTAGCATGTTCGCTACTGCAGGGTGCCTAATTCGGACGCGCAGTTAAGAAACAGAAAAATAGGGAAACAGTTCACCTCACTCATTAAGGGAGTGACAGGATGGCGTTTCACAGATACCAATGACGTTTTCACACTTTTTATTTTTATTTTCCTTTTCTTACTTTAGTATTTTGTTTTACATTTTTATACGCCGCTATTAAGCATGAGCAAACATTGCTGTTGCATTCTGAGCAGGCTGACACCCTTGAGCACATTGTTTTATTTTTTCATTTATTAGAAAAATAATTCATCAATTATATACTCTAACTTGTCTTAATGTCAATGAGCTATGACTGTTCATTCCGAGCATATTGACACCTTTTAACCCCGTCTTCCAATTTTTCATGCTTCAGTTATTTCCTTCATTAATAGAAAAATTAAACAATTTATTTCTTCATTAGGATCGTCAAGCACTGGTTTTTAATTAGCATCATCAAGCTCTTGCCGACTACGACACCGACGGCTTTTGGACTCGAGGAACAGCATGAACTGCTGCTTAAAATGCAAAATATTTCAAGTTTCACGGGCATACAATAAGATCAATATCCATCGCAGTGCGCAACTCAAGTCACTCTAGTGAGAAGTAAAGAAAAAGATAGACCTTCGCAATGCTCGAGTACCGACACTCTCCTGCACACGGAGCGCCCGCCTCCGCTGGTTCAGTTAGATCCCAAAATGATGCTGTTGCCATGACAACTCTCAACTGACAAAACTGGTCTTTAGCTGGCGGCGGCAAGTGCTGGTTTAAAGGCTAGCAACTAACACAGGGTGCCGCCGCGATGTTAGGTAGCCATACATTGGCCATCTTCTGACCTCGCGTAATCACTTTACCTTAGCGGCTATGTTGAAGCCCAGAGTGGCACAGTCGGTGCAAGGTAATGGAAACAGTGCTTGCTAAGAAAGCGGTGGTCAAGTGCTGTAGTCAGTGACTGCTTATTCGCATGATTATTGTCCGCGCAGCTGCCATGGAAACAACTTCAAGTCACCAATGCTAATCAGCGGCAATGGTGCTAAGATCTGTATACGCGGGTCTGCGAGTTCGATTCAAGCAGCGGCGGATGCCTGTATTTCGATGGAGGCGGAATGCTAAGACCCTCCAGTACTGATGATTGAGCAAGTACAAAACATCGGATTACCACAGCCGTTTCAGAGACCTCCACTACTGCTTCCCTTAATCACACAATAACGGAGTAACTGGAGCAAAACATAACTAATATTAGTATGGAGAGTATTAGAATGTTGGAAAAAGTAGCATAAGTTTGGGTGAGAGGATGAAGAAATATCTGAGACAGTTTTCCTTGGGAACCACTTACTACTCATATATCCCTAGCAAGACACTAATTGAGCCGGAATGCGTTTGTCCCGCAATTCTATTCATGGACATTTAGCGAAAGATCGGCACACGCGATTACAGCTTGAGTTTTAAACGGCTTTCTTTGTCGATAGCGGTTCGAAAACGGAGGAACAATGTGGCGATAACCGTACGTAGTTTCCTTTTATGTCAAGCAGAGGCCACAACATGTTTTCAGAAATATGGCGAGATCAATTCGAGAAGTTAAATCACCTGTCACGAAGCGGAACAACGTGTGTCTGTATACGCGCTCAGACTGTTTGATATTTTAAGTGGTTGAACGGTCGCAGACACTCCAAACGCATTGAAGTATGGAAGGACTCATATTATGTTTAGCTTAGATTAACGGATACCTGCTATAAAAAAATTACGGCAAGGAAGTTAACAAGCGGGTAGCACCTGCAACCAGATGAACATTTCGACAAAAGTGCAACAGCAAACAATGTATTTGAAATCGGACGTAACTCAAGTTCCACCCACGTGAAGCCTGTTCTATATTTTTATTGTAGATTCCTTGATGCATACTTTGCCCTTGTGAAAAAGGCGTGTAAGCAGCATATGGATGCGTCATCAAAACAGCTAAAATCGCACAGCTTGTACCGCTTCCCTGGTTTGTTTTTAGTCGCCAACAACCCCCATTTGCTAAAGCGGTCTTTTCCTTACCGGTCACTGCTCTGCGGTCGCTTTTGTGCTGTAGAAAATGAGCGCGACAATGTTTGAGCGCTCCATCAAAAGCATGAGAAAGCTCCATGCATCAGCCAGACGATCACGATAAAGGAGCAGGCTCTCGCTGACACCAGCTTTTTTACGTAAGCAGATTACAATTGCAGATCTGGAGCGGGGACCTCATTTTCAATTTCGCGTTTGCCGACACTAATGAAAATTCAAAATAGTTACACGAATGTGAAAGCAAGGGCACTAAGCGTAGTCGTACCATACACCGCTGGGGCAGCCCACCAATCGCAGCCCCTCAATCGGCGGTGGCGCCCCTCGCGGCAGCTTTGTCCCCGGAATTCGGCGGGAGTTTCTTATGCGACAATTACGAATATTGAGGAACTTTAGTATTGATTATCCTTGACGCTTAAATTAAATGTATATTTTTTTTTGCGAGTTGCTCTATAGTTTTAATCTAAAATATGTGCAGAAAGGCAGAACTGCATGAAGAAAGAAGTACAGGAGCGCTGCGTTTCATTTCACGTGATTGTATATCGTTTCGCAGCGTTCCCAACATCAAAAGAAAGTTCGGCTGCGCCCCACATAGGCTCACCGGTGGTCTGGAAGAGTTTCCTGATGGTCGTAGTGGAGAGGTGTCCCTTGCGGCGGAGTCGGTCACTGAGCAGTCCTCCGGCGAGCATGCCTGCGCTCTGGGCGCCGAACATGGCCGCGTTGACGAGGCCACTCTGTCGCACAAACGAGGGAGAGGGTTTCACAGCACAATAGCAATGACGTGTATGATCACATCGTGCACATGCATCCCAACCTGGAGTGCGCACTCCTGCTCTGTTCCAGTGGCTGTATGGAAACCAATACGCTGACATTTTACATACTACTGGGCCACATTTTATGCCAGGCATTTTTCTGGAGATTTCCCCTTAAGAGCAATCACTTAAAATCGAAGATCTCTCTTGTCGCTGATCTCCATGGTGTCTCGCATTGTGGAAAATCCCATTCCGAGATATCAATTCGTAGAATATTCAGAGGTGTGTCCGTGATCTTTGAGTGAAGATATTCCTTTAAATATGTACCACAAAGGGCGCACCTGCACATGCTTGCGCGTTTAGAATGCGTCTACTGACGCTGTGATGAGAATGGGCGTCACTCGCCCCATAGAACTTTCATGCGGGCTAGTTTGTTAGATGCATCTGATAACTTTTGGCGCTGAATTGTCTATCACATACACATCCACACACACAAGAGATTACAAGGCCCGAAGTTCGGGTGGTTTGGGTTTCTTGTAGTACAGAGATAAGAGCAAAAATGTATAGCGCCTCTTAAAATTGGTGTGCCATTATAGAAGGTATGACTCCAGTACCATTAGACATACCTCCTGCCGATGCCTCTGAAGTAGAAAAGTTGCATTTTGCATTTTGCAGGGGCAGGTATACATAAGGCGTCCGACAGTGACGCATGAGAGAAAAAAAAATTGAAAACCTTTTTTGAACACTTCAAATTGATTTTTCCTTTCAAGTAAATGCTATTTTCGATGATGCGATGATGGCTACTTCAAGAATTGCCATCAGCATATTTTGAGAAACGTTTTTACGTGTATATCAAATATTCGTCTTGTGCTTTGTGTCAGTCACCAGCATGTTGAGAGCAGTTGGTCTCGGCAAAACATTGTAAGGAGGACGAACCTAAACACACATTAGTGAGCAAAGAGGTAACATTTTAGTTCATAGATTCAATTTTTTTACCACTATAAAACTTGATCATGAGCCCGGTGGGAAGATAGTTCTACAATATGCAACAAAATTTATGAGCATACTAAGTCACGGTTTGCTCTCGCAGCAAATTTAGTATGCGTCTTCATTTTTCTAAAAGAGCGGGAAAGCGACAAGCGCCATCACAGACACACTCTCCACGAAAAGATCAATTGAATGAGCTGCAGTAATACGAGATCTTTCAAATTTTTACGACAGCGCAGTTCTCGCCTCAGGGTCTGTGGCACCTAGTTTTCTTCTTGAGTTGCTGGGGGATAACGTTGCATCAGAGAAATGGAACGCCGATGCGGGGAAGGTGAACGGCGACCAGAGGTGACTTGCTCATGAGACAGTGGATGAGTTTGGGACGGCTCAACAGGAGAGAAGCACTGGCACTGGTCCCAATAGCTGGAACCATCAAGAGGCGGACGAGGGACGCTCATGCGTCGACGACAGTTCCCACCCACATGACCTGGCAAGCCGCTGAAGTAGACAGTGAGAAGGGACGGTTGTCGGTCGTGCGCTAGGAGTTTGCCAGTTGAGCGGGCGGTCGCATAAACTCTGCAGGTTCTCGAGCAGCACAAGGAAGGTAAACATAGGTGGTTGGTCGAGTCACAGCATATCTAAGTGGTTGTCGGGAAGCAGTCAACGGGGCTGCGAGAGGCATGTGTTGAAGGGCTAGGGGAAGAGCTTCAGCTGCTTGTGCTTGAATAAACTGGTTTAGACTGGCAGCCAGGTGCGGGGAATGCTCTTGATTGCGGTAAATTAGGGACAGCTATCGAGCACCTTCTTCCCGATTGAGGGTCTTGATCTGCGGCAGTAGCGAAGAATATTGACATGCATCTGTCAGGCCAGCAAGCAACCTAGTGTACAGGATGTGCTCGCCAGTCAGGGCCCTCTACTTGCGTGTAGTTCACCCGAACTTTGACATACTGACAATTTCTGGGATGGTACACATATCTCCAGCTAGGAACATCTGAAAGGCATCATCATTGATTCTTTTTCGAATGTGCTTGATATTTTCGGCCTCTGATATCTGCGCGTTAACGCGCTTGTACAGGATGACATCTTAGATAAAATGCAAAATTCTCGCCGACCTTTTGAGACCGCGCCCGCAAGCGCTGTTTAGTGCGGAGTTTTCTAATCCCCGGACGGCCGAGAACATCAGAGAAGTTGGCTTTGAACACGGACCATGATGTAATATCCGCTTCATAGTTCCGAAACCACAGATTCGCTACGCCGTTGAGATAGAAAATCCTTTTTTTTTAGTTTAGTTTCCGTGCCCCTTTTGTTTTAAGCGCTCAGCCGCTCATAGGATTGTTAGCCAATTCTCAATGTCATAATCTTCAGTGCCGCTCAAAATAGCGGGGTCTAGCTGGTGGAGAGAACCAGCACAAAGGACGGCCGAGCCCACTTGTATAGCTTGGTGATTGATTCCTTCAGACATTGCAGGAGGTGGTAACGGACGGCTGTGGAGTTCCAGGCGAGAGGATTCATCGTACAGGCACGTACCTCCACTAAATATAAGGCGAGTGTTTATTTCTACAATGCTTGTGAACTGAAGTAGTCTTAACAGCAGTCTGTGATCAGCAAGACCAGCTAGGCGCACGCACTGTCCTATGGTCATGCGGCTGGAGCATTAAGCCCGCCTAGTTCGTTAGACTTTGAACAGCAAGCATTAATTCCTGAAATGGTTTATTCATGCTGTGTCAAAAATTCTTATTTTTATGGCAGAATCCTTCCTAATTAGGTTGCGACATGTGCCATGAAACGGAGAAGATTTTGCCATATTTTTTTCTGTGTTTTTCCGTAGCTTGAGAAGCGGAACATTAAACATTCTTGCAACACTGATGTCGGCGTTTAATTTGCTACGCGATGACAGTGACATGTTTATAATGCGATAAAGTATGGAAGACACTCAAGCTTTGTCCGAAGAGTAGACGTGACGTAAGTAGACCTATATTCATTATGCGAATTTTCGTATACTTCTTGTTTAATTTGGTTTTTGAAGAAAGGAAGGCGCTGTATGTCTCATTTTTCAGTGGACACCTACGCTTATCTTAGGTACGCACATGTCGGTTCGGATCCATATCGCAAACTAGCCTCCAACTTGACTATCAAATCCATGCTATAATCTTTTAGAGGAGCACTTACGCCAGAGTGCGTGCTGCAAGGCGAAAGCTGTTTGGCCATCCTGCTGCGATCCTCGGAACGCCCCTGATTCCTCGAGAGAGAAAGAGAGATAGACTCTACTTCTCTCCTAACTTTCTACATTCTCTCTGTCTCTTTCTAGAAGGAGAAGGAGGGAAGCAGGCAGAGGAGGAAGTGGATGAGGGGAGGAAAAGAGAAACGAGAAGAGAGAGGGAGAGAGTCTTTCTTCTCTCTCTAGAATGACCATTTTTCTGTGAGAGCTGCTATCTCGCTTTCTCTACCGAAAGAGAGAGGGAGGAAGACTCTCATATACTGACTATCATTATTTATCGCTAACTATTGATTATTATATACAGGGACACCTCCGATATCCAGAGAATCCCACAAAATATAGCGGAATGACCTCGCGCAGTTTCTGCGCACACTTTCTGCAGACGTCATTCATGAGCTGCTAAAGGCTCTCGCCTTGTAGGAGTGAAATGGAATGACACCGCCCTGAACGCTGCATAAGAAATCGTTGCGACCTAATTGTGATTAGAAATCACATGCGTGTAACCGCGCGTTCAATTCCGTGTGTTTGCAAAACTCTATTTTTGACTATACCAGTTGTTGGGCGATTTGGTGTGCACGGTGATCCATAACAACAGCGCGACAGACGGGACATAGAACAGCGCTCTGTGATAACTGTTCTTCTATGTCCCATCTGTCGCGCTATTGTTGTGGATCACTCTATCTTTATTTTCTTCCGGCAGTTTTCCGCGTTGTACCCACGACAACGCCGACCCTGGCGTTTCTGCGATGCGAGATCCTTAGGCCATCGCTTAAGATGAGCGTCGCCATGTTTTGTCATTAAAATTTGAACTTGCACACTCACTTGTATCCGTATGTTCATAGGCGAGCTGTACTGATCTGTCCAAGTTTACTAAATATATCGATGTGAACATATAAAGTTAGGATAAGTAAGGCAGAAATAGTGTACGTGGTTCTTATCACACCAGGTATCGGCAGTTTAATCTGCGAGCATGTGTTCCACAATTGCACGTTTGCTGAGGTCGCGAAACTAAAGGGAATAAGTGAGGTTAACAGGGAAACGCTACTAGCGCCAGCACGAGGGCCTTAGATATTGGTAAAGGAATAAGAAACATGTCACTAACGAATCACGCAGCACCTCTGCGTTTATTGCGCCCCACTTGTTCTCGGTGCTCTTCGCCTCCAAAAAAGATAAAAAAATTACAACAAAGCCGATCGATATAATCTACTCCCTATGTATTAGGTTATACACCGAGTACATAACCTTTGTGGCATTCGTCTATACTGCTTTCACTTAGATTGCATTATTTGTACCACACCCTTCCGCAGTCTTTCCACTGACTCTAAATCATTTTTACGGCTTCTGCTTTTAGTGCAATGCACCAGTTCATTGAGTTAACCGGACCTTCAGGATCTGCGTGTGTTGACCTTAATTGTGACCTTGCCAAGCCAAGCAGCAACAGCTTACCCGTAGTCAAGCGCCAACTGAGGGGTGTATCGCGGGTCCGAAAGAGAGGGAGGGGGCGCAGGCAATGCCTTTAATAAGTGTGTCGACGGTCAATAGGATTGCCTCGCTCGTGTGACGCCGACAGTCGTTGCCTGCATAGGCGCAGCGCGCAATAGTCCTCTCCTGTGGCCTACGTTCCCCCGACGCGCCTTGCAGCAGGGAGACCCGGCTGGAAGGACGCTTTTGCCCACCAAGCAGTATTTCCTTCAGCGCGCCTCCCTCATCACATGCCTCCGTGACGTCGCATTGTTTCCATGCAGGGAGAGGTCCATTGCTACGGCACTTCAGACTACGCCAGGATGGCGAATGAGGAGTGTCCTTCTCCTGTCTCTAACGAAGACTTGAACCGCGCTTTCGAGCGTCTAACTTGGTTTAACCTAATGTGAAACCCTGCTACTTTTTTGCACACTACCGACCTACGGCAACAATTTACTAGGAGCTCTTGCCATAAACGCGTACAATCTTGTTCACAGTACAAATGAAGCGTTGTTTAGAGCGCTAATTTTATTTAGTCACATTGTTCGATGAGATGAGAAAAAGAAATATGCGTGCGATCAGCGTTGGCGTTTTGAAACTGCCGGCAGCATATTCCCTCTGCCAAACATATTGGCGGTGTTAGGAACTACAGATGGGCTCGCCATAATCATAACGCGTGAATAGCTTTGGGAATTGCGATCACGATACAGTGATGCAAGCTGTAGTTCCCAATTCTGTGCAAATAACTGCGAGAAAAGCTACCTTAAAGTGTTGACGATTATGTGTACAGCAGTGCTTCATTCTTCGCCATGAACACACTGGCAAACGTGTCACGAGCGCTGCAGCAGCCAACATCTAACTTCAAAAAAAAAAAAAAAAGCTAGCTTGCAGAGTTTTGAAGGCTGTTACGACCAAGCATCCGCATTTGCGCGCTCTATTGTTCGCCTGTGGGCATGGAAAAGTATTGTGAATATGTGGTGATGGTCCAATGGCTCTAAGTGAGCCTGTTTCCAGGAATCCTGTTTTGTAAGCCTGTTTTGCTTTGTGGACAACCTGCAAATCCCAAATTGACCCTGTCAAGAGAACGTCTGGAAAAACACAAAGAAACGTCCCCCTGCGGGAAATGCAGGAAGTGCTTTCTTTCTTTTGTTCACCCTTCCAGTCGATAAGCCCTATCGTCCAGTGAGGAATGCCTACTTTCCAAAGGAGATGACAGAGTGACATGTCCGCTGACGTGCAGGACAAGAAAGGAGCATGACGCATACAGCCATTAAGTGATTTCCCAGGAATGCAGGAAAGATTTGCAATTGTCGAAAACGGACAATGCTGGGAGCGGATGCGGCGCCACGTGCACTCGGGTTTCTGAGAAGTAAAACCACTTGTCGGAACCAGCCTGTGGTTTCTTTGCTGAAGAATAGAAATGTACCTCCTCTCCTCGCCGTTCCCAAGCTTTTCCCGCCAACAAGTGATCACGCCCAACGAATGAATGCCGGACCAGTCAGTGCTTCAGACCATCAGTGCAGTGATGTGTTCGATTGGATGCCGATACCTGAGGGGCGTGCCCTGGATTTGGTTGGTCAGCATCTTCAGAGAGGGGCTGGACATAGGGGGTTTTAAGGACGCTGCAGAGCACGAAATGTCGCTCTGGGCCCTGGGAAAACGGCTCATCCAGTCGCTTCTCGCTATGAACTCTTAACGCTTGCCATTTTGCTGATGTACCCTTCTTTTTCGTGTAAATAATCTTGTAAATAAGTTTCTCAAAGTGCCATTAAACCTGCTTGTACATATTTCACCAACTTCGAAGATTCAATCCTACTTCAACCCCGAGTCTCTGCACGCTACCAAGTGAAGGCCGGGTCGACGTAGCCCCAGCGTCACGACAACTGGTGACCAGCGTTGGGATCTGAATCTACAAGCCACAACATCTGATGACTGGAGGTGGGATCTGAATCTACAAGCCACAACATCTGATGACTGGAGGTGGGATCTGGATCTACAAGCTACAACATCTGGTGATTCGAGGTGGATCTGAATCTACAAGCCACAACATCTGATGACTGGAGGTGGGATCTGGATCTACAAGCTACAACATCTTGTGATCGGAGGTGGCATCTCAAGCAACAAGCAGGAGCAACAATCGGCCAACAAGAGGGCAGCTCGAAACATCGATCGCATGTGTGGGTGAGTGCTTGGCTTTTCTTCTGATGTGGACCAGGTTCTAGAACAGGGTTAGATTTTAGAACTGGTAAAAAGTGTTGAAACGCCTTTAGGTTTGGTAGTTTGCACTGTTGTTTTGGAAGTAGCCGACACTCGGAGCGATCATGGACCTACAAAAGCTGCAGAAACCGGACCTGTTGCTATTGTGTGAGGAATTGGGAATTGATACAAGTGGTTTGGCACGAAAACCTTTGATTATAAAGGCAATCACAGATTTGGGAGCCGATGATGAGGAGCTCAGTGAAGCATGGAACCTCATCGCCCAAAAAAAGGAGGAGCAGCTCAGACAGCAGAAAGAGCGGGAAAAAGAAGAAAAGAGGCGTGAGCGCGAACTTGAGAGGGAAAAAGAGGAAAGGGAGCGCGAACGTGAGAGGGAAAAAGAGGAAAGGGAGCGCGAACGTGAGAGGGAAAGAGAGGAAAAGAAGCTAGACATTGAGCTCCGGAAATTAGAACTAGAGTTGAGCAAGAGGTCGGGCGATTGTCCCCAGCTAGCGGTACCTCGTCTCAACAAGGAGGCAGATTTCAAGATGTCAAAGTACATGCAGCCATATGTGATATCAGGGGATATCGGTCTGTATCTGGCTAACTTTGAGCGAACCTGCGAAAAACTGTCCTTCCAGCGAGACACTTGGTCTCAGAGATTATTGACGGTTCTGCCCTGCGAGGCAGCGGAGGTTGTCGCGCGGCTAAGCAAAGAGGACGCGGACAACTACGAGAAGGTCAAAGCTTGCCTTCTGAGAAAGTATAGGCTTAGCGCCGAGGCGTTCAGACAACGTTTTCGGAAAGCTACTAAGTCCAGGGACGAGAGTTACCCTGAATTCCTGTACAATTTAAGAGTTAACTTGGGCGAGTGGCTAAAGAGCACTGATTCCTACAGTGATAGGGACGCTGTAGTCGAGCGAATTCTTTTGGAGCAGTTTTATAGCTGCCTCCCAGAAAAAGAAAGAAATTGGTTACAGGACCGAGGCGACATTAGGTCGGCAACTGAAGCTGCCGAACTCATTGAGGAGTACGCTTCGCGCCGACAATTCAGCAACCCAGCAGTGGATAGGTCCCGCAATCCCAAGTTGAGTGTGAATAACCGTCAGAAAAGGCACTTTGCTAGATTTGCAAACGAAGAAAGGAAGGCTTTTTCAGGCAAACGTCCTAGAAAGGACGGCAGTGAGAAAAGTGGAGAAGTGACCAACGCGAAGAGCACAAAGAACAAGCTTGAGGCTAGGAAGCCGCTCACATGCTTTAGGTGTAATGAGCAGGGTCACATTGCCGTCAACTGCCGGAAAGAAAAGATTGCTTTCTCGTATGTCAGTGACTGCGATGAAAATATGCAGCTTTTAGAACCCTACCTGCATGACCTAGTAGTCAACGGGAAGCCTTGCAAGGTACTGCGCGATTCGGCCGCAACGATGGATGTTGTCCATCCGGCGTATGTATCGCCTTCCGACTATACAGGACAGTGTGCATGGATCCGACAGGTAGTTGAGGAACAGAGTGTGTGCTTGCCGATCGCGAACGTGGTCATCGAGGGCCCTTTCGGCGAATTAACAACCGAGGCTGCCGTTTCAGGAAAGCTTCCTAAGTGCTATCCGTATTTGTTCTCCAACAAATCGGACATGCTGCTGCGAAAGAGGGGCATCCTTTTCGGAGACAGAGTTGTGCAAGCCTTAACACGTTCAAAGGCGCGAGAACTAGCTACACTGCTCATTCCAGAAAAATCCACAGCGGAGGAAACGGCAGTTAAAACAGTGGTAAATGCGGAAGATAGCAGGTCAGAAAACTTTGAGAGCGAGGCATCTCAGATATGTCAACTTGAAAGTGAGCTTGATGAGACGCGGAATGAGGACGTTCTTGAGAGTAACCTCTTGCCGCCAGTGTCTAGCAATCTCACGAGACTTCTAAGTGGAACCCGAGAGGACTTAGCTATGGAGCAAGCCAATGATCTCAGGAATAAGCTCGAAGTACAGTGGGAAGGACCTGATGAAGTCGTTGCAAAGCTTTCTAACACTAACTACGAAGTGAAATTCCCCGGTAGGCGTAAAGCAGTGCGCATTTATCATTGCAATCTTATGAAGCCTTATGTGCAGAGGGAAGCCGTGGTAAATCTAACGTTAAACCTTCCCGAGGAGATGGGGGACAACTTGATTTGCCTCAGCGGAAAAGGAAGCAACGCTCAGGAGCTTCTCAAAAAGACGGAGCAGAGAGGAGAACTAAAGAAATCCCAGCTGTCCGATCTGGGCGAGATAATAACAGAGTTTGAGGCCTGCTTCGTGGACAGGCCAGGCAGAACTGATTTGACTGAGCACGATATTGAGCTGACTTCAGACGTGCCAGTGCGATCAAGGTGCTACCGATTTTCTCCAAGGCAAAGAGAAATTCTGGATAGGGAAGTAACTCGCATGCTGGAATTAGGAGTAATAAAACCCTCGGAAAGCGATTATGCTTCGCCTATGATCTTAGTAGAAGCTCCAGGTAAAGACCCTAGGCCTGTGGTAGACTACCGAAAGCTAAATTCTCTCACCAGGGATCAAGTGTATCCTATTCCGAATATTGAGGAGAGAGTAGAACAGGTCAGTAGAGCGGCATATGTGAGTACGCTGGACCTTACTCGAGGATACTGGCAAGTACCGCTCACTGAACGCGCCAGCAGATACGCGGCTTTCGTCACTCCGACGGGCAGCTACCAGCCAACAATGATGAGTTTCGGGCTCAAAAATGCTCCATTTTGTTTTTCCCGACTCATGGATAGGGTTTTAAATGGGTGTGAAACATTCGCGGTGCCTTATTTAGACGACATTGCGGTTTTTTCCGACTCATGGGCGGACCATATGGTACATCTAAGAGCTGTACTGAGCCTTTTGCGTCAAGCTGGACTAACCGTAAAGGCCGAGAAATGTTGCCTGGCAAGGGCGACCGTGGACTACTTGGGTCACAATGTAGGTCAAGGTTTCAGGAAACCCAGCGAGATTAAGATTTCTGCGGTAGCAGACTACCCGCGGCCGAGCACGAAGACGGAAATTCGGGCATTCTTAGGTCTGACGGGATACTACAATCACTACATCCCTAACTATTCAGCTTTGGCTAGCCCCCTGACCCATGCTCTCCGCAAGACAGAGCCGACAAATGTAGTCTGGGACGAACAAAAGGAAGCCTCCTTCGTAAACCTGAAGGCTGTGCTGATTAGCCGTCCGGTATTGCGAGCTCCAGACTATGACCGAGAATTAACGGTCCAGTGTGATGCAAGTGATCGAGGGCTAGGTGCTGTTCTCTGCCAGAGAGATGACGACGGTAATGAGCACCCAGTGCTCTACCTGAGCAGAAAACTGAGTTCTAGAGAGAGGGCTTATTGCGCGTCAGAGAAAGAGTGCGCTTGCATTGTATGGGCCATTCAAAAATTGCAGTGCTATCTTGGAGGGGCCAAATTCACCGTAGAGACGGACCATTGTCCCCTGGCTTGGCTGCAAACTGCGACATCGAAGAACAGTCGCCTTCTTAGGTGGAGCTTGATTTTACAGCAGTACAATTTTGAAATAAGATACAAAAAGGGGAAGTTAAATGGGAATGCGGACGCGCTTAGCCGCTCTTTCTAAGCGGTCCGAGATGTTCCTCACCATGTATCCAAATTGATAATCAGGTTTTTTTTTTTCGTGCGCTTGTATATGTGTGGCTATGTAAAGCAGCACGTTTGGTTTTCTAGGAATACGTGGGTCCCGAACGTCTTGAGAGTGGGCTTTTCTCGAACAACAATGGCAGTTTTCTTTTAACCTGGTCTCTTCAGACGGGAGCCGAGTGCTTGCTTCGACATGTGGTTGAGTTTCAGACAGCTCGAGCAATTTGGCCTACAACAATCGAGACAACGCGACAAGCAACAGCGAGCTTCAAGCGTTCACGTGCAGGCCATTAAGTCGTCTCTTCATGCAGCAGCTGGGACTGCTGCCCTCCGAGACTCTTCTGGCGGGGGAGGAGGCTGTTACGACCAAGCATCCGCATTTGCGCGCTCTATTGTTCGCCTGTGGGCATGGAAAAGTATTGTGAATATGTGGTGATGGTCCAATGGCTCTAAGTGAGCCTGTTTCCAGCAATCCTGTTTTGTAAGCCTGTTTTGCTTTGTGGACAACCTGCAAATCCCAAATTGACCCTGTCAAGAGAACGTCTGGAAAAACACAAAGAAACGTCCCCCTGCGGGAAATGCAGGAAGTGCTTTCTTTCTTTTGTTCACCCTTCCAGTCGATAAGCCCTATCGTCCAGTGAGGCATGCCTACTTTCCAAAGGAGACGACAGAGTGACATGTCCGCTGACGTGCAGGACAAGAAAGGAGCATGACGCATACAGCCATTAAGTGATTTCCCAGGAATGCAGGAAAGATTTGCAATTGTCGAAAACGGACAATGCTGGGAGCGGATGCGGCGCCACGTGCACTCGGGTTTCTGAGAAGTAAAACCACTTGTCGGAACCAGCCTGTGGTTTCTTTGCTGAAGAATAGAAATGTACCTCCTCTCCTCGCCGTTCCCAAGCTTTTCCCGCCAACAAGTGATCACGCCCAACGAATGAATGCCGGACCAGTCAGTGCTTCAGACCATCAGTGCAGTGATGTGTTCGATTGGATGCCGATACCTGAGGGGCGTGCCCTGGATTTGGTTGGTCAGCATCTTCAGAGAGGGGCTGGACATAGGGGGTTTTAAGGACGCTGCAGAGCACGAAATGTCGCTCTGGGCCCCGGGAAAACGGCTCATCCAGTCGCTTCTCGCTATGAACTCTTAACGCTTGCCATTTTGCTGATGTACCCTCCTTTTTCGTGTAAATAATCTTGTAAATAAGTTTCTCAAAGTGCCATTAAACCTGCTTGTACATATTTCACCAACTTCGAAGATTCAATCCTACTTCAACCCCGAGTCTCTGCACGCTACCAAGTGAAGGCCGGGTCGACGTAGCCCCAGCGTCACGACAAGGCCTACGAATAATGGCACACGCAGAAATAGTACAAGCAATGCAGGAAGCGGTTAATGAGCGAACCAGTATATATACTGAAACTGCATGGGCCTTCATGCAGAAGCGTAGCTGGAATTGTGATTTTTCTGAAGAACAGCGCGACTTGGACAAAGGCGGAGGGAAGAAAACACGGACAGGCGCTAACTTGCAACTGATGTTTATTGCTCGGAACGTGGTAATATATATATATATATATATATATATATATATATATATATATGTATATATATATATATATATATATATATATATATATATATATATATATATATATATATATATATATATATATATATATATATATATATATATCAGTCTCCAAACAACAAAAGAAAGCACAGAAGCGATACACATTTGATTATACACTTGAAAACACGTGTGATGCCACCACGTCGCTTCCCTGTAGCTAGAGATCTAAGTTCCTTTCCTGACAACGCCAATGACGGGCTGCTGACACAGGCGTCATTTGACCATGCGATTTGTGCGGCCTCAATAATTTCACGGGATAAAAAAAAAAAAAAAGACAACAGTCGTTTCCTACATCCACAAATTTTCCCACAGGCTAAAGGAGATAGGCTACCGAGCTAATGTCAGAGTTGTTTTCTCGGCTTACGAAAAGCTTGGGAAATTGTGCAATCTTGTTAACGCTGAATCTATACGAGAAAAGTGCCCTATAAAACATGAGAATCAATTTCTTGCATCCAAAGATGGTATTATCTACTCCATCCCACTATCTTGCGGCAAACAGTACGTCGGCCGGAGGGGCAGATGTCTTAACGAGCGCCTAAGAGAACACAATAATAATGTTTTTAACTCCGTTTAAGGGCATCTCGGCATCCATTGCAGAGATTGTAAAAGTAACGACTGCCAGCCTTATTTCCAAAAAAACAAAAGTGTTAAATAGGCATCGGGGCAAGATAACCCGTGAAATTATTGAGGCCGCACAAATCGCATGGTCAAATGACGCCTGTGTCAGCAGCGCGTCCTTGGCGTTGTCAGCAAAGGAACTTAGATATCTAGCTACAGGGAAGTGACGTGGTGGCATCACACGTGTTTTCAAGTGTATAATGAAATGTGTATCGCTTCAGTGTTTTCCTTTGTTGTTTGGAGCCTGATATATACATTACCACGTTCCGAGCAATTAACATCAGTTGCAAGTCAGCGCCTGTCCGTGTTGTCTTCCTTCCGTCTTTGTCCAAGTCGCGCTGTTCTTCTGAAAATGGCATACCAACTCGCCCATGCATCAGTTCTAACAACTGGAAATATGACTACTTCAACGCCCAGGCAAAACGCTTGTGCCATATAACTGGCACAGAATGCATATGGATAAACGAAATGCTATTGAGCCGGCCTTCTCCTATCGGGAGAGAACGAATACAAAAAAAAAAAAGACATTGCGAATGATACTCAGCAAATGTTATCTCTGCGCACTTCCCTCTCTAGTTTCGTCACTGATAAAACGGTAGGGCCTGTGAGTTTGACGTGAGGTGAAAACGCGAACACTGTCGATGAAGCAAGATAGCATACTTATACCGCCTAGATTGATAAAAAAAAAGACAATAGGTAGTGCAACATAGGACGCAACTACCAAAAAAGATATCGAGCCTTTCATTTGCCCGTTGCCTTGCGAGTGAGAAAAAAATTCCACCGATATGGTGACAGCGAAGGGTAATTTGTCGATTCCTTCACCTCTGCTCAATGCTTTAGAAGCTTTCATGTCAGCGAATGCAACCTTCACGATCACATTATAATGAACAAACTGGTAGAGGCAGGTGCGCATCAATTTTTTTTTTTAAGAGAGCTAAACGTAACTTCTTTTACTCGAGGCGAGACGTGTGTGCGGATGTGCGCCTTCAGAAAAAAAAAGTAAAATCGTATATCTTACTTGCGTTTTTCATATTCAGTTTTTGCCTTCTCCAACCATTTTTCGATTCTAAAAGCAAAGGAGACAGAGCCGCAGCTCTTGTAGCTTCACAAATTTCTCCAGTAATGATCTGACACATTTGTGAACTGGACAGCTTTCTCTTGGTCTCATTATCATAATACACGGAAACCAAAAAGAAGCACTGTTTGATCACCACGCTTCTGCTTCTCGCGCCGCAGCAGAACATGAGACGTCGCAGTAGGTTAGGCATTCTGGTATTTCTAAAATTTCTCAAGACATTCTCAAGCCTATTTCAAGTCCCTGCTTCCCTATAATACAGAGTTGCGAAATTTTCAAATCCTGTGTGATAGGCTTACTCCTCGTGGTAGACTTTCGTTCAGCAGTCGTTCCTCGCTTCGTCATCTACTCGAAGCTTCGAGTATTCAACGAGGTCGTTGCAGTATGCGTCAGGTACAGCAAAAGCTTCATATATGAATACTGCTTAGGGTCATGCTCCCTTCTTTGATATAAATGCGTTCATTCTAACTGCAACGTCCATCTTCAGTCTTTAAGATTTAATCAGTTACTTCGGAAGTCTTCATTATCTTTCCTGTCCTTGTACTTTTTTATGGCACAGCGCAATTTTTTCTTGCTATTTTACTCGTTGGAGGCCTGCTACGTCTGTGAAGCTCGCTGTCTCCTCGCATTCAAGGCCATCGAAAAGCAGGTCTCGCGTATCAATTCTTTCGGCTGCGTCGTTCACAAAATAAATTTGGCGCGACAGCTGTTGCCTACCCTGAAAAATGTTTTTGACCAATATTGAAAAGAACGAATGCAGATGCCTTATGATTAACCCTGGTTGCCATCCTTTGTGACTGAGGATGTTGATACGTTGTGCAGTCTGGCGCAGATGATGCAGCCAAAAGCGCTTTCGCGGAAATGTTCTTGATGATGTCACATGCAAAGCTAACTTTACATTAAAGTCATCCTTGAATAGCACGTCGTTACTTAACTCACTTAATCTCAACACTCTTATCTTATACTTGCCGCAGTCGAAGCACTGCTGCTAGACCCCACGATTCATTACGCCGCAATAACAACTCTGAACCTGGCAGTGAATACCAGACGCGACGAATGAACCTTTTTCGAGTAGTACTACTGCGCATGGGCGCTGCCTCCTCCGCCGCCATTTTCGCTGGTATGCCACGCGTAAAGGGGGGAGCAGTTCGGTTTATGTGCTTTTCGGCGAAACGACGTCCCTCGCTTCATCGACGCGGCGAACTGCTGCACAATAATTGCGGGCAGTGATAGCATCTTCTAAGCCTTCGGAATGCACGCATTGCATCGTGCCCCCTTCCCCAGCTTGCCTCAAGCAAGAAGACACGGCCAGGTTCGTCAGCGTATGGGTTAAATTAGAGGGGAAGGGGGGGGGGGGGGGGGGCTCACGCTGTGTTCACAGGCGACTAATGCGTCTCTGCTCAGGATAGGCAAGAGACCAGCCCTGCACTGTGGCTTGTACTGCCAGCCACTCAACTACTGTTTGGAGAATAAGTCTACCACAATATCATGAACGACGTTTCTCACAATGTCTGGGTAATCAACCACGTCATCCGTACTTTGCCTGGCGGCCGCAAGAATATTCCGCTAATGGAAAAAGACCGATTGTTTGCTCTGGGGCTGCACAATAAAATAGGAGTATAAAAGGGCCCTGAAACGAACGTATATGGTTATTATTGGATATAAAAAAGCAAGGGAAAGTTGTTTGCCAGCCCCGGTATTTGCTAACTGCTATCTGAAGCACCTGATCTGAGGCGGTGAAAATGAAGGTATAATGAGGAAGCGGTAGAGGAAATCATAGAGGTGAGCGACAGGAAGGAAGGACAGGGTAGGCAAAAATAAAAATAGAGAAATGTATATAAACTATGGTACAATATAAAGCAGGTTGCATGAGGCCAGCCCCAAATGTCTAAGGTCACTTCAAACGGTAATTGCGGCAATATTCTAATGCGAGAAGTGTACAGATGTGAACCTTGTGAATACTGGAGTCAAATGTAAAATCACTGCGTGGAGCTTAAATTTACAAAAAAAAAAAATTAAGCAGTGCTCCTGGGAATCGCTAGCAACCAATTAAGGCGACACCCCTTAACTGCCCCCCCCCCCCCCCTCGGCGCTCTCTCGTCGATGACGTCATCGGGGTTGCTGGGTGCGCCCAAACATTGGACGCTCCCAAGTGCCTCGGTTGGGACGGGGCGTGATGCGAATGCCGCCGCAACTTGGTGTTTCTTGATGTTTGCCTGCGCGCTGGTGCGCGTTGAATTGAGAGGGGAGAGCAGTAGCATCACTGTAGATGGCAGAGAAGTCCAGTGCTAATGAAGCCAGTTTAACAATTTTTGCTTTACAGAAAGGATTGATAGGATAGCTGTTACTCGTATGCATTTTGTAATTCTAGAAGATATCTTTTCATCAGGTGTTCAAGTGAAGCCCACTTTGAGGCCCATATAAGCTTCGCGGCCCCGTGTAAAGGTTGATACACACAACACGTCTTGACATCCGCCCTTCGGCCATCGACCTAAAAGTATGCACACTGAACTTACATCCCGTATCGGAAATTTTCTTTCAGACAGTCCGCAGGCCCGAAACGTGCACCCTTTGTGGAACCAGACCCGCAAGACCACATAGGCGGAAGCACTACAAAAGTTCTGACAAGTACTTACCCGGCCCTAAGGCCGAGAAATGGCACAGGCTGAACTCCAGCTGAGCTCACCACATTATCCCACACCGAACGGCAACCATTCTTGCTACCACAGCCCCCAGCTTGAAACCGCGCATCTGGCGACGATTAAAGATGAGAGCCCTTCCCATGGCTCACCTTGTTATATCGCTATCCCATCATCTGCCCTCTCTGCCAAGTTTATAAAGCAACATTTCCCGATTGGTGATACTTTGGACTTAGGAAGACTGGGAGGCAATATTCGCCTCCACGTACCCAGTGAACAAGAAGGTTGAATTTCTACATTATACAAAAGTTGGGCACAAACGTTTGAGCGCGGCGGGGCCTGGCAAGGATTCATGGAAGGAGAAGACCCCGAATACTCTGGCGGCGATTATTATCCTGGATTATCCAGCTAGTCCTCAAGTCAGCTGCTACCAGCGGAGCACTGGACTAGGGGCACCGAGCACCCAGCTCCGGCGAATTCTTACTGATTATTATGCTCATTAAAAATTTTCTCTCTCTCTCTCTCTCTCTGGCGGCGAATAAAAGTTTTGGCCCCTCGAGTGGCACTTCGACCGCTTCCAAGTCAAGAGTTTACCTATCTCGAAAAAAGCACCTCCGAACGACTATCGACCACACACACGACCGATCTTTCTCGCGCTCACAAGCAAACTTTCCAAGCGCCCAGTCGTGCGCGTCCGTTCTCTAACATTTCTGTCCGGAACTTTCCGCAGCACTCAGTGCACCCGACTTTAAGAACAAATATGTGCAAGGTAAACAGATCTTGGTCTCTAGGACTGCATGAGAAAGAAACCTTTTGGCCTGATTACCTGTACACGGAAGGTGCGGCGCCATAACGAATGGATATGGGTGCAGGTGGAAAGTAATGAATATTCGCGAAAATCCTAACTTCAGTCACATTATTCATGTAAAACAAAAACGTCCAACAAACCTAACGGCGCAATGAACGATGTCAAAAATCTGAGTCATCACCGTAAAAAGCGCCGTAACAAAGAAACTAGATTTGGAAACTGACGAACAGTTTAACACTCTCTTGTCCCATGTGGGTGATATGGCGCCGTGTCAGGGCACCCTGGTCGCGGTCATGGCAGCCACGTTTCGACGGAGGCGGAACCCCAGGCGCTCGTCTAACATGCGGCATTTGTACACTTTCATCATCATCATCATCATCATCATTAGCGTGACTATACGCACTGCAGGGCGAAGGCCTCTCCCATATTTCTCCCCTCAACCCGGTTCTGTGCTAGCTGCATCCACTTGACCCCTGCGAACTTCTTTATCTCATCCGCCCACCTAACTTTCTGTCGCCCCCTGCTACGCTTACACTATAAAGAAATCCAGATGGTAGATAACCAGTCCTCCACCACGGCGTCCCGCATAGCAGACGGATTTGTACTTTGAACACCTTAGACCGTGCCACGATAACGTAACAACTTATGCCGTAGGCAGCAAGCTTCAATCCGGGAAAAGAAGACGGGGGAGGGGCAGCTGGCCCCACTTTGGGTGCTCGAAATTGTAAGCCCTGAGAGTTTATTAGGGGCGTTTTAAACATGCAAGTAGCATAGTCATTTCGCAAGTGATGTTAGCTGCGTCACACGCAACAAATGTGATAACTAGTCCTAACGAGCTAGGAGCTTTACAAATTGTGCCCGTTATTTGCTGATGCGGGCTGTAGCTAAGAAGTCTGTGCAAGAATTTATGCTGGAAACTGCTGGAAAGGGTTGTGCATTCCGTGCGCAGTAATGGTCCATTCTGCGAAAGGATCATAGTGGCTAACCTTTCATAAGTCGTCAACGCTAACGTTGTCAGAGAAGCGGCATGCTTGAAGAATTGTGAAGGATTTTCTTGTCTTGAATCTAGCGGCACACACAGAGTTCTGAGCACGAGTAACGCATGAACCTACTACTATTGAATGAGCCGGAATCGACCAAGGCTTCCAAGGTGCAGCGTATTTATAAATTCACCACTGCATCGGCTGTGTGAACGTTTCAGTCATGTAATTTACTCAGAAATCATGTGAATAAACACAGGGCTATATTGCAGAGGGAGTAAAAAGTTCTGTCCTAGCGGGAACAAATAAAATGTCGACTTTCCTAATGATACTCAGTAAAGTTTATCGCCGCCCACTCACCTCTTTATTCCTGACATTGCAAACACGATTATGAACCTGATTGTGAGAAAGCGTACCCGCTAGGCGAAACAATATGGCCCACTTATTATAGGTGCGTCGATAAAAATATTGATATGGCAGCGTATGACAATAACTTCCAAAGAAGATATCCAGCGTTTCATTTGGCTGTTCCTTTGTGAGACCGAGATAAATTTCAACCCATATTGTCACGCCATGAGACAATATGACGATTTCGTCTCGTTTGTCTAAGGTATTACAGGCGGATGTATATAACTGGATGCAACCTCCGTGATCAAATTAAAGGCACTGTCTCAGATGTGGCGTCACACAGTCAGCACATCCTCGCACAACTTTTCCGAGCGCCAGTTAAAGGTAAGGCGTTGCCGGGTCTTGACTTGTGTGAACGTTTGCAAGCGCGTGTTGAAAATAAAGCAGACGACGTAAAGGTTAGGATATGTGACATCTTCCAGAACGATTTGTGAATGCTTTAAAAGTAAGTTTTAATTGTGTTGCCTGAGTAAATTTATCCAAAATGTAACGGCACCTGTTAAATATTGTTTATATTTCGACTTCACTCCGTTTCAATGCAAGCGTTCTGAACTAAGCAAATTTATTAGAATGCGGACGCAAAAAGTAATTATGCCCGATTTACACAAACAGTCTCTCGGGAAACGGAAGGGACGCAAGGATTTTGCCTGCAGTAACAGTGCAAAAAATCCCGTACACCTGTAACAAAAGCATGCCTGGAGACGATTTCTTGTACCTTATAAGACTTAAGCTATTTTATTTAACTTCAACAGGAGAGTAATTGTAATTTGAATCGTTTTTTATGTTGCATATTGATTCACAACTCTAAAGTAGCTTTGCCTTGTCATATAAAATTTTCATTGTCTGCAGCCTTGAAGCTGAACCATCGCCAAGCGGACTTCTGGTGTGATTATACGAGTATCGCGTGAAATGGCGCCCAAGGAAATGTTTTCTTTTGCTGTTTTCAGATGGTTAGAATGTTCCTACCGGTGTGGACTTTGCTGCTGTTTGCCGGTGAGCATAGATCGTTTTGAGCACTTCCTCACAATCACGGGGGACTTTAAGGGGACCATGCCAATAGCTTTATTAAATAACTGGTTATAGTAGAAAAATAATTTATTGCGGTTATTAGTATATAATTATTTCATTATTATTTTTCGTCAAATGTCCAGCAGCAAAAACAGCAAGATTAAAAGCAAGAACGAAACAATTGTGCAACATAAAAAGATCTAAGATATAGTCAACCGTTCAATCAAGGTCCTGAGATATCCGATGCCGTTTCAGTACTGAATGCTGGCGTAGGGTAGGCTCTAGAGTGACAGAAAAATTCAGGAGATGTTAATAGATTTATTAAAAAGAGTTATTTCAATTACAATATCTAGCATTTCTGGTTCTATTTTTATTTTAATTCAGTTGTGTCTACTAACCAATATATTCCAATTTATCATTTGTTAGAGTTCAGGTCTCATTCTTATTCCACTGTTATTCGTAATCATCATTGTCTTCATTTTTATCAAGTTATTTTCAATTATGTGTATTTCCGCCGAGCCATTCTTTATCCGGCGTCTTCAGTTTTTCCCATTCAAGCGGAAATCTCCGCCTGTGCGGGTTCCTCCGGCAGCCAACCACAGGAGAGGGCAGCCAGAAGCTTCTTATAAACACCGCTGTCACCGGACATTTTCGACGCGTTGGTTCTTGAAAACGGGGCGTTTTCAAGGAACTTCAGCATCAGCATTGTGAGCACGACAGATGGCAGGTCGGGCTCTAATTTGTCAGTGGGTTTTTTGACGTGACCGGAACACACAACTAATTCAGGTTGCTCCTATGAGATGGCAGGTTGAGGTTGGAATTGAACTATCCCGTACTCTCGGATGCCGAGTCACACACGGCGCCCTTGGCCCATGTAATGAAGTTCTCACTGCTCGGTTACAGCGGGCCTTGATGTCTATGTCGGGTGGCTTTTCACATAATGCGCTAGTTCACATCCCAAGTAGCACACATTACGTGGCCCACCTGGGGCCCGTATGGGCAAGTCGGGCTTGGGCAACCGAAATAACACTCATGAGGGCCCCCTTTAGGGATCAAGCGGGCGAGCCCAATTTGGGCTGTCGCCTGTTTTTCCATCTGGGCATCATATAGGCGTGGATGGGGCTAACTAAGGATTTATTCCCCCATCTGACGCTGAAGGGTTACGCTTGGGGAATTTTAGGGTTGATGCAAAGAAAATTCGGGCTTTTTGTAGAAAGCGCCTGGGCAAATCTAATTGGGGCTGTCCACTCAAAATCCCAACAGGTCCCGCATGGGCCGCGGCGAGGCTAAACACGGGTATGCCTGCACATTGCCAACATGGGACCCTTGAGTGGTACTCGAGGGAAGGTCAGACGGAAATGTGGGCTTCATGCCGAAAATTCTTGGGCTGCCCACAAAAAATCTAGATATTTTCCGCATGGCCTGTAGCGGAACAGGAAAGCGCTCCTTCCGGCTTATGCCCGCATCAGTCTCTTGCTGGGCACTTTAGGACAGATCCGATGCAAACGTGGGTATAAAGCAAATAGAAGACAGGCAAACCTGATTGGGGCCCCCCACTCAAAAGCCGAATAAGTCCCGCATGATTTTCGGCCGGGCTGAAAAGCGGGCTTGCACCCACGCTGCTCACACGAGCATTTCTTGCGGTACTTGCGATCAAATGCAACATATGTTCGTATTCTATGCGGTAAAAATAAAATCAGCCCAATTGGGGCTGCCCATCAAAGGCCACAGTGGGCCCCAAATTGGCCGTAGGCGGGTCTGCCGCTCTAAAACGTCTCCACCCTATCTTTAAGGCACTATTTTATTTATGTAATTCGTGTAATACAGGCCGCTAATTGCCTTTCCTGGAGGTTTCACATAACGTCCCTAAGCATACCTCTGCCATGAATAAAGACTATTTTCAACCTAGAAACTACGTTGATTATGCAGTAATGGCAAAAAATATAGAGCCGTAACTGTTCCGTGTTACGAGTATGTACTGGACTACCTCCATAGTTTTCCTGCGCCATTATTATTCTACACACACCAGTCAAAATAAATATTCAGTACAAAATTTTGAGGGTGATATGGGCCAGCCCACATTATTGTAACGTGTAGAATAAATTTCTTTTATATTACATAGTGTCGAATACAAGGTAAAAAATAGTGCTCATTGTTTCACACTTGATTAATGGAAATTGGGCTGCCCCAAAAATGCCATATTCAACCCATGAGGGCAACACCTGGGCAACAGACTGGCCTCCGCTAAGCCCGCGCGGTACAATTCAGGTATTGGTCGGATTAATCGACTTAAAAATTAAAACCTTGATCAATGCAGCAGCCCTGCCTGCACAAAAGTAGGACCCATTAGGAATTTTAGTATACTACCCACATTCCGCAATCTGGGCTGAATGCGGGCAGCCTATATTTGGGCTGCCCATACGGGTACCGACTAGGACCGATCCCGCATGGGGCCCGTACGGGCTGCCCTCACGGGCACATCGCGGGCCCCCACGTCATAGCCGACTTTGTGCTACTCGGAATCTGAAGGCTAATGAGCATGCGTGGTGCATTAGAGGCATAGATTGAGGGATTCGTCTTGAAGCGAGCCGCAATCTGCACATACCCAAACGAAAATCCCGAAGGGTGCCGCACACGGGAGGATTTACAGCTTTCGAGCCATGCCCTTATAGATCCACAGCTTATGTGTCCCACAAATGTTTCATCTTAAGGGCATCCTGTAGCTATAAAAATATTCTGCGTCGGCGCGCATACTTGCAAAATGTGCTGGTGGTGGCGACATGTTTGTTGCTTTTGTGAACGCCGCAGTGTTATTACACGTCGAAACAAAATTGGGGAGACACTTAACCTCCACAACTGTAAGATGTCAGTCAGTAACCCCTTCAAGTTTTGCCGCTATTATCTCGTAATACTTCGTGGCATGAAGTTGCGAACTGGCCCAATACGTGTAAACCAGAGGCAGGTACAAAAGAAGCCCCTATTTAACCAAGCCATACGAAAGTGCGTCTGTGATCGAAGGGAAGCGTGTGCTACACCAAAAGGGGGGTGCAAGGTTGGATTAGCATTTCAAGCTCCCATTTGAAATGAAAGGCCCGAGTTGGCAGCGCCTGTCATGTCACGTGGTCTCGTTACGTCACTCAGCCTTCCCATCTATCAGTGCTCGGCAACGCCACATGCCAGAGCCATGCTCACGATCTCTCACTCACAACTTTGACACGCCACATTTTGTGCAGAACAAAGGGGCTTTTTTATTCATGCTCTATCGCGTTCATTATTGTCCGTCGGGGGCGTCGACCGTTTGATACCTCGCAGCATCGAAAAGTTACGAGCACGCCTGTCCAGATGACAGGCGAGTGTCTACTTCTGTGACCGCAGTACTATGGCGACAGTCTCATTGAATTCAAAACTTTCACCTGAAGGCGGGTACAAGACATCTCATGTGGTCTATATCGCCTGAAATGAAATTCCCACCTTACAATAAATGATTTCGAAATAAGTAAAAATTATGTCATTTCTTTTTTTTATTGCACAAGAATGACCTTCGGCATAAGGATCAAATATATTGATGCAGGCATGTGGCCCCAAATGAATGCCAACAGCTCTGAGTGGTGTGGCCCATGTGTCCATACCCTTGTGCCAGGCGGTCTGAAAGGGTGGTAAGCGTGGCTAAGTTGTTACGAAGTGGTCTAATGTGGCTTCCGTAGCGGGAGCTCGGCAGAAAGGGCAGTGAAGGAGAGCATTCATTTACTTTCATAAGCGATGATATGGCAATGTAGCTTGCTGTGGAAACGTAACGCTCTCGCGCATAATACGCAGTACGGATATAATTATTCACATAAGTTTTATGCCTTTTTTAGATTACAGAATCTTTTTCGATTTATCAGCATGGTTTAATATTGGCGTACGCCTTAGGTTTCCTCAAAAAGAAAAATAAACAAACCTCCTTATGATTCTTCGCCGTTCAAGATGTTTTTCGGTCAACTCAACTCCATCGCAACTTTTTTTTTCTTATGGTGCAGCTTCCACTTGTGCGAGCTCCTGGCGCAACGACTACGCCGTGGACCAGTTGCTGCAGAGTGTTGGCATAGAAACAATTCGTCTGAAGGATATCTCGTTCGACGTGGATGAAAAGAGTGGGATCTTCTCGGGATTTATCGAATTTCACCTTGAAAACGGTACCCTTGGCAATCTGCGCCGACGAGTGAGCATCCGGCTCTTTTATAGCCTGCTGGCTTGCCGTAGTTCCTAAACTACATTCCATTGAATTGGTGCGTTAGCTAGGAGCTTAAACGTCTCATAGTTTTTTGCACCGATAATATAAGCTTTCTAGATATATCTTAACGAGATAGAGATAAAGGATGCTGCAACGGCATTCGAGCGAAGCCTCACAAAGTTGTAGCCGGCAGGAGCCATTTACGTGCATTGTCTGATCTGCGGGCAGCGTGGCACAGATAAACCAAATGATACGAGGGAGTTAGCAAGAGAAGCCAAGTAGGGCAGAACATTTGCGATAACAGGGTGAAATAGGAATCAACCCTCCGGTACCTCTGTTTCCCGAACCAGACATGAATAACCATGATATCTAGGTCGGGGTGCTTGCGCGAATGTGGTTATAGCTTGCGACGTCACGCTCCATGTGTGAGAAAATACTCATGAATTGAGATTCAATGGACTATGTGAGTAGCAGAGTCCATGTACATGTGCAGGCGAAGGATCCGCGAGGTATACCCCAGACTGGGAGCCCCCCCCCCCTCCAAACACACACACACACACACACACACACACACACACACACACACACACACACACACACACACACACACACACACACACACACACACACACACACACACACACACACACACACACACACACACACACACACACACACACACACACACACACACACACACACACACACACACACACACACACACACACACACACACACACACACACACACACACACACACACACGCGCACGCACGCACGCACACGCACGCACACACACACACACACGCACACACACACACACACACACACACACACACACACACACACACACACACACACACACACACACACACACACACACACACACACACACACACACACACACACACACACACACACACACACACACACACACACACACACACACACACACACACACACAAACACACACACACACGCGCACGCACACATACACGCACGCACGCACACATCGCCCGTATTTATTGGCTGTAGTTGCCCACCCTCTCCACTTAATGCATGAAAATGCACTACAAACTGCACAATGCCGAATTTTGCCACAGTGGAAGTGTAAACCGTCCATCGTACTGGGCGATATGTCATTTCGGATTTGACCTCTTTCAGCATGCGGCCTTCTGTAGTGTGGTGCAGTAGTGCATTTTAATGCATTATGTGGAAAATGTGGGAAACTACGTTCGGTCGAAATGAGTGCTGCGTTCTCCACTTCATCGAGATGACTGTATTTGTGCCTTCTTTTACTCCGCCTTTACGCTATGATTCGTGAGCTGAATGTGCAAAAAGACCGCTACTTCGCTTCTCCATCTTCACTTAATCGGCCATAATACATCCCTTATCTCCCTATTCCTGACACACATGGAATAAAGGGCGCAGCATGCACTTGCTACACACACTATTTTCTGGTGCATATAAAGAGGTGCAGTGAATTCTCATCAAAATATTTCGACACAGAAGTCGTTGAAAGCACAGTTTCTCCGAAAAGTATCGGCATTATTTAAATTTGCATCACTATGGGCGTCTGCGCCCCGTTTTATCTGTGCAGGTGCGACGACTAGGCAGCTGCGACTTAACGGACGAACGGCACCAGCGAGCTCCCCACTTCCGCATCTGCTGCTCCCTGAGCGTGCGTGGCTTGGTCGCCAAGTACGACGTCGAGACGCTCACGGACGGCCGGTCCAGGAATGTGGCCGTTGAAGTACTCGTCGACAGCGGTGCCACACACATATGCATCGATCGGTTTTTCGCCAATTGCACAAAATGTACGTTTCATTTACACGCCGCCCTCTTATTTGGATAGAGGTATCAATCTCCTTCGCGTAATCCTCTAGTACGCCACATTTCCCTTTTGCTGCTTCTGTGCGCCGTCTATTACTGCGTTAGCAACAATGTTTTCAATACGAAACGCCTTTACTTATGGCTGGAGCCTCGTACAGGCGATGATTGGCAAGTGACTTTTTCGGAAGCTTATTGGTTTCCAGCCTGCCTTAACCCGGCCTGAATCGCTGATTTTTCAGGAACTGCAAAACCGGGCAGCTTCTTTGAGCTGCCCGACTTTGGGCTGCCCGACTTTGGATCGACTGTAGTCAAGCAAGACCAACTAGCTCAGCTTACCCACACTACACATTAGGTTGAGAGCCTAGCAAAATCTTAACGTGGCTATCAGAGAGAATGCGCTTTCGCATGATACAATGTCAGTTACTGGAACCAAGCCCTTTCTCAATTTCCTTTTTCTTTTCGGAATTCGCATTTTTATACCAAGCCGCTAACTGAACACTGCATTAAAACTTCTTTCTGGGTGAATCTGTACATATTTTACATTACGAATTTAGAGCGTAAAAAAAAATCAGCGCACAGACAGAATAACGACACAAAACAGATGAGCGCTTCTGATGTGTGCCGTTATTCTATCTGTGTGTGGTTTATTTGCGCTCTGACTTTATAAGATCATTGTAGAATGTGTGATGCCTGAAACTGCTCCGTTTCTAAATGGTCCTTGAAAGTCGAGCACGTTGCAGAGGGCGTCTTTCCGAAGAAGATAAAACGTATGAAAGTTTTACCTAAGAGAACAGTAGATTAGCCACGAATAACTTCAGGGTGGGTAATATTTACTCACCTTGTATTTAATTTCGCTTCGTCTTCTAATGCTGAGAAATATATATCGCAAGCAACTAAATGTTAACAAATAAACTAATTTGGCCTGTTAAATAGAAAGATACCTAAAGGTATTTCACTGGGAGCGTTCAATCATATAGATTTGGGCTTGTAGCCCTAACGTTTCAAAGAGAGACACGCTGTGAGGGTTGCCGTAGAGGAGGGTCGGCGATTTCGATCACTCGGATTTATTTACGCGAACTGACATCGCACAGCACACGGGCGCCGCCTAGCTTTGCGCCTTGATCGAAGAGCGCCGCCGTGGCCTGGGTTCGATCAAATAGAAGTATTGTTTAGGCCAGTTGATGCATACTAGAATTCCGCAAGAAACATGAGGCGACCGACCAGGTGGTGGCCCTGTTGTTTTTTTTTGTTTTTTTTTTTTTTTTTTGCTTTTTCTGTCCTCGTTTGTGGCGTCATATTCCTTGTGAATCTCGAGGATCTGATCCCGCGTCGTTGTATTCAGCAGTCTATGTGTTGTGACCCCTGAGCCACCGTGGCGGAACGTTTCAATTGACACTCGAACGCTTCTAGGACAGAACGATGAGAATAACCAAGGATGTTTTATGTTCCGGCCTGGTGCGTACGCCTCGGCAACAAACACTAGTATAACAAATTTGCCTGTTCTAAGATTTAATGTAGGTGCCGCCAACGACTGACTTGTTGATATTTGTAACGAACGCAAGGAGAGCCGCCGCCATTGCCCTCCACTGCCGTCACTGAGGTCACCGGTCGATAAAAGCTTTAAAGATCGCGCTGGAGACTCCGAACTACACAGTGGCCGTGGTAACCGCCACTCGCAAGTAAAGAAAAAACGAGAACAGTGGGCAGAGCGGCCGAAAGTTGAAAGGTTGTATTGCACTTTTTTACATATTAGCATTGACGGCAACAGAAGTACGTTAGTAGACAGAACAAAAGGAATACTTATAAGTGACTATGCTGAAACATGAGAGAAAAAAACAACAACAATGAATGCACAAAATACAAAAGGAACACCCAAGACGCGGAGGAGGAGGCATTCAAACAATCATAATGTACGACTTGGCAAAAGTGTCAATAACAGAAAACTAGAATGCGAATATTTTTGCGAAGTTATTTGAAAAACGTTTGTGGCTGAACCACACTATAACAGCAGTAAAGCTCAGTAAGTATAGCGTGGGTAGCGTATAGTGCATAATTTGTTGGCCTTAACTGGTAGGGCATTTTTAACGATCTAAAGCTCTCCAGTGCAGACATAATGCGCTGTTTTGTTTTGTTCTAACCCAAAAAGTCTGACCAGGGTGTCATCGTTTTTTATTAATGCCAGTTTATAATTATCGTACAATCCATAGTTATACGTAAATTTTATTGGTATAGTATTGTGTGCCTGTGAAAAAGTGTTGTGGTGCGGAAAAGCTATAAGGGTTTACTTGCAATGGTGCATGAACATTTCTCTAAAACAATAGGTTTCTTGAAATTTTCATCTGTTGTTGTTGCCCATGCGAGACATCCGTAGTTAGTTATAGAGGGGAACAAAGGGTTATAAAGTATCATGTTAACAGATATAAAGAAATTAAAACAATGACGTCGCATGATACCAACTGTTCTAGAAGGCTAATTAATCAAGCAAATGATGTGGTCGTTGGACAACCCGTCTGTAAAACAGACACCAATTGGTTTATAAAACTACCCGAATTGCGTTCTGGTATTGTCTAGTTCAATCTGGGGAAGCTTAAAATGATATTGGCGTGTTTGAAACATCAAAGGTTTAGTTTTATAAAGTTAATTTGCAAAAACTTACTAACGGCCCAAGTGAAAACTTCAGTTAGCTTTTATGCACTCGATTTTCAAGATCGGTGCTCAAAGTGCCCGGGAAGAACAGATTGGTATCTGCGTAAATTATGAGCTAATAATATCGCTCTCGACGTGCACAATGTCATTATTATAGCGAACAAAGACGAGGGGCCCGAAATACTGGTTTGAGGAAAGCCAGAAGCCATACCAGATTTGTCTCGTTATCAGGCACTATAGCGAGGCTCCTTGCCACCCAATGTCCAAAATAAATATTTTTGCACTATTTCTTGTGCATGCCATCGTCACACTTTGATTGCCACAAGGCGGGGGCTGCGATTTCATATTTATATCATTATGGGTACCATTGAGAGTGCGTAGTGCATTTTTAGCATAATGGGGCTAGTAAGATTTTCTCGATAAAAAAAAAAAAACAAGAGGGAAACGAAATGAAAAAAAAAAAAAAAAAACTTCCAAGGTTTCCGCGCGTGACTACAACCACGAACCTGCGTAGCCCCACAAAAATGCGCGAGTCAGCAATCAACGCTGGCATGTGGAAAAATGCACGCTTGTCCCTGTGTAACGTTCGTGCGCTGTTTCGCAATTTGTATCTCGATCTCAAGTCTACAAATGGCGATTCCACTTAGTGTACTGCTCTCTAAGCATGCTGAATTCTTGCGTGGCTACAAGTGGGTATATAAATGTTTTGCACTTTTATTAGGCTTCAGGTTTTGCAAGCACATGTAGGAGTAGTCTAATTTGACTGACATGCCATCATCTTAGGACCAATGCAGTTTGTCCTTTTCAGACCCATTTGCAGAAATATTTTTTTTGTGTGTGTTATATTGCAAGCTTTGGTATTAACATTTGGCTACCGGTTCAGCGGCTCCGCACATTCACGTTCGACTAAGCTTTTTATAAGTTGAAATACCAAAAGAAGAGTTGAATTATCAATACTGCGTTTGTTTCGTAATGACAACAACTGCGAATGAAACGGAAGAAATCGCGTAAAAAGCGGCAATAGTCTTTTTTCTTCTCATTTTTGCATACAGTTTATACATTAATAATATTTTGCAGTGCTCCTTCCACTCAGCTGTTTTAACAAAACAGTGCATCGATCTTAGCTACTTCGTGCATTCGAGCGGACTGCATACCTTTCCGCTGTGCACGGTTTGAGCGCTATACCGGTCTGTATAATCCTGTTCAAGCTTTGTAGAGAATGTGCGACACCGGCTTGAGATTGGTGCTGCAGCCATATTCTCCGGTAGAAATTAGTTTGGCGCATTACAGGAGCTTTGAATAGGAACTTTTATTTCAAGCTTTTAAAATATTGTACAGCACTGCATGTGTACGGCGCGCTAGGAAAGCAGATTTTGATATCTGAACATTTTAAACTTATGCCATTAACAATAGCACAATAAGCTAGCCGTAATTTTTTTCATCTCTTGGGCAAAATTACTACCACTTGTACTACATTATTTTAATGAATAGCATTGTATTATGTCGGGGAATGAGAAATTCCCCATTTTCTCTTTATATAGTGGAGAAATGCATCTAACACAACACATCTCGCATATATGCATGGCGTGAACGGATAATACTCTAAAATGACACGCCTGTGCTCTTTTATAGTTTTTGTTCCCACGTGTTTGCCCCTGTTTTACTTGAAGCGTCAGTCGCTGTGAATTACTGATAAATGAATGAAAAGTATTTACTTCTTTGCCAATGCCTGATTCGCTAAATATCTTTCCATGAAATGGCAGTCAATGTTTCTGGACTCAAATACAGCTTTATTTGACACTAATTTGATACACGCGTCAACTGCAGAACAGAAGGAAATATTGATGGAAATATTTAAATATTTAAATGGGCACCAAGATAGTTATTTGCGATTATACTTTGCTTCGAAAGAGTAGTGAAGACTGTCATAAAAAATCCAGAGGAGAACGTTTTTGACGATGATAATGACACTAATATCAAAAGCCTATAAAGACGCCTGCGGAAAATCTGCGGGTACAAAAATTTTTGAAGATAAATTTTTCGACAGGAGAAAAAACATGTTTTTAAACAAGTTCACAGTAAAAAAAAAGCGCTTATTCAGATTTTCTGTGCATGCTGTAGATAAAAAACTAGACGCCCTCAAAATACATCAAACGTAGGCATAGTTGATAGATTAATATATTGAAGTTAGTTCAACAGAATGTTACTTGCAGGTTGGATGTCCACGGCTTAAGGATTTTCACTGCTTATCGACCTATGTTTGTTCGAATAAGTTAAAAAAGATGCGGATCTTCAAGATGTTCTGATGCTATAAGAAATATTGTCTTTTCGTCTGCACAGGTACGAAGTACAGCTATCGCACTTTAAATCTGACAACAAAGGTGATGCCCCCCAAGATGTCAATGGGCCTCAGTACCAACGTTCTCAACGAATTCAATAAAGAGGTTCTATCTCCAGTTGAGAAGGAAATCATCATGGCGATCGAGAGAGCTTACATGCCGGCACTGGAGGAGAAGATGACAACGCTGAATGTAGCCGACTTAACAAGCCAGCCGAGGCTGCTCGATTGATCCGAGGTCCAGAATAAATGTGTGTGCAATAATCCTAAATAAAGACATCGGATACCGGATGCGTCTTTTCGTTGTCTGGCAATGCTTTGCCTCCAAAATAACACTGGGCATGAGAGGTGTCATCACATCATCTCGTCAGTGTCACACACCAGTCACAAGCTGCACAAACAGTTCCTGCATAGAAATGGCCCAGTTGCCTTTCGTAAGTAGTGTGCACGCTAACTACTCCCCGTTAATATTTCCTCCCTCTGCCGACCTGTGTCATAGCAGTCATGCCAGGGGCTGGCATTGATTACAATTTCGTTGATTAAGTCCAATCATTGATTGAAGATGTACTGCACTCTCCCCTTTCTAACGGCGCCTGCAAATGTCTTCTGAAGCTTCGCCTTGAAAGTGTCCCAAAGATTAAATGAAGCTTCACGGCTTTCAAACCATATCCATGCAAGTAGATCCCAAGGTGCGGCCTCAACTTCGTTGAGTCGTTCCAAGCGTTGAAGGATGCAACACCGTCAAAAATGCCAAGCCAGTCCATCATCCGGTCCCCCTTGGTAGCTCGGGTTCCCACGGGATGGACTAAAATCATAGGCTGTGTCTGCCCGGCTAGTTCCGTCTTCAGGGGAATGGTCATGTTGTATGGGGCTGAGGACCTCCACCAGGTGTCAAGTAGTGATGGCAATGCCGTTGGAAACAAATAAGGAGAGTGGAGTGGTGCTTGAATTAACTCTTTATTGGGCTTACTTGCGCCCGCGAAAGAACTAAGCCATCGGCGGGGGCAATGGCAGCAAGCGTGCTAGTCGGTCGTCGGTCTACGAGTGCCCAGTGCACTTGTAGCGCTTCAATTTAAAGTCATCACGGAAACACCTCGATAAAACGCAAAAGGTGACTAGCACCATCGAGAACAGTGTAGAAACAGACGGTCGTGGCTGGAACCATTTGTGGTATATCTCGGCGCATCTTAAAGAAAATGATAACACCGCGTCTCGCGACAAAGAGCATCAACAAAGAGTGCAAAATAGTCCTGTGCACAAAGCGATAATGTTGCATGCTCGCGTGTGTTAAAAAAAGAACTAATAAATTTTTTAATGGTTCGCGGCAATATACAACAAAATGTATTAGCATATTAAGGCAAACTTTGCCCCCAACAGCAAATGTAGTAAAGAACAACTTTTTGCACTTCGTGAAAGCAATCTTCAGAACTATAGTAGCTTTTTATTATAAATGAGGCACCAGTTCTAAAACGTGAATTTCCGCAAGACTATAATGTCATTAGGAAAATGTGAAAGCATCCTTACTACTAACTGCCTTATAATTAGTTTCGGTATCAAGAAATTTCTAATCACTAATTTTCTTATCTCTAATTTTCATATCACTGATTTCCTCATCGCCGATTTCCTTGTGACTATAATTTCTACTATGCCAGACTAATTGCTCCTCGTTACGACATACTATAATGCAACACAAAGGGCTTGTCGTTACGACATGCTACTAGTCCACACTAATAATGTTTCGTTATGCGATACTACTTCACCACAATCAATTGTTTCTCATTATGACATAATACTATATTACACTTATTTCTTGTTACTACATACTACTACACCCCACTAAGCTTCGCATACACAGTCGTGGTTTCACTTTTTACTCCCACCGTGGTGGGCCGTAGTTAAGTCGCTCGATTGCTGCTTTGAATGGAGGCGATAAGCAAGTCGCCCGTGTGCTGTGCAATGTCAGTGCAGGTTAAAGAATCCCTGGCTGAAATTTCCGAACCCCTTCACTAAGGCGTCTTTCATACCTCGAATCGCTTTGGTGCACTAAACACTACAAACCAAATTCAGTTTTCTGCGTTCATATTTTGCGTCCACGGTTTGGTCTCACTAACATAGCCTATTAATGCTTTCGCATTATTTATAGACAGGTTTCAGTACTTATCGAGTGTAAGGGACGGACGTGCACAACAGATTAGCACGGAAAGTCGAGGAAAGTATGTGGCTACCTGCCCCGCTCCTCTTCGTTCTTGTAGCATGAGTGGACGCAGGTGTTGTTCAGACAGGAGGGCGCCGCGAGGCACCTGGCGAAGCACGCAAGGCCATTTAGGATGATGAGTGTTACGTGCTGAGTGACAGTCAGTGACGTGGCGAACACCAGCTTGCACGCGCCGTCTAAATCCCGCAGTCACAGGCGAGCGCCTAACATAGCACTGCACTTGTGACGACAGGCGAGCCGTGACAGGACCACTGACGGCTCTTTTCTTTTTCCCTCTTTTTTTGTATACCGAGCTGAGCGCGCTATCTTGCCTCGCTGTTGCAGGCGAGACGCTCGTTCACGTGAGCGCCCTATGGAATGTGGTGGTGAGAACTAACAAAAGCGGTTCTCTCCTGAGGTCTGTCGAGTTGCGACAGAACCACGGGCCACTCTATTATTTATTTTTTTCTGTAGCAACGGTACCCATTGACTTGAACGTTGCAACGGCGGGGGAACGGACACGTGTACCGCTAAATAGGGAGGATGTGGCCCTAGGAGTTTTTCTTTTTTTTTTTTTCAATGGGAGAGAGGGTTTAGTTCTCATAAAATTGAAGGGGGAGCTGGACGTCGGAACTACAGTGTTCTAGAATAGTCGGAACCAACCAATATCAGGCTGATGTTTGTGGTGATTGGATGTTGTGGAAATTAGGGCTGGACATCAGGGGGTAAAACCGAGCCCGATGGCCCAGTACGGCGTCCTGGCCTAGGTTTAGAAGCTCTGCATCTTCGGCTATGGCAAGGTGGGAATGTCTCCCTATTAGCCAGTACCACCTTGTATTTCTGTTGTAATTCATGTTGTAGTGGTCGACATTTCCGGAGTCCTCCACTACGGCGTCTCTCATAGCCTGAGTCGTTTTGGGACGTTAAACCCCACAAACCAAACCAAACCAACATCCAGTTACTCTTCTGGGAACCTCCGTTATTCAAGACATCGCTGCAAGGAACTTCCGCTGCAACAAGGCATACCGTCTCTGACGGCGCACCCCTGGTGCACAAAGGAAAGGAACCAACAAAGGAACCTCCACTGCAGCACATACCGTCTCCGACGGCGCACCCATGGTGCGAACGAGCCTCACTGGCGCAGTCGTACAGGCTGCCTCTACAGGTCAAGTAGAGACAAAGTACGGCAGCGGAGAAGACGGATGAGGTGCAGGCAGCGAGAAGCTGCAGCAAAGGAGACCAGAAGAGAGGTCACAGTTGGGACTTCAAGACGGACAAGCAACGCAGCAGTGAAGCCGGCCAGGAAGAAGCAGCAGGGTGAGCCCAAGACTCGCTGATCACCAACGAGTAGAAGCAAGGCGTTGCCTCCCGCAGAAAGAGGGTCGGTGCCAGACGTCGGACGGCTAGCGGGAACTCATCGCGAAAGTGCGGCGACAGGAGGTGCAGCGACTTACAAGCGACAGCAGTGCTACACTTCAGTGGGTGAGTCTCCTCTCTTCGCACCGGCGTGGGTGCTACTGTCTGGATACAGTTTTGGATGTGCATGGAAACACGCTTCGCTTATTTGTACCCAGACAGGCGAAAACGGCAAGCAATGAGCGACGAGGAGAACGATGTGGCGCGAGACGCCGATCCAGAGGCGCAGCACCCAATTGGTACGCAGCCGGCCACGCTGGGAAGCCATTTAGATGTCAGTGTCATTAGCGACAAGGAGTTTTGCAGATCGGGTAGGGACGGGACAGAAGGTGATATCACAAAGAGGAAAAAAGGCAACTTCCACGCGGGCGCAGTACATTATGGCACAATGTGTGGAAAGCAAATCGTAGCCCAAGATGATGTGTGAGCATTTAGAACGTACAATAAATTCAATGGTGTGTAAAGAGAGAGCAAGACAAAGAGAGCAAAGATTGCCTTATTTCTAATAATCAATCAATCAATCTTTAATAATAATAATAATAATAATAATAATTGGTTGTCAGGAAAGGAAAGAAGCAGTGTACGTGTCGGACTTATTATGTGGACACCTGACCGCTCTGTGAGAGAAGAGAGGAAGCTAGGAGTGAAAGCGAAAATAGAGAAAGGGGTGCCGGTAGTTGAGAGGTCCGAAGTAATTTCGACCACCTGAGAACCTTTCATGTGCACTGACATCGCACAGCACATGGACGCTCTCTTCGCTTCACCTCAGTCGAAACGCAGTGCCGGTCGAAATTACTCCGCAGCCCTCCACTATTGCCCCCCTTTCTCTCTTTCCGCTTTCACTCACACCTTCCTCCCTTCCCTTACAGCGCGGGTCATGCATCCACATATCGAATCTGACAGATAATGCGCTTTTTTTACTATTAACCAATCATCATCATTATTATTATTATTATTATAAGTAAAGCAATCTGCTCTTTCTTGGGCTGTCTACCACTTCACGTTGCAGTTGCAGTGCTGTCGCGCAATGTCCTCTACCGCTGCTGCTATGACAAGTGAACGTTTCCGTAAATATGTCACATTTAATTTTGCTTACATTGTTGTTGTGGCTGTAGGAAGAAGGAAGCGAAAATGCGCGGGCCTGCTACTGGCTCTGTAGCTGAGCCTCCTCCGCTCCCTCGTGCGGACAGAAAAGAAAATAGAGAAGAAAGTAAAGGAAGAGGGAGAGAAAGACGCGCGCCGCAACAACTGCCGTCGTCCACCACCGTAGCAGTGGCGGGTGCAATGACGGCCTACAACAGATAAATTTCGGTGGCTGCTAGCCCCCGCCGCAAGCGGCATTGACCTACCGTCCCAGCCCCGTAGGGCCAGAAATAGATACCCTTCACCCCCTCGTGCCTATGCTTATGTGCTCAAACAAATTGCTCCCTGTGGACAAGCCGCTGAAGCGTCCGACACTTCCTTTATTAAAGCGAAAGCCTTTCTATAGGCTCATGGAACGAAATCCCGTGCGCGAGGGTTGTGCACGAAATGTGCGCGGGATGAGAGGGAGAGAAAGCACTTTATTTGCACCTGTCAGAGAGTATGGATGACCGAGTGAGACGCAGCTCCCCCTTTCACCGTCTATCTCCCCCCTAGACGTCGGCCGGAATCAGTTGGCTTCCAAAGGCGGCCTGGGCTTGACGGATGACTTGTTTTGGGGCTTTTTCTTCTTGGCTGTGAAGAAAAGACTCCCATGATTCTTTATTTCCATGTATCCCGTTTAGCGCTTGGCAAGCCCAGAGCACGCGATTTAGGGTCGCTACGCCTTCACAGTTTTTGCATTTGGAAGAGTGCACCTCCGGATGTCATTTTTGTAGGAAATGGGGGTTTGGGAAAGTGCCCGTCTGCAATTTCGCCAGATTACTTCTTCCGTCTTTGGATCTGTGCTTCGGATCTTTGCTCTGATGTGTCACTTGTCAATCATTTTAATAACGTCATCAGAAAAATAAAAATCTTGTCTGCGCCGGCAATGGAACCTCCATACCTCGGATACTGAGTTCAGCTCTTTAACTAAATCAAAATCAGCGCAAAATCAACGCCTAAACTTTAGTTGTTTAGTTGTGCATTGAAATATGAAGTGCATTTAATTTTTTCCGTCCGTTTGTAACATAATTTGAAATTTATTGCCTCGCTTAGCCATTTGACACTATAGTCCCTATAGGCAAGGGCCCGTTCCTTTGTGCTGCCGACGATCCTTCCTATCGAGTGCATAAAGGAAAAAATTGGCGGTACATTGACATGGAGTACACGATAGTGATATTACTTTCATTTCTACCTGAGTGGCTTTTATGCCTTCGGAAAAAATTGCGAGGGAGCTGTGGAATCTGCATTGCAAATTGGAAAGCCTAAGCGTTGCTGGTGTACACGGTGCATCACGTTTTCTCTCATTATCACTATCAACTAAATACACCGTGGTTATCATTGGTACTTTCATTATTGTCATTACAATTATAACTGCGTCACTGTCATCGCTGGTATCATTCTTACGGTAGACAAAGAGAATTATGATCTGTGTTTCACAATCTCGGACGTGGTGCAGTTGGTTAATGTAGGCCAATGGACTGCACACTGAATCGCCACCGATGGGTGCGCCTCCAAGCAGCAAATCGCGACATACACGATGAACGCCGCACCATGCCCTTGAGCCCCGCCGGGGTGGTGCAGTGGTTACGGCGCTCGACTACTGTGCCCAAGGACGCGGGATCGAATCCCGGCCTCGGCGGCCGCTTTTCGATGGAGGCGAAAAACAAGGTGCCCGTGTGCTGTGCGATGTCAGCGCACGTTAAAGAACCCCAGGTGGTCGAAATTTCCGGAGTCCTCCACTGCGGCGTCTCTCATAGCCTGAGTCGCTTTGGGACGTTAAACCCCACAAACCAAACCAAACCAAACCATGCTCTTGAAGGATGGGTGCGCCTGAGCGGACTGTTCGAAATGGACAAAGGCGGTGTGGGAATGAATGCGTTCGCTCCAACGACCTGTATTGGTGAAATCGACTACGTCACTTAGGAAGCTGCACACAGCCAACTGATGGCGTCCTTTACGCCTGTTTATGTCAATGCTTCGCAGCAACCTCATGTTTTAGAGAAAAGCGCATACAGGGGACTTGCGCCTCGACTATGTGCGAGTGAATCTCTCCAAGCGGTTTTTAAAACGTAGGTCATAGTGTAAGCCGTCACACAGAGAAGAAGAGGTGGTCGCACTTTCAAAAGTCTATAAAAGCTCGGCTAACTGCCCTTGAATTGGAGGGCCCATACACTACTTCAGACGAGTCTTAGAGATGTTGATTAGATAGCGTGAATTCGTACGGTGATGAATCGTCGTAGATATCACGCTTTAGGCTTCCGAACGAGCGGTCCTTGCACCAAAGCGCCTGCTCCTAGAATATTCGAAATGCTAAAATTCGAGCAACAATGAACCATCTAATAACTAATGCACCAAATTTGTATATTTATTAAACCATTGGAAGAACAAAATATGCAAGTCGAAAACGGGTGTCATAATTCTAGGATTTTCTGTCACCATGGTTATACTATCCCTAATATCATCCTTAATATCACCATTTTTGGATTGTCCCGTTTTCAGCGTTGTCAATACCTAGCCGTTTCATGCAATGATCCCTTGCTATCTACAGCCGAATAGCAGCATCTCATGTACTCATGGAAAGTTCGTTCATGTAAATCACGGCAGTGTGAGGTAACGATGAATCTCATGAGATGCAGGATTCCTCGCCTAAATCTTTATATATGTAGTTGCGGGATCAGCCCCACAAACCTTGCGGTGAGATTGAAAATATCGATTACTTCCTACTCGCTTGCCGATGGTTTTCACATCAGAGCAGGGTGCATTTAGAAACTGCAATTTCACGCTTTCGATATACGCTGTCGGTCCGGCTTCTACTCTCCTTCGGTGCGAAAGCGAAAGGATTTGCGTTGCCTCAAATTTGTCAGTACTTACATAACTACATCAGAGCTACGGGCATATTCCCTTGTTAATTGTATTCCAAATTTACAAACTTCCAAATTTTTGCTTCGTATTTTTTCCTTTCGATCAATTTTGTGATCTTAAATTTTATGTTTTTCTTTAATTGACAATTACTTTAATGCACTAATTAAGTTTGTGTAGGACATTTGGCAGCCCGCACTGAACCCTGGCCAATCCCCCTTCGTGGGTGTGTGCCATATATCAAGGCAGAAAATGACGAAGAAGAATAGAAGGCTATTTATTGAAAGGAAAAGGCAGAGAGGTTGGTCCGAATAATTCAAATCTGGCCTGCTACTCTGCACAGGGGAAGGGGAAGGAGAGAAGAAAGAAGGTCATGATGAGTGACGTTGTGGGAGAAGGCATATGAAATATATATACAGACACAGCAGCTTGCTTTACAAGCGCGAATCAAGTCCGCTGGCGCTCAAATAACGGCAAAGAGCACGCACTGCCTGGACGCCCTTCCCCTTGTCCTGCCAAGCGCCCAGCAGCAGTTCCTCCGACAGAGACCTCTTGTCTAAACGCTTCAAGGAAGCAGCTAGCACATTTCTTTCGTTCGCATACTCTGGGCACACCAATAATACATGGTCCACAGTCTCTGGGAATGCCAAAAGTTGAACATTCCGGTGAGTCCATCTGTCCAAATTAATGTAAGTACTTGCGCGTGAAAGCCACGTTTAAACGAAGTCTATGTATCAAGCATGCCTGATGACGCGGAATATCACGCGGAACATTAAATTTAAATGTTCGATCGAGCCTTCTTAGACGGATGTGTCGGGCGTCTGGTTGAGCCCAGTAAGCTGCTGTAGCAATATTCATACAACTCTTTAGAAGACACGTCGTATCCGCTCTTGAAAACGGCACAGCTGTTTGGAAGCCATTGATGAGGGCGCTTTTCGCTTCAACATCGGCCGGCTCATTCCCATGGAGGCCGCAGGGGGCAGGGATCCATTGAAACATTATCATGTGGCCTTGCACCTGGGCAGATGAGATGAGCTCCATAATGTTTAGTGCCAGGGACTGATAGGCAGTGTGGCGTGAGAAGTTTTCCAAAATTTGTAATGCAGTCTTCGAGTCCGTGAATATACACCATTTTTGAGGTGGTTCCCCACATATATAGCGAATAGATTCCCGAATGGCTACAAGTTCGGCAGCGGTTGATGTAGGTATGCCCCAAAAGGAAATACAGAGTCGTTTTCTGAGCTGGTATGACCACAGCCGCAGCGGATGCCTGTGCTGGCACAGATCCATCGGTGTATACGTGAATATAATTGGGTATTCTGACCAGATGTGTGCCAGAGTAAGTTGTTTGAGTCCACTTATTGGTACCATTGATTTCTTTAGTATTCCGGGAACACGAAGGTGCACCAAAAGTTTATCCATCGTCAATGGTGGTTGGGTGAGACGATATGGGAGGGCATATCCTGTCGGTACTTGCGACTGATGGCAGCAGAATGCACTTGTAAAACTGCAGTCCGGCCTCTCATCCAGAATCTTGCTGAGTGGGTGAAAACGGTGTCTTGTAAGTGCTCGTAAATATACACGAAGTGGTTCGTGTGACAAGTATATGGACATTGGGCGAGCGTGTGCCTCTTCAATTGTGCCTTTGTTAGAGGTGCATCTGGGCAGTCCAAGGCATATTTTCAGTGCCTGCGCTTGCACGCTCTCTAAAGTCCGCAAGCAGGAAATGCTCATACTAGAGAGTACTGGGAGACTGTACCGGATGTAGCCAACAAACAGAGCCTCGTAAAGCCGTATTAAGGAGCGCTCAGTTGGACCCCATTTGATGCCAGCTATGTAACGAAGTACATGGCAGATATTAATTAGCCTTTTCTTCACCATAGCAATATGTTTCGACCAAGATAGTCGGTGGTCAACAATTACTCCCAAGAATCTGTGCCGGGAGACGTGTGGTATTACGACTCCATGAAGGGTAATCGGGTAGCGGCTGACACATTTTCCCCTAAACGTGATCACTGCACACTTTTCTGCCGCTAAAAATAAACCTTGACGCCGTAAGTACATCGATGTTAATGACACAGCTCGTTGCAGTCTCGCACGTAGTTGTGGACGCGTCGAGCCAGAGGCCCAGATGCAAATGTCGTCAGCATATGCACTTATGTGGATGTTAGTTGGCAGTTCACTCACCAGGCCAATTAGCGCAACGTTAAATAAAGTTGGGCTGAGAACTCCTCCCTGTGGAACTCCACGACTGATCTGAAAGCGGGTAGTATCTCCTTCAGGCGTAGTCATGTAAACAGAGCGGCCGCTGAGATAGCTTACAATGCATAAGTACAGCCGGCCACCAATTCCCACGTCGTCATGTCCATCAATAATGGCTTCATGGAGGACGTTGTCGTAAGCTCCCTTTATATCTAAAAATGCAGCAGCTACTAGTCGACGGTGACGCTTTTCGTGTTCTACTGTGGCCACAAGGTCGATTACGCTGTCAATGGAAGAGCGTCCGCGGCGAAATCCAGTCATCATATTCGGATAAAGATCATTACTCTCTAGATACCATTCAAGTCTTGTCAGCACCATGCGCTCCGTAACTCTTCCAACACAGCTTGCTAGGGCAACCGGCCGGTATAAGGTGAGTTCGAGAGGAGGCTTTCCAGGCTTCAAAAGAGCAACCAGGCGGCTAATTTTCCAGTGTTCAGGAACAGTACTAGAAGCCCATATGTCATTGAAATAATTAAGTAGTGCAGTTCTACCATCCTTGCCTAGGTTTGATAAGGTTGAATAAGTATAAATAATCCCGTCAGGACCAGGTGCAGATGAATGCCGACAAGGAGCAAGAGCGGCGTCTAATTCAGCTATTGTAAAGGGCACGTCGTATTGATCATTCGGCGAAGGTGGTGCAAAAACCTCTGAAATTGGTAGCTGTGCCTGGTTTGTGCCCACAACCACTTTACAAAAATCTTCAGCTACGTCAACTTCATTGCTGCGTTGGTAAAGGGCCAGAGAACGAAAAGGGTGCCTTTCTCGGGGAGGTGTGCGCAAGCTTCTCTCAACATGCCAGATACGCGACAGGGGCTTACGGGGATCCAGTGATGAGCAGAACTGTCTCCAACGTTGTCGTCCTAACCTCTACAGGTGGCGCAAAACTTGTCGTTTAGCTCGGCGAGAAAGTGCGAGATCTTGCGCGGATTTCGTTCTTCTGTACTTCCTTTCAGCCCGCCGACGGATAGCACGAAGCCGCTCGAATTCCACGTCGATGCTGGACACTAACACCGGCACACTAACATAGCGAGTGTTCTCACTGAGAGAGAAACTAATCAGTCCCTCTATTTAAGATGGTGACTGGAGGTCCACGATCGAAGTCTCCACCGCTGCCCTAAAGGCGGGCCAGTCTGTGTATTGCACACGAGGTGAAGTGGCAGGTGCAAACCACCTGATTCATATGTACGTTGATATGTGATCACTCCCATGTGTAGAAGAGAAGGTAATGCCTTCGCTTCACATTCAGTTCGGCAGCATTGAACCCTTTTCATTTGTATGTGGGCTGGTAGCTTACGCTCTCGCGTCATACTCTTAAAGAATGAGCTTAAGTGTCCGCAATAATTTAGCACCTTACACTGATGGTGCGTGATAGGGGAATAATGTAGCAGGCAAAATAAGCGTTCGTCCTTGCTATCGTAATTCAACTAGGGTTAACCAGAGTTCGAGATCCGAGGTCGAGAAACGGGTCGAACGACGCCGTGGGCCGACTCGAAGTGTAGGTAATGGTAAGTGACGTCAGCGCGTCCGTGAAATCGATGAGTAAGAATTTACAACCCTTATTGTTACCACATTAGAGATTTTTTTTTATTCTTTTTTTTTGCGAAAGCAACACTACGCCAGCCAGCTCAGCTCGTCATGTATGCTTGTATGCCGTAGCCGAAAATAGCAGGAGCTGCCAACTTGGATGTCTCGTTTTACATGGGACGGTTATGTCAGAATCAGCCGGCCAGGAGCCTGGCATTCACGTACCCCTATAGGCCACTAAGACACGTTCATACGACTTGGTTAAAGGCTTGGTTTCAACAGCAGCCGCTGGGCGGCTGCTCATCGCGAGTGTCGTGCACCGACGTGAAGAAGCGGACTTGGCCTCGTGTCGTTCGGTGCGAAGAAGCTGAAGTTGGATGCCGACCGTCTCTCGGTGTTCTCGGCATGCTGTCTGGTGCTCCTTGGTTAACCCCCAATTAAAACCAACCTTCTAGCTACGAGTCCAAACGGCTACGTGTCACTGGTGGAGGTGCGCAATCTATGCGCGCCAATTCTGACTGTGTGCGAGACGTGGGTCGTAGTAACAAAGTGTATATATCTCCCCAGTCCAGGGTTGAAACTGCGTTGGACCTTCTGGCTACCGGAATGCATAGTAGAACCGAAAATGAGTTGGTTGTCGTGACGGGAGACTTTAATAAAGACAAGAGCTCCGTCTTCGTTCAAGTTGCAGAGGAGCGGTTTCTAATCAAGTCGAGCCAGCACCAACCTCAAACTAGCACACATTGGGGAAGTTTGGACTTTTTTTTGCAGAGAGCTTCGGCAGATACAGAGCACGTCGTAAGCAGAGTGGAAACCAAGTCCCAATACTTCACTGATCATCGTAGCATCACCACTGGTATAAAGAATAAAAGCTTAGTCGTTACCTGAACAGTTTGTCTTGTCTATACAATAGAGCTAGACCAAACGCTTAACCACAAGCTACAACCACAAGCGTAGCCATGCAGCCGTTGCTTTCACAATTCCACTAGGGCTAACCAGAGCTAACCCACAACCAACGTTTTTTTACGGTAAGGTTATGCCAGCTGTGCAACTGGGTGAAGTGCATGGTGATGCTTCATTTTTGCAGTGTGCGCTGTGCCTGTTGACAAAGTCGACATGCGAGTGTGTAGCCAGTATACTAGGTAGTCCGAGCTTCATCCATGTCGCGTCTGTTTTCAGGTTGACATCTGTGAAGACAGTGTGCGTACGGTGCAGTGACCGAGTTAAACTGGCAGGTTGCCGATCTAAGCGGCGAGCTTGAATTATCGTCCTTTGACGCAAGCGTAGATTTCCAGCATGTCTACAAGGAAAAAAAGGCTATCATCAGGGTGGCCGCGACAACCCCGGGAAACAAAATGCATGCCACAAGGAGTCATTTCAAGTGCCAATATAAGACGAGATTACATATCAATTCATAAGTACAGCTTTGGGGAAGTTTTAATTAGTGCCCTTCTTGCGTGTTCAGGACGTACCTCGTCCAAAACGTTCGCAGGTGACCCCATAGTTAAACTATGAAGCGCCACGTCCTGGCCACATATCCAGAAGAGATTCAAATCAAGGGGTGTGCATAGATACGTCCTCCATAGAAATTTAGGAGCACCGTTGACCCGCCGCAGACGTATGGTAACGTCCTCTTAATTCCCCTTTAGTGTTCTTGAACCACAGGCGACTTTCTAGATTCGCTGAAGGGCTGTTACCGCTGTCCGAGATTTCATTCCAGAATACGAGAAACTGAATCCACCAACAATATTCGTCACTGCGCCTTTTTCGCGTACCTTGGCTCAAGCAGCAAAAACCAGCGCATGTGCCCACCTTAAATGGTGATTGTTTACGACGAATGTTCATGCAGCTTCCGTGTGTGACAATTACTGGCATTTTTTTCGATGCAGGAGGACTGTAAGCGTCACATGGAATGTGCACGCGAGCCGTCGTAACCACGTTGGAACACACTTTCGGAGCAGGACTGACAGTTCGTCTGCTACGTGCACCGCAAACGTGGGAGCCATGTAAACGCAAGATCTTACCACATATAGGAGCTGTTCCAACATTTTCGTAAGAAGGTTCGTATTCTGTCGATCTGTCAATATTGTTTTTTGGCACTTCAATTGTTTTTTTTTTTTCCACACCAAGAAAATTACACATAGAATGACATGACATATATGCTTCCAATTTCAACATAAATAATTTCAAACTAAGGCGCCGGTTTTCCTTTTATTTCCGAAAGCACCGGGTTTCCTAGTCAACACCCCTCCCCCTTTTCGTTTCAGACGAACTATAATGAAGGCTTAGCATATACTTTATTCTCATAGCAAAAGGCACTGAAACCACAGCTACAAAGCTTACCCACCTTAAAACGGTGCTGAAGTTCTCCATGCAGTCGTATCCAAAGCAAAAATGTTTTTTTTTTTTCTTATAATGTTGTGCCAGAAACATTAGTTACACGGGAATGATGCAGGCATTCTATGTCCAGGAGTTCATTATTTTGGTGATTGATGTTGTTTTGGTGACATGTCTGCGAGCTTTACCTGACTAAGGCAACAAAATATCCTTGGCTGCTGCAAATTTAAAGCGAAAGCATTTATTGGCTTGCGAGTGACGTGGACAAGATTTATGGACAGAGCGTGTTTCCACGAACTTTCAATAGACAGAACGAAAAACATTACGGCCACTGGGTTTCGAACCCATGCAAGAACAAACAGATCAGCTTCCCTGGTGCAGGCGTGAGAGCGCAATCATATCGCTGTTTTTTTTTTTTTCTTATTTCCTGTTGACGATGCTGATTACCGTGTGGTAAAACATTAGCAAGGTTTCAACTAAGAATAAACCAAGTCAGACGTGCGAAGTCACGTTTAATTCAGTCTAGATTTTGGTTGGTATATTTTTTTCTCTAAATTTCGAAGTGGTTACGCTCTAGGATATGCAAACATCAGGCAACGTGTTCACGTTTACGGCGTCTTCTCTCCCGTTCCAACTCAGCCCGCCAAACACGGCGTGCTTCTTCAGCCAGGACAGTAGAAGGACCCGGTTCACTCGTCATCCTGGTGTGGTCTGGCGTGTCTTGGCAATTGCGCTGTGCGCCTACGCAAGCAACCATGGTGCACAGCAAGATGCCAGTCTCATCAACGTTTAGTCGCATCGCGTCGGGGCCGAGTCGCTCTCAATGTCACACGAGCGACACGAGTAAGATATTCATGTTGTCTGGGTATCTGATAATCACCCCTTTCCCGAGGCGTAATGGAGCGGATTTTCGCCACCGTCCGTCGACATACCTATTAAAGTCCGGTGGGGACGTCCGCGGTCCCCGCCCCACATTCCTTTGTGCAACCTCTTTTGGGCCCTCAGTGCAGTTGGCGCTTGACTACGCATGAGCTGTTGCTCGTTGCCTTGGCATTGTCACACTCACGGTCAATTGACGCACATTCAGACCTTGTGAAATAGTGCTTTCGCTCTAAAATAAGGCTGCACTGTGTTTTATACACGTTTTAGGTTAGCCAGCTCGATCAAAACTGGCATCCATTCAGGTTTCTCGACTTTTGTAATTAATAATTAAATATTTGTGATCTCCGCGAAAGAAAAGTTTTCGTTTTCTAACCAAACTTTCGCTGGCGTGTCGCACGTGTGTAGCTGAATAACAGAGAGTCACAACATGAGAAGAAACGGCTATCTGTTTATCTCGTTTGGCCAGCTATTTGCTTGGCCTTTCTACTACGACAGCGTTGTGACCAGGTGCGTAAGATACTATGCATTGCGGAGCAGCTATATGTAGAAACAACGTCGTTTGCAGCAAATATCACACACATATATAATTCTTCTCGACACAGGCTAACACATCTGGTAATATCAAATGGGAAGTTGTTCATGTAGCACAAAAGAAGCAGTACAGCTACCGTGTTAGATATTTTATGCATCGAAAGCTTTTTAATTGAAGGATGGTTTGTTGACCAGTGAAAAAAGTCGCGGGCAAGCAACAACGAATATGTTTCTCGCAGAAAATAATTTTTATTAAAAGTTGTGGGGGAGCAGGTAAAATAGAAGTACAGCAATAAAGATGTGACCCAGGCAGTAGAGTGCAGAGGGACGCGGACAGTACAACTGCGTGCTTGTGTAGTAAACAAAATAATGGTTGAAAATAAAACGACTGGGAAGAGTAATACGACTTATGAGAGCCTCTTATGTGCATTATACCACGAAGCAGAGGCGCGAACTACGTGAGGCCTGAAACGTCCATTCTTGTGTTTATGCGTAACGCGCACAGTAATCCCCAACCCCGAAGCTACAATGTCTCAGTTCAGAGATGAGATTCGAACATCCTTATAAATAAGCTCAAGTGTCGCGTATACTTCGCTGCACTGAGAAAAGTTCGCGAAGTGTTTTCGTCGTCCGAGCCATGTCGGGTCGTTCTTTCTTGCACCTGCAGAAAGAAATATCCCCAGAGTCTCGAACGAGGGAAATTAAGGACACGGTTTATAGCCAGTGGTAGGGAAAATCTCTCCAAGCTGGATGCCAACGTCAGCCAAGAGATGGAAAACGATGCCGACGGAAGCACGGCTATCGGGTGTTTGTGGACCACCTCGGCTTGCCGACGCATTCGCTGGTCACCCCATAAATTTCCATGAAATCCATAAAAAGGTCCACCATACGTGAGCAAGAGTTCAAGTGGTTATCGTGGTTTGACACGCGTGCACCGGTGCATGACACGGCTCCTCAATCAGAACATGTGAAAGCTCTCTGCGAAGCTGGTGGTGAGGTCAAAGCGGTGAGCGTTGTCTGCCTGGTGCTCGATGTGGGAGGCCACCGTTTCGTGTATCGGAGGCTGCGCCCACGGTTGCACCTCAGCGGATCCGAAGGCCAAGAAAGCCAGGGCCCCCAGCAGGTAGATGCCGCACGTAAGGTAGAAAACGGTGGCCCAATTATCCAGGCTCGGCTGCATCGAGACGGTGCACAAGCTGTTATATGGATGTTGGAAAAAGTAAAGAATCTGTTCTGATAAGCTCCCCTAAACTACAAAGCACATCCCCAACACACTAGCCGTTCGGATTTGCCGTCCTGTCTCTGCATGCAGCCTTCGGGTAACGCACGAAGAGTAACCTTGTTCTGGTACAAAGCCTCCCCGAGTTCAGACCCTGCGTCATATTCATGTTGCTAACGATTCCTAGTACCAATTTAACTAGGTTTATTAGTTTCAACCTAGTATTGAAAACCGCATATACCGGAAAAAATTTGGCGTTGTGAGGAGGAACTTTGGCTATACCGATGCATGCCACAGCTAGGAAAACATCGTACATCAATGGTGCCTAAGTGTATGCTTCTCTGAGAAGAAAAAGTGACGAACACAATATAAGCATAGCGGGAGCTGTACTCACCGCTGGTGAGGTTACCATGCCGACAATTAGCGGTGCCAGGAATCCGGAAGCGTTGGACACAGTACCCGCGATGCCGTAGAGGATGCCTGAGGAAAGACACAGTGATAAGAACAAGGTGGATGACTCAGATGGTAAGAAGCACTCATGGCGGAAGTTATCCTCTGTGCTAAAATATACTGCGCCTATGCCTAATGGCTTGCCTCCTTCTGTCCCTAACACAACACGGGATGTTCTGTCATGCGCGAAAGTAGTATGTATCTGCAGTTACCCTATTCATCGCTACTATAACACACTCTGCAGAAAAGAGCGCACGGTAAGAGGCGCAAGGTTTTAAAATGATCACGATCATCACATACATTCCCTAAAAAAGGGAGCAACAATGAGCGAAAGACCAAGAGTCTGAGTCGCTGTATTGATTGCCATCTTTAAATTTATTCGATGATGAACAGTATCTGTGAAGGAATACTACGAAACGGCAGCAGCACACTTGACTAAGTGTAGTGACCTTTGGCAGGTGAGCAATAAAAAATGTGCAGAAGTACAAGAAGCCAAGGACATTAATGGGAAAATTTGTGAGCACTGTTTTTGCTAAGAGTGATCAAGCAAAGCATAGTGGAGCCCCTATGACACCCATAAGGACCTGAATGTCAAAAGGGGAGAGCCAGGGTTCTCATTGCCTTACTGATATTTTCGTATGCTATAAGTATCTAGGAACAGCAGACCGCATAGCCTAATCCCTTTCGTCACACACGTTACTGGATCGTACGTTGCTAGAGGAAACACGTGAGCGCCTGGTAGCGCTTTTCTGAGACACATTGGATTTGTCGGCAACCGCTCATCGAAGCTAACTGTGGCCGACGAAACGGAGGCCACCTCCAGCTGTTCCGCCGCGGTGGCTAAATGGTTAGGGCACTCGACCGCTGACCCCAATAATGTGGGTTCGATCCTGGAAGTGGCGGCCACCTTTAGACGATGATGAAAGCAAGGCTTCCTCTGTACGGCTTGAGTCAATGCATGTTTAAGAGCCCCACGTGGTAACATTTTCAGAGCCTTCCACTACGGCGTCTCCCATAGCACGAGTCGCCTCGAGGCGTTAAACACTGTAAATTAAACTCAACACGAACTTTCATCTCTGTTTGCTTCTGTGAAACTTTGCCTCTTTACTTCGACGTATGCCCGAATGGTCCGTATTGAAAATTAAAAAAAAAATGCGGTCACGCGTTAGTGCGTTCACCCCAACAGTGGACGATTCCGTTTGGTTTAATGTAAGAGAGCTCGAAGTGCCATGAAGGTGAAAACAGTCCGACGTTTGTGGCGTCCATACAATAAAAAAAATGTATCAACCAGAAAGGGAGCATAGTTGGTTGACGCCACCCTTTTAAGTCCATGTGTGGAAATGTTCACTCCACCCATACGGAGTTAAAACGAGGGTAGCTCGCCATTCAATTAATATTAGAGTAAACATGAAGGAGTTGCATACTTTTACTTCAGTTATAAAATGATGGTAATGGGGCCAAATACTGAAACAGTAGCGCAATAAAGGAAAAAACGTTCTCTAGGTGCAGTCAGTTATGTAGGACGCAGCCAACAAAACTTGCATTTGGTAACTAAAGGCTATTTTACGCGGCAAGTGCATTGCTCCGCTGAAGAGGAAAATAGATCAGTTTGGTTATACCAAGCAAGCCCAAGTCATCGAAATTTTTCTCCTCATAATTCGATTCGATATGATGCTTTGTGTTTCTGTTTAACCTCCCTGCCTTTCCTCCTCATCTTCCTCCTCCTCCTCCTAGTTTTTATGTAGTTAGTACTTTCTGTTACAGAGGAATTCTGTGTGGTGGTCACCGAAGACTTGAGTTCTATCCGCTTATCTTGTAAGCGCTGCAATGTTACTGTTCAAAAGTGAATAATGAAAGATACATCTATTTTGCTACACATCAAAGATTTGTAAAGATATGGCAATCACAACTCGAAGGTAAAAGAACTGATGAAGCAATAATAAATTACTTGAAAAAAGAATGCAAATGTTTCTAATTTTCTATCAACTTTGTGTGACAATGCGGCAGAAGAATGTCTTCTAAAATTATTTAAAAAAAAACTTGAGGGTCAAATTAGCTGGAAAAGTGTTATTTCGCTTTACGAGCACTGATTTACAACTGAGCAGACAAAAACAATGTTTTAGTGAAGAAAAAATTAGCTTCAAGAAGGCAGCCAGATTTCAGGCATTCCATGTGCCATGCTGTTATCTTCTATATTCCAGCTCCAATCTTTCTTTCCCCCGCCCTAAACTTTTTAACTTTCTGCGCTATGTGCATCCTTAGTGGGCAAATTCGTTCATCTGCTGCTTTAAGTTCTGGCGCAATAGGTAGGCTTCAATGTGGCCAGTATTGATATATATGAGGTAAGATATAAACTATCTTTTGATTGATCACGGTCTGAGTCGTCGCCTCGAGACAATTGGTTGCGGGGAGAAAAACATTTAATTACTCTGTACACTTCATTTTGATTCATGCTCACATGTTTGAAGCAATAAAATATTTCCCACTGCAAGTAATGCTTTTCCTTTCAAACAGTGAAACCACTGGATGTTTTTCAATGAAGCACTGAAACAGGACCCATGCACCATATAATGGTGTAGGCAAAGCTCTACGCTGCATCTGCTGGCCTGTAAAGCTCCACACCACGCTTACCATAAAACTCCAAAATTATGTAAAAATAACACTCCAGTAGGCTCAATAACCCGAAATTAGCATTAAATGTTGCCCATGTTATTCCTAAAAACTTCCAGAGCATTGTAAAAAAACTCTCAACACACATAAAACAATACAGTAAGAAAGGTGTGGAAATTTAGACCCCTTTGCTTTCAAATACATCCTTTAAATAGAAAGTAAATAAAACAACCTTCTAACATAGAGTTCAAATAACCCTTTTTTGGGGTCTGGACTAGAGGATAAGCAATGTACTCCCTATTGAGATTTTTTTTTTTTTTTTGCTTACAGTGTATGAAGCATGGATCAAGGAAAGCTTATGGAAGCGCTCCCTATCCGAGCTGCACGACAAAGCGTGGTGGAAGTCACGTGATTCAGCAAAGGCTACTGAAAGTCCCTGGTCACGGATCGGCTGAGGCATCTTCTGTATATCCCATATCCAATACGTTGTTGACTGAGCCGGCATAATAGATTTGAGAAATACAATTGTTGCGTTTCACCGGTGATGAAAGGTTTTGGAGGCCTACCGTGAGTGTTGGTCTTGAATGTTTGCTCGTTTAGTCCGTGTTCAGTGTTTCTCGAGCGATTTTAGAACATTAGAAAGAACACATATGAACATGACAGATCCTGCTCATATGTGTTCTTTTTAATGTCCCTTGTGTCTTTAGAAGTGCAAGCAAATATGATTCCATTTCATGAATGGTGTGAAGCCGGCTCCTACACCTGCTAACCGTGACAGGATGAAAGTGTCAAATTCTCCACTCACTTGTGAGCGGAGATGTGGAAAGTGGGAGAAGGAATGGCTCCGTAGAAAGAAATCAAAGCCACGATGCCGAATAGAAATGGAATATGATCAGAACCAGGTCGGAATAGACTGCAGATCGGGAAAACATGAGCCCCCGCAGAGGCAGGAATCGATTATCGAGAGCTAACTCTAAACATCTACGTTGCTTTTTCTCGTTGCATAAACTGATTTAGAAATGCTGTAACAAAGCGTGTATTGCGTGCTTCAAAATGTACACCCTAGCCAATGTCATCCGTTGTAATAAATGTACCTCCATCTAGGGAATGGATTCTGCACTAATGTGGCATACCGTAGCTATATCCGGATGACACGGTGTATATCCATCTCCGTTATAGACCGTTTTACCGAGAGCAAGCAGGAGAGGAGGAAAATACTCTCTAACCAGATTCTTTGCGCCGGCCCATCGTTGCCAGTACCGAGTGAGCTGTGCATTCGCAGGCTTCATGCATTGCAGAGCGGCCCTGCACCTCGGTATATTGTAGTTTGAGAGACTTATATACCTTTATTAACGCCCATTTTAGCGGTAATGTATTCTGGGCAGCAATGCGTGATCCTGGAATGCACAAACAATAAAAAAAATCGCAAGATGATTGCCGAGAGCGTATGCGGGAAGCATGCATCGACAGTCCGAGTTAGGCTGTCATATGTTTCTGCTTCGCCGCTTTTCAGTCTATCCTGATTAATTTCGCCTATGAACATTTTATGTAAGCCAGATAGATTTAGTACCAATGACGGACTCACGAATATGATGCCCATTTCACTTCCTACGCCTTAGTAACCACGCACGCCGGGCAGGCCATGCCTCCCCCAAGCCCTCCGCGCCAACGATACGGTGGATCTCTTCCGCCAGCGCAAGAACAGCGTGCTAAAATCTGTTCATTTAAGCAATAAGCCAAAAGCCAAAAAAAAAAAAAACCTTTCTTGCGGATTTCTGATTCATACCGTGTTATTGATAATTACAAAACAAATAAATTACGCAACACCTTGCCGCTGGTGCGGCGTTGGTCATTGTCTGCACACTGGCTCCGCTGCTAAGGCGTCACCGATATTTACATCTTTCTTTTACTGATACTATGGGATCGGCAGTAAGGCAGTTCTATGAGAGACCATTTACTCTAGCGCTGAGCAATTACAAAGCGCCGTCGGATGTGCCTTCGATGCGAAACAATTTAGGGCTAGCGACGACTAGGGTGTAGCGCTTGACGAGAGTGCCGTAGTCCGTCGCGCCGGCGGGCGGCGGCGCTTTCGTAAGCGTTGCTGTACGTTCTGCGAATTTGTCGTCTTCGTTCATGGTGCAGCTGAGAGTGCAAGTTTTTCAACGTTTTGCTCAACAATACGTCGTGCAAACGATGCTGCTAAGATGTACAGGACGGGGATATACGATGTTGTTGCGCTGCAGGATGAACATGGTGCTGCATAAAATCGCCAATGGATGGTACTTTAGACATTACTTCTTTTATGTGCTGGTCTTGAACCGTGGTTTAACTTGAAAGTATACATTGTTGAAGCACGACAGATCAATCGTATATCGAAATGGGTCGCACTTCACGTCAAATCAATGCGGCGATAACTGGAAAGCATCTTTCGTAATATCTGCATTCCGCGTTCGGTAGCTGCCCGTACGGTTCATTCGCTGTGTGTTTGTATGTGCAGTTACGATTGCGATTATAAAATATAATTGAAAATACATGTATCGTGAAAGATACAACGGATACACCCTCACTGCGGAAGTGAAGCGCAGTCCTTCGCAGTCACTCCGGCCGCTAGTGCTGTTTCCAAAAGCTGCAGCCATGCCAAACGGATGGTATACGCTCAAACAAAGCACAAATAGCACCAAGGTGTCGGATAGCTTTCACGAGCACCGCAAAACAGCACTTTTACACTAGTGCACCGCAGCATCAACACGAACAGCGCAGCCCAAGATGGCGTCAAGAGGAGCCGGAGTGGACTTTCCCAGTTTGGCTCATACGGGGCGCCACCATCAAACTACGATGGCTGCACCCAGGCATCGAAACTAAAAAGGTCTATATCCGGTATACTGCTTCGTTATATTCGAAAAAAAAAACACTGCGAGCCAATTTTATATAGGAATGTGTACAGTGCAAAACCTCTTGAGATTATCCGGGACGTCCTGCGACAACGGTTCGGCCGCAACGGGCATGTGAAGATCCTCGGAGGCATGATTTGCGACGGCAAAGGTTTCCTATGTAAATTCCACACGGTGGCTAGGCTTCCATTCAAGTAGCAGTTTTGTGCTCCGTGACGCGCAGAGTCGTTTGATAAAACACCGGTACTTCTGCGACAGACGGCTGGCCCATGATTTTATACAAATGATGATACAAGGGACCGAACATCAATGCCCGCCAGACGGATATAAACAGCGAAACGAACGTATAGGTCTGAACTGCCGCACTTGAACAGCGCCGCGAAGCCTCCGTTGTTGTTATGCAACTGTAGTGTAGTCACTTCGGATGGTCTTATTTTGGTAGCGTGGTGTAATTGTTTGCGACGGCCAAGCTGCATTGCCATTTTAAAACTATGGCTCAGGCGCCCTTGGATTGCAGAAAACCTGACCTTGAGAAAAGTAACTAGTAGATAAAAATAGCTGCTTGGGCCAGTTGGTTCATACTTAGCACATAAAAAGGTCAGCGTAAAAAAAGAAAAGCGTGGGCAAAGAAACACAAAACGAAATGCCAGGACAGCGCCCGTCCTGTCATTTTGTGTTCCTCTGCCCTGTTAAATTTTTTTGCGTTGGTGTTGTTGTGTGGTAACTAGTAGAGCTGCGGCTACAATAAATTGGGTATTGCACTTTTTTCGCATCAATTCGGCTGATGTCCCATAAGGACTGTTAAATAGATTGGAAGAACATGGAATGAAGAGAGCTACGTACCAGCGTGTGCGGGTGCCATGTCGACGAGTGCAGGCGTGGCTCCACCCGCGGCCAGGCCATAGACTCCCATGGCGAGCACCAGCAGCCACGCGACCAGCGCTTGGTTGCAACCGGCCGATGGCACCAGCGCCAACAGGAATCCTGAACCGGTCAGGGCTGAAGGACAAAGCACGCCGATTAGCGGAGGCTTGTGTAGTGACACCGAGATAGACCTTGTGCCGGCGAAGACAAGGTTTTGCTCTTACACAGAGAGGCCGAATCACGTGCGGTGAGCGACTTAAACACCACAGCCCCAATGTTATGCCATTTCAGGAAAAGTGCTCAATTAACTTCTGCATGGTTAATCTAGGGACAATAAACGTTGCGCCACGGCGCCCGACATAAGGCGGTGATATCTCGTGCCAGTGTTGCCTATATTGGCCAAAAACGGCCGTAAAGCTTGGCGGGCCGCCATAATGGGCCTAGCTTCGCATATGCGGCCTGAGGTAAAATGAGAATTGGCCGCATTATCTAATTAGACACCTTACGTGTTTTCTGGAGAAGATCACAGCGTTGTAATTAAAGTAGGAGGGCAGGTCTTACTGGGAAGTATCATTCGCTGGCGCATTTATTTTTATTACTTGTTCAGAATGCCAGAATGTGCGCACAGAAATCATCCATAGTAACTGCGTTTTATGTTGAGTATAATAGACACAAGTGTTATATCAGTGGATAGATTATGTAGAGTATAATTGCAATAAAGTTATTTTAAGTCCGAACTTTATAGTATTTAATTAGTTAATTGAGAATAAGAATGAAAGTCATGATACAAAATGTTCGTATATCATCAAATAGCTGACGCTGGTATAATTGCATTTGATAATTTGCAGATCCTAATTAGGTGACGTTAAAAGTTAATTGTGAATAAAATTGAGCTTTGTGCTGATTGCTAGTTTTATTCATACATTCATTATAATTAACAACTGCACTTTAATCTACATCTGCATATATCACCGGATAGCTTTTAGCGAGTACGATTGCCTTACACCAGTCGCAGATTTTAGTAAATATCTGTTAAGAAAAGCGAGTCACGAGCCATGGTTAAAAGTCATGATTACACATAACGCTTTTAACTCCACTCCTTACAGTACGCTACTTATTGAAGTGCTGAGTAATGCTATGTTGCATATGACAAACTGTCATAAGTTATCATCACGACTATCAGTCATGGTTAAAGATAATAGTTTTGCTAGCTCCACACCCTGCAGTGGTTACGGCACTCGACTACTGTTCCCAAGGACGCGGGATCGAATCCCGGCCTCGACGGCCGCTTTCCGGTGAAGGCGAAAAGCAAGGTGCCCGTGTGCTGTGCGATGTCAGTGCACGTTAAAGAACCCCAGGTGGTCGAAATTTCCGGAGTCCTCCACTACGGCGTCTCTCATAGTCTGAGTCGCTTTGGGACGTTAAACCCCACAAATCAAACCAAAGCTAAATCATCCCCTGAATAATTTGGAAGAAAAAAAATATTTCCAAAGCGAAGGCTTCAAACAGCTTCAAATCTGCGCGTAGCTCTGCTAAACACATGGCCAGGATTCTGGCCTAAACGCTAGTAGTTCACATAACCCCCACCACATGACCCATAAAGTTGAGCTCCTCATTCTCCTCTTCCAATACTCCTGCCTGGTTGGAGAGAGGGAGACGCCTTTAATATTCGTGCTTTGTGCGTTTTCGCCAGACGCGCCCAGCCTTTCGAGGCCCATTTGTTATTTCCTGATTTTCCAGCTTCTTACGTAAGCAGATTACAATTGCAGATATGGAGCGGAGACCTCATTTTAAATTTCGCGTTTGCACACACTAATAAAAATTCAAAATAATTACATGAACGTGAAAGCAGGGTCACTAAGCGTAGCCGTACCAAACGCAGCCGGGGCAGCCCGCCGCTCGCGGCCCCTCCATCGGCGGTGGCACCCCTCGCGGAAGTTTTGTCCCCGGAATTCGGTGGGAGTTTCGTGACAATTACGAGTATTGAGGGACTTTAGTATTGGCTATTCTTGACACTTAAATAGAATGTCTTTTTTTTTTTTTTGCGTGTTGCTCTATAGTTTTAATCTAAAATATTTGCAGAAAAGCAGAACTGCATGAAGAAAGAAGTACAGGAGCGCTGCGTTTCATTTCACGTGATCGTATATCGTTTCGCAGCGTTCCCAACATAAAAGAAAGTTTGGCTGCGCCCAAGATAGGCTCACCGGCGGTCTGGAAGAGTTTCCTGATGGTCGTAGTGGAGAGGTGTCCCTTGCGACGGAGTCGGTCACTGAGCAGTCCTCCGGCGAGCATGCCTGCGCTCTGGGCGCCGAACATGGCCGCGTTGACGAGGCCACTCTGTCGCACAAACGAGGGAGAGGGTTTCATAGCACAATTGCAGTGACGTGTATGATGACATCTTGCACATGCATCTCAACCTGGAGTGCACACTCCTGCTCTGTTACAGTGGCTGTATGGAAACCAATACGCTGACGTCTTACATACTACTATGCCACTTTATATGCCAGGCATTTTTCTGGAGATTTCCCCTTATGAGCAATCACGTAAAATCGAAGATATCTCTTGTCACTGCCCTTCATGGTGTCTCGCATTGTGGAAAACCCCATTCCGAGATATCAATTCATAGAATATTCCGAGGGGTGCCCGAAAGCAGTGCGACTCATTACTGATCTGTGAGTGAAGATATTCGTTTAACTGTGTACCTCAAAGGGCGCACCTGCACATACTTGCGCGTTTAGAATGCGTCTACTGACGCTGTGATAAGGATGGGCGTCACTCGCTCTGTAGAACTTTCGTGCTTGCTAGTTTGTTAGATGCATCTGAAAACTTCTGGCGCTGAATTGTCTATTACATACACATCCGCACATACAAGAGATTACAACAAGACCCGAAGTTCGGGTAGTTTGTGTTTCTTGTAGTACAGAAATCAGAGCAAATATTTAAAGCGCCTCTCAAAATTTGTATGCCGTTCTAGGAGGTATGACTTCAGTCCGTTCTAGAAGGTATGCCTCTGAAGTAGAAAAGTGATTTTGCATTTTGCAGTGGCAGGTATACATAAGGCGTCCGACAGTGACGCATGAGAGCAAAAAATCGAAAACCTTTTTTGAACACTTCAAATTTATTGTACTCTCAAGTAAATGCTATTTTCGATGATGCGATGATGGCTACTTCAAGAATTGCCGTCAGCATAATTTTAGAAACGTTTTTAGGTGTATATCACGCATAAAAAAGCTAAGCTCACTTCCCGTTGCTGAGCTAACGATATTCTTTATCTGAAGTAATAGAACACATATACCGTGGGCTTTGAATGACTTGCAACACCATGTGGAATCAGAACATTGATAGCACACTCTCTCTCTCTCTCTCTGTCGTAGATTGTTCTTCTCAGGCCATGCCTTAATGCTGTCCCCATGCCGTGTCCGCTTAGTAGCATATCACATTATTTACGCCTGGTACTCGGTAAGGTAGCAGTTCTGTGGCTTTCTCTTCAAGAAACAAACATGAATGAAATGGCTTTGCTCTGGCTCGGCTAAACCCAGCTTTAGAAGCGAAGACTTTGATATGCTTGGTTTTGTTGTGTTCCTAAGCTAAGTTAAGCTCATATACATAACTTGGTTCACTGAGAGGAAGCTCGATTAAGCATGGTTCTATAAGGTTTGCTGCGGTTTAACTCTTCCAAGGCTCTCTGAGAGCGCCAAGGAAACGTAGCCAAGGCATTGATTCCAGCGCGCGACGCCTCCATAGTTGTCTGCGAAGCTCAAAAGCACCACAACGTGGCACAGATGATACGAAGGTGTCGAGGACATTTCGAAGGCCGAAGTTCCGGGAGGCGAGCCAGATAGTCAGTGGTGGCGTACTAAATAGGTAGTCTTGTTTATTTAAAATAACTTCTTCACCTCAGCAAGAAAGCGTTTTCCGAGATGCTGTACACAGAGCAATTCCAGGATTTACAGTGGCGATGCACTAAAACATGGCAAAACATTGCGATCGCTTTTCGGCCCGCCTTCCTACATCGTTGTGCACTGTTTGTCAGAGTACTTGTGAGTACGCACCTTAGCTAATGGCATGCGGAGCACTGCGGCCAGGTACGTGGGCAGACTCGTGAGCACGGTGAATTGTCCCCAGAGGCAGGCAAAACGGGATGCTGTCAGCGCCCACAGAGGCACAGACGTCAGCAGGGGCAGCCACGGAGTGGAGGCCTCCTTGCTGTCCAGCAAGTCCAAGCCAGCAGCCTCAGCGGCCTTGGCCTGCAGTGGTCAAAAATGTTCAAGCACTTGAAGCAACAGGATATGGAACCTCTCCTGAGCAAGTCATGGCATCGGCATATAAGTTAAACATATGGAAAGCGGTGCTCGAGAATTGTAAATTTATCAGCATATTCAGCACCTTTCACGGCTCACAAGGACAGATCTTAAGATGTCTACATAAAACCGATTAAATAATTCTTGAAGTTCCAAAAATTCTTTGTCTACAGGCTTTACGTTTTAGCACATTTTCTTTGTTTAACGACTAGAACTGGCAATAGTTAGCCTTAATCGTGCCTGCAGTAGATATGCAACCACTGCGTAGAACTCTCAATGCATCCCACAGGGGCGCCTCAATATGCATGGAGGTTCTCCGTAGCATGTTCAAAGCCTAAAAATGTGTTGCCATAGATTATTAGTGCACAGAAATGAGTAGCGTACAGTGCAGCACGCGGAATCGACAAGTACAAAGAAAGAACATGCGAGAGAACCATAGTGCTGAGAAACAGCTCGTCATCCATTGCGAGACTTGTTATCAGAGAGATGTAGCATACCGGAGACGTACAAGAGTAGTTGTATGCAGATTTGCCGGGCCCCTTTTGCGTGTACGTACTGGCAAAGTTGTGAAAAGGATTGGCTGCTGCGCATAGGCAGTTGGTTACCTTTAAGCTAAATACGTCTACGCTACGATAAATTTCTCTTTAAACACAAATCTCAGAACGTGATTCTTGTTCGTGCCCCATACATTGCGTCGGGTATTACAAGTACCTGCTCACCCAACCGGTAACCCTTGTGCACACTGCCCAAGATTCGGCCCGGAGGACGCACCTGCAGAGGTGGCAGAGGCATGGCGGCCCGTCCGCGGGAGATGTAGTCCCACTCGGCGTCGCTGATCCATGGATCTTGCTCGGGGGTGCTCTTGACGCGCCATGAATAGAGCACGAAGTACACGCAGCCCACCATGCCTGCGTGTACGGCGAATGCTGGCTGAGACGAGACCACTCTGATTTGTTGGGCATCAATCTATTGTTTTACACTAATCGAGGACTGATGACCTAATGCGACCTCTACCGATGGCTTGCTGAGTTCTAACGGCCAATCAAGCTGAAAACGAAGCTTATTCACAAACCAGAAAATGTTGACAACGAAGTAAATGCGAGTACCAATTTCACCATGGCCGCAGCATTTCATAGGCAGTTTATGGGGCGTCAAGACAGTTTTCGGGCGCGCATCCCATCGCCTACGCAACACCGACATCCTCTTGAAAAGCGTGAACAAGAAATCATTTCCAGGACAGACGAGACGGGTTCTAGTCTCGTGACGGGAAATTTATTAACTACAGTTCAGCAAAAAATAAAACACAACATACACCAATTATGAATCGACAAACACCAATAAAATAGCAAAAAGCGTCAAATGTTACTTTTATTATCAAGAATCTAAATTGGATGGTGTTTTCTTAATGTGTTTTTATGTGGCATAGTCAGCTGCCAATTTTTCCGCCCTCCATATCAAAACGCGGACGTTCATCATGATTGCACGCTGAAGCGCGGAAAAGTTCTGACTGCGTGGAATTTGAATGAAAAGGAGCATGAACAGGTCAAAGTAAAAAAAAAAAAGAATGAGATAACTCAATATTCACGCTTGAACATCTGCAGACTTCAGATAATGAAACTGCAGGTGCTTATGTGGAAATGTTGCTAACACTAACGGCCGCTCGGAGCAACAAGCACAATGAGCAGTTTTCTGGTAGAAATATGAGCATAGAATATTAAGTAATATTAAGTATTCTTTTCGGAGTAGACCGGTAAACCGCGCTGGCATGTCGCGGTGTTGTTGGCCATGGCGGATCCAAGTGTATATATAGTGAGTCAGAAGGGGCTGTTGCTGGCACTAAATGTTATTACGAGGGCGCTTTTTCCAGTTCCCCTGCTGCGCGGTATCTTTCGATCATGACGCGAGCCTTTGCTTGTGAACAATCTATAACCGAAGGCGCATTTTCACGGTTCTGCCACCACCGCAGTACAGGCCGCTGATAAACAAGCTGCGTACTTACGAATGCGTTGATTTCTACTGAATAATGGCCGTGTTTGTTTTTAGAGTAAATGGGTGGTCCTTCACAGCCCCACTTTATTTTACCTCACGTACCAACCACTATTTTCAGTGCACCAATAATGACCTGTTCATATTCAGTGATATGCGGGCATTTGTTCGATTTTATTGCGAAAAGCCCGGGAGGTCCTATACATCACCAATGCCCATAATGCCTGTATGCGAGTCACTCACCGAAGACGTAAAAGGCGGCTTCCCATCCCATGGAGTCGCACAAAGCGGCCGTCAGCGGCATGGCCAGAATAGCGCCTACGTTGGCGCCTACGTAAGCCACGGCAAGAAGTGAGCCCCGCTCGTGCGGCGGAGCCCACTGGGCCACCATGCTGAACATGGCCGGGTACGTGACGCCCTGCACCAAGCATGCAACAGGCGCCGTGTAGATGGTAAGCATGTGGTCTCGTACAAGCTATACACACTAAGTAACCGATTACATTTGCCCCACCAAAAATGCGATCGCCAAGCGGACGGGCATAAGCAGGGAGAAGGGTTTAACAGGGAAGCGGAGATCCCCCCACACGGAATTGTCACACGGGCTATAATTTGGCATAATCAAGTTGGCATAACCGTATGTCAACTTGACCTTGTTTTCCAGATTACCCTTCGTACATCCGCCATTTAAGCCTAACTACACTTTAATTAGACCGCCATTTAACTATTTATAAAGGCATGTTGCCCGCGTCTGTAGAATCGGCTATGGCATCGGCGTAACAGAGCGTCAAGTGATTGGAGAGCATACAGTGTCGTCACGCATGACTTCGGGAAATCGCAATGTGCCACGCTGGTTGACAAGTGAACAGATGATAGATATGCCATCATTTTATAGTACTGGAGGAAACTTTAAGGGCAAAAAAGCTAAGTGAGACATTGAAGAAAAAGCTCATTGCCCAGCAATCATTTTGAGCTTTACCGCTCTGTGCAATCCTTTGCTGCTGTTCACCTGATCTGCCAAATGTAGAAAACAGCGTCTCAAAGAAAGGTAAACCAGAGCAGCAGTCGGGACGAAAAGTAGAATACGACACACAAAACACTGTAACACACAACGCGCCGTGTTCAGCACTGATTTACCTTACTTTTAAAATGCTGTACTTACTTCCCGAGCTTCCGCAGTGACCCAGTTAAAAACATGTACTAAGTCATGCACAAATGAATACGTGCTAGTAGAATGAATGAAGAAAGCAGTAAAAATGGGCTACGATGAAAAGACGTACCTCTCCGAGCCCCTCGAGCACTCTGACGGCGACCAGGGCCCCGGCACCGGAGGATTCGGGAAAAGCCCGGGCGGCTGCCGGTGTTGCGAGGGACCCTAGTGTGGTGCCCAGAAGGCCCAGTCCGAATGGCCACTTGCCTCCAGCTCGGGCGGCGAGCCAGCCTCCGGGTAGCTGGGTGGCTGCGTAGCCATAGAAGAAGGCGCCCAGAACCACGCCCTGCGTCCACGGGCTCCACAGGAACTCGCCTTCGCCGGCGCGCTGCGTAAAGACCCCGCAAAAAGAAACGTTAGAGTGACACAGAGGAATGCTAGAGCCAGTCGTGAGATCTCTCAAAGCTGAAGGCCAGTCGTGGCCGAGTGGTTTGGGCGCCTGTCTCGACTGCGGGAGGTGGCCAGTTCGAAACCCACCGCCGGACACCCACCGGTAAAATGGGTACAAGCGTCCCCCGGCCTGGCGCCCGGCTCTCTCAGGGGTGTGCGTTTGGAAGAGGCTCTGCTAACCCTGATGTGCTCCTTAGGGGCTTATAGTTTCGAACAACTAATGACCTGCAAAGGTCAAGTTCTCACAGGGCTAAAAGGGCCACATAATGGGCTGTTGCCGCGCAAGGCGGACTTATTGTTGTCCGATGGCGGAACGAATCACTGCCACATCGGCGCAACTATTTGGGCCGTGACCCCTTTTCCCAAGCCTTTCTCCCCAGAAGAGCCGAGCACCAGGCCGGGGGAAAGCTTGTACCCATTTAAAAACCGGTGGGTAACCGGCGGCACCAGGGATCGAACCCGGCACCTCCCGAATGCGAGGCGGATGCTCTACCACAAGGCCACCGCTTCGGTGCCTTGTGGCCTTGTGGTAGAGCATCCGCCTCGCATTCGGGAGGTACGGGGTTCGATCCCCAATACCGCCGGGTACCCACCGGTTTCCAATGGGTACAAGATTTCCCCCGGCCTGGTGCTCGGCTCTTCTGGGGTGAAATGCTTGGGAAAAGGGGCCATGAACCAAACATGTTGGTTCAAGAAAAAAAAAATAAAAAAAAAACTACACACCAAGCAAAGAACCCATGATGCCTTTGCGTATGACCGACAGTCGCAAAGCTGTCCATGGGTCCGCCGGAGAGTCTGTACATGACCGCTATTTTAACACGATAGCATTAAAGATCCCTTTCGCTAGAAAATCCTGTGTCGGCTTGTGAGCGAGAAGTCACGAGCATTGGCTAGGCCCATGGTAGTTGGTAGCTGACATGGCAGCGCGCTGATTGGACGTAGGGTTGCCTGACGTTACGCTTGGCAGGAGGTACCAACACAGGCCTCTCCTTTGAATATTAGAGGGCGATATCAGAATCAGCCTGCCAAGGCCCTTGCATTCATCTTACGTCTATGCCATGCAGGTACACATTAATACGGATTGGTTAGAGCGGGGCTTTACATGTGGGCTGGTAGCCTCGCATTCACGTCATACACTTAAATACGGAGCTTAAGTGACCCACATAAGTTTTGTGGATATTTTTTGCAGGCGGATAATTAATTCAAAACCGCTTTTCGCTCTCCAGCGGCGTCAAGTGACAGCTATCGCTTCGCTCTTGCCCCCATGACAGCGCTCATTGCAGGTTGATGAGGCTGCACACAGGGCACACACTGAAAAGTGGCCACGTCCTGCCAGCAGGAAACGTAAGCACTTGAATGGGCCACTTTTACTGTGGCATTTTAGTGTGGCCACTATATATCTCCTTCGCTAATTTAGCCGGTATCTGTATGTCCGGTCTTCGTAGGTGGTACTTCGCACGCAGTGGGTGAGGCTAAAGTAAAAAAACGTTATGACCGGGAGTGTCTTCTTCCTAACCAGCGGCAGAACCAAGAAACACGCTTCGTTGACCTCTGCATTTTCAAAGCATTTTCGTCCCTGCTTATGCGAGATCAGTGAGTGACCAGTCAAGAGTCACACGTCGGCAAATAATCAGGGCCAGAAATGTGGCAGGAGGTGCTCAGTCGAGCCACAAACAGTTATCGTTTGACAATACCAGTTATTGGGCGAGTTGGTGTGCACGGTGATCCATAACAACAGCGCGACAGACGGGACGTGGAAGTTATCGTTTGTTAACGGCGTCATAAATGTGGTCAGGAAACAGGTGACGCTAAGCGCCTCCTCCACCGAGTCCCTTCGCAGTCTTGTGGATAGTGAAGTCAGCCCAAATTTCAAGGTGTTAAGATTACCATTTCAAAACAAATCTACTATCATTGTCATCACGTGTCCCTTGATGTCCCATCAAAGCGTTGCCGCGCATCATGGATGAAACAGATTTTGTATTTCGTCCCCCTCCCCCTGGTACATGTAATACACCTAACGGGGCATTACATAAATTAAAATAAATGAAATGAAAAACAAAGACTTTACCACAGTTTATATTTGAGACAATGTCGCAGGAGATTTATGAAATTAGTCTTTCCTTTTGTACTGTGTAGCCTTTATCGCCACTTTTTGAGGAGAATGAGGGATGGTGGTAACAAAAAAAAAAAAACATGCTTAAGCTCACCTTTAGATCATCATGCAATACCTTCCTGCAGTTATCTCTAATTATGCATATGCTCATTAGTACACACTGTCAGAATATACCACTGATGTGAGAGACCACAAAACATGCATCTAAACCCTCGTTTATTCCAAAGCGGTACAAGAGTGCCCTACTTGCCCTAGTCAGTGGTGTCTCTGGATCAAACACAGTGTGTCTTGGGTTCGAATCCAGCCTGAAACCTTCTTATCCTGAAAGGTTTCTTTAGCGAAATCGATTACGTTATGGGGCACTTCTTTCCAGACATGCGGTGGCCTTTAATTCGTAAAACAAGGTACGTTTTATTCGCTTAAGTCTATTCGTTACGTCAAGTTCAATCTTGACGTTGTGGGATGCTCGAAATAGACCTGATAACACTGCCCAAACGAGAGCAGCCGCGTTAACATTTATTAATTTGTTTACTTTTTAATTTATTTATCAAATACTGCAGACTCTCAGTGGGCTGTAGCAAGAGGGGCGTATAAATACAGTATCGTGGAACCTTGTTTAACCGCAACAGAAATACGAAACATAATTAGAATAAGACATGTTCAGCATTTTGAGAGAAAATATATACAGCTACTGAACATAACTGTGGGTAAGACGCCAAAATTTGTCAATAGAATCAATGGGCAAAATCACATCAGAAGGCAGCTTGTTCAATTCCTCAATAGCACGTGGGTAAAACGAATGCTTAAATGCATCAATACTCGCTAGGTACAGGGTTAAAGATTGTGCATGATGATGTCTTGATCGACGAGTTGTAAGGGGCGTGAGGTTATGTTTAGAACTCGTAGCACGTTTGTCGTTCTTCAGGAGAAATAGGTACTTGCCTAGTTTTGTTTACTAGGCACTTGCTTCCACTTCTAAATATATAACTAATTAAATAAATAAGAGCTCCAAATAGTGTTGATCGCGTCTGACAGTGCGGTGTAAGAGTGTATGAATGCGTTCGAAGGGGGAGTTAACTACTTGGCAATGCGTGTGTTCGTCAATATAGGTCACGTATAGGCTCCCGTACGGAGCAGGACTACGCGATGGCCCATAATTATGTTCATACCTTTGTGGGAAAGCCGCTTCTTTGCACGGCAGAAGCCAGGATTAGAGCATCGGCGAAAATGGTTGATACTTTGCTTACTTTAACTTTCTTAACCGACAATTTGGATAATAGATAAGAAGCAACAGGTTTGTCTTGTTTAAATTCATACTCACTAAAGCGAAACTGTAGCATTTTTCGGAACACAAACACTGTGTCGAATGTTCTATTCAAAGCATATATTTTGTCAATTTCTACTACAGTCGAGGCGGCGTCAGCTATTGCGGTGCGTTTCGCCGACGTCGTCGCCACTGCTTAATCTTGCAAATGCACAATTATGCTTTCAGTGATCTGGTTGTGGTTAACACAGTGTACGCTATCTTAGAGTCCATTTGATCACTGTTACCGCAGCCGCGTACCACCTGCCGCTAGTGGCAGCACCAGTACCAGGACGCCAGCAACATGATGAAGCACCTACACATGTCGCCCCAGAGAATTACCCACATGCGAAGTACCGGCGCTGTATCCGTGAGAGAGCATTTGAAGTTAGAATTAGATTGTGGTTCCACGAATAGCTTTGCAAGTGGCGCAGAGAAAACATTCGCGCAACTCTAGAACTAATCTTTCATTCCTGCCACCTGCTGCTCTCTCTGCGCGAGTGTAGCTGGCTGCTGCTTGCGTAGACAGGAGATGCAGTCAGCTTCGGCAGATGGCGCCAGGCGCTTTAGTAGCTTTATGGATTAGCCGTTCTGGTCCTTTCCCTTTCCTGTTCTTAACAAAGGATGCAGCGTTTCAAGAATTACAACGCCATTTGGAAAGACTCCCTTTGAAGGAAAATACAGAGACATGACGGACTACGAGGAAAAGCAATAAGCGAAGCCGTAATGAGAGGTTGAATCTAACAAGATCAACTAAGCGTGCAGTTAATCACAAGAGTCATTCACCTGAGCACAGACGTGCGACTACACATAGAAACAGAACAGATTTCCAGGGAACGTCAAAGTTGAAGCAGATTCGTTCTTACTTGTGATGATCGAATGTTATTAAACAGGAGCGATGTCACGGGCTAGCTGGTATTCCATATTAGTATACTACAAAGGAAACACACACACGGGACACACACATCGCCCGTGTGTGTCTGTGTGTCGCCTTCCTCGTGTGTCTTGTTAAACTGAGCTCCCCTTAAACTGTTATTAAACGGGTTTCGCTCTGGATGCTAAGGAGTAAACACTTGCACATTTAGCAGGTATTTAATCCACCTTCTTGAAGAATTCAACTAAATATATGCACTAGAATATAAAACTTTAAGGTGATGACTAGCTATTCAGGTTACTGAGTCGCTTTGGGACGTTAAACCCCACAAACCAACCAACCAGCTATTCAGGTTATTTTTAACGATGTTTTAAACGGGCATACTATTGTATTACGTCAGGAAATTGGTAACAACAGTCATCGCTTCATTGCTCCCTTAAGGTGGCTGACTGGCTACTGATACCGGCGTAGCTGCGGTATCGCAACGCCCGACCAGTCGCACAACCTTGAGTTTGGGAGTCAGATTAAGATAAACAAAATAACCAGGCCGGAAACAGCCAAGACGCGTGCAGAATGAACGGAACGGCTGGCCTTGGCATAGATTAGCATTATCAGCGAACACGTGCAGGGTTACACATTCCACCCTGCCTGCGATGATCAGCATGGGTGAATTGATAGCAAGTGTGGGTTGGAGACCTGAGTTGATCTGGGAAAGTGCAAGAACAGATAACATTGATAGTACAAAAGTGTAAATTTTCAATGATAAGCTTCAGATAAATCAGCAGCAGTTGTTTCCTTTGCTTGAGGTAGCGCAATACAGGCTTTAAGTGACAAAGATGGGAAGTTCGCAGCCGCGAAGGTACCAATTAAAATCACACCAAGTCGATTTGATCCTTCCTGTAAGGCATTAAGTGTAGCAAATAAAATGGATAAGATTATAACTTTCCTATTGTTGCTGCACGGTCGCACCTGTGTTCTAACCGAAACATAGTCGGAGTATTACAGGTTATAAAATAGATATATTTGACAAAAGATCTCACCGTAGCCAAGTCCCCATCATTACCAGATGTGGTAATGATGCTGTTGTCGCTGTCGACATTGGTGAACAAGCTTATTGAAATTGTCGATTTGTGTTTGCTTTTTTTTCAGTTTGCCTTGAGCCGGCCTCCTAACTCACATGATTTGTTCTTGTTTAAATTCTATGACCATCTCTCGGGAAGAATTCAATCACTGCATGACTTCAATGTGCCAGCCGTTAACTGGAAGAACTTGAGCTACAGTTACTTGTAATCCAGTAGCAGAAAACTGAACATCACGTTTTTCCTTAGCCCTGATCAGGTTGTATTAAAAGCCAACTATTAACCATCGTAGACTGCGTTTTGTTTTAGAAACAGCGTCTGAAAATTACCATATTAGTGTGCAGTAAAGCATCTTAACAACACTGTCTGTCGTGTATGTTGGGGATGGAATTAAACGAGAGGAAAGCGGTATACTCATGCAAATCACACACAAAAAACATGCCCAGTGGCTTTAAAGCCCTACTGTATAATTCAAAAAGCACATGTATCTAGGAATAACGCTCTCTAATAAACTCGCCTGCTCTACGCATATTTTGAAGCGATTTATCGGCTTTAAAGCAGCTATCGATAATTAAAATAAAACTGAAGCATGCACTGATTAGTCAGGGGGTCGCAGCCTTAATGCATAATGTCGAAGCGTGAACATGCAGCAGCGATATAGAACCCACATATTTTTACAGCTATGTGTCGTGCAATTAGAGCGTATTCAAAGAAAATCTGTGCACTTCATTTACCGAAATTATACAATGGAAGGCTTATTCACTACTTTAATGCTAGAAAACAGTTCTCAAACTCTCGAAACAATGAAAAATTAGCCGCTTAATGCTGCTTCAAGTATCTTTCAGAAACAAAAAAATCTGAGTACATCTGCTCCAGATTTTGTGAAGCTGAATAGCACTAGAACAACATGGCATACTGAACAACATTCGCTAGTTCCAAAATGTGTCAGGGCTTCAACGTGCAGGCAGTTTCTGGAGTTTACTCTGGGCCAACACCGTTTATTTCGATATTTACGAATGATTAGAAACATGTTTTGATGTGACTGTGGCTTATCCCGGGTATTTATCAAGTTCGCCGAAGTGTTTGTCACACAATATTCGTTACCTGCTTCGCATTTAGCTCAAATCCGATCCTTATTGATCGGAAATTTTGGCTCGCTTTCTGTGTCAATAGATAAATCAGTAAACGCGAATTAACACGACGTGCCCTCTGTGATAGGTGACACCCGAGCTACAGTAAAATGCGCTCCAGAGAAAGAAAGCGCGCAGTTCTGGGCCAGTGTAATAAAAATAAATAAATTTCAGTGCTTGGTCACGCATATAGTAGGCACAGGTCACTTCTGGGACTCCGCCGAGGAAGAGAAACATGATCACTCTCGGTTCACGAGACATGTCTGCCGAGCCGCTCGATCCTCGGACTACCTTGACGACGCACTACAAGTGATCAGACATTTCGCTGCTTTCAAGAGCCTTGTCTCTTACTATACATAAATACACAGAAAAAGTCCCGAAGCATAAACTGCAGAGCGTAATAAAATAACAGAGCCCAGAGTTTTTTTTTTTTTTTCGGTATACTGGACAGCGAAATAACGAGAACTCTACAGGAACGCCTGGAGTTAGCTGTGTGGGCATTTTACAGAACAGTAAAGAATAAGGAGGGCCTGACTTTTAGTACTCTCTTCCCAAACGAACGATCGTCATTGCGTTGGAGACGACCAACGGTGTTCCCGGTACCAATGCTCCAAGACAATGGTGATGTCGCTCCGGAAAAGCTGCTTAGTAAAGCTGTCTGACCTAAAACTGCCCCCTCTCCTACTACTAAAAAAGTAATATGCGCCTAAAAGTTGCTTCTAGTAGATAGTGGCTTCATTTCAGTTAGTTTCAGATAGCCTGAAATTGGTTCGAATTACAAGTTTCGCCATTAAAAAATGTTGAAGCAACAGATAATTTTAACGCGCCTACCGTTACAGAAATGAATATTTACAGCGTCAAACTTAACGAAATGTACGGGTTAATGTAAATTTTGTTTTCAATGCCTATGAATGCTTCGCGCGTGAAACTCGAAGCGAAACAAGGTCGCATCAAGCACGTCCCAGGTCCTGCTGAAAATAAGTGGCTCTGTTATTTGACTACAACATAATGGTTAGTACGTATGATTGTCTAGTTGTTTATGCTTTACGCTGAACACGAGGCCGAAAGCCTTGTGCCCGTCGCTGTTTCAGTGCACTAATTTCTTCCACAAGAAAGAAGTGAGTCCATACGAGCACATGGGAATCGTGCAACAGTGCCAAGTGTCTAAGTAAGCGTTTGCAGACAGGCAGTTCCATTCTCTTTTTATTTCCCACACAACTCCAAAAACGGCAGGATCCTGGTGCAGCCACGTATTTCAGAAGCGAGCCTACGTTGGCGAAGGGGTACTACAGCCACAGCGCCTTATTTAGAACGACTAATTGGCGCGGTGTACTTCCTCACACACCCGCGCTCACGCCCCAGTCAGCGTTCCTGGTTATTAGGCAGGAGTTGTGTGCAATGGCACCTCTGTTAGCCAAGGGGCTGCTTAACGGCTTTAAACGCGGCAAGTACGTGCCTTTTTTAACAGTACTTTGCTAGTTTAAGGACTGGAAGTTAAACGAGCGATGCTATCTTCATCTCGTACGGGGATAAGGCATCTTGCCAGAACGCTGGCGCCAAGCGGCTGAGGCCGAATGTTTTTCAGAACGCTTTTAATATTTGCTTGCCTTGTTGAGAAACTGATCTTCCTTCTTTTTCCCTACCATAAAGCAACGCCCTATGCGTATGCTCTGTTTGGCGTACCTTAAAAACCCCCGAAATGTTTTTTTTTCTTTGCTTTTTGAGCCGTAGTGTTCAGAAATGTACTGGAGTGCATTGGCCGTATCAACGAGATATTTCGCACATGTTTCCAAACACGGCTAGCTCAATATAGTGCCAATGGAAGGTATGTCCTTGCATTCGCAAACAGTATCGCATTAGTTGCGCGACCTCCGCATTTATTAAAAGCGGCGTATTGGGGCAAAGATGGTCATACACAGGTCCCCTATTGCTCCGCTAGACGTCACTTTCAAAGTACTTTCTCGAAGTAGATGAGTCCGAACACCTGTGTTTCCCCTTTTCCAAGAAACGTCGCGCACAGCGTCACGTACAGTGATTTCATGGTGCAGCCAGTGTAGCCGTTCTGGAATGAATTTCACGGCAGCCCATAAATTGCCTACTCAAGTGACAACCATTTTTAGGTGCTGTTATTCTATTCACTCAATGTCATCACTTCTCACTAAAACTGGAGTCCTTCACAAAAACGGCTATTGTGTTTAAATTAAGAAGCCATTGATTTGTTGCCGCAGAACTTAACTGGAACAAATTGATCTCCTATATGACGATTTCTATTACGTTCGCTTTACAAATAACCAGCGCGTTAAATTTGAAAATTAATTAGACAACATCAATATATGCTGCTGCTTAAACATCGTTAATGCCAAACCTTATGCACATTCTTATTAGAAAATACACAATTTTCCTTCACGCCTTTCTAAGCTTTGTGAAATGTCACTTATACGCAACGAGCTGATACGACATTATGCATTTACGAAGCCGAAAACGGACGCGTAAATTTCGATGAAACGTTAAAAGGTTCATTTTTGGAAGCGCCAATTGCGAGAACAAGCATACTCTGTCAAAGATTGCAAAGAGCAATGTGACAATGTCGTGAAGACGCCAAACTATACAAACAGGCTCAAACATTCGCCAGCATTAAACACCGTAATCATACATATACTGCTCATGTTGATACTACGTTGATATAGTGGAGAGTTGTCGATGATTAAAGATTTCTAAATCAATACAGGTGCCACGTAAGAAAACTGTGACTTTCACAAACCGAGACGTTCAACTGTAAAGTACTGCTCTGCTCTGACCCTCTCTTTGGGTATAATGCTGATGCATTATACTTTTGAGTGTAATGCCGATGCAGACTTCTGACTGCTTGGAATTATTTTCCCACTTTACAGCAGTGTTTCATACCTTCAATAACTGATTCGCGAGTACTTTTTCAACATTTTGAATTCAATACAAATGAAATGAATTTTATTTAGGGTTCCATAAGAATTAGCTGTGCAGGATTTGCTAAAAAATCTAAATGAACAGAAGTTAAAAGCATTTGTGGACAGATGGCTTCTCGCTGTTCTAATATAGATGAGTGATTGGACGTCCAGGCAATCCGATTCCTAATAACTTATATAAGAAAGAGCGTTTCCTAAAGGGACAGAGAAGTGACCGAAATATGTTGTGATATTGTTACGAAGCGGCAAGGTAGAAATGACAAGATCATGCCTCATAAAGATCAGATCGAGAACTTCACTATCAAAGAAAGGAGGCTTTAGAAGTTTAATTGCTATTCAAAACCGCATTAAAACCACTGAGGCGACAGCTTGCGGAGAAACGCTGTTACTATAACCGTAGTACCCCACGTGAGCATATCTTGGCAATGTATCACTGATTTTCATAAATGCACGCTGTGTTTTTTTTTTCTTTTTTTGCCCTCTGACCAATGCGCCCTTAATTGAAGCCACCACTCTCTTCGCATCGTAAATGATATGCTTTCAGTTTTTGTCACTAGATGGCCCACAATGCTTTCAATGTTTTGGATGGATTGACGATAGACCCCACTAAACCCTTCGCCAATGAGTACGTTATTGTGCCGTAACAACCCTGAATGTGGAAACCGAAATGAATGGTACTCTACACTAAATATGTCTAATTAGTGTCTGGTGGGTGAAATGTACATATATTTTCGGTCCGCTTTCTTTGTCGACCACCAGGTTTCTTCGTGCACGGTCACTGCTCATGGTTTTTAGCATCGGACAACATAACGGATGAATGCACTGATCAAAAAATACTCGACAAAGATTTTCTACAGTACTTCTACCAAAATTGCTATGAAACTGAACACTTTAGACAACAATGTTCCTATAGTGCGGAAAAGAATTTGACGCCTCAATTCCGGTGTTCTGTCCTTTTAACGAAAGAGCACAATAATATGAGTAGTTTTTGAACTTCTATAGATTGCGCAAGTATTAAATAAGCGGGAAATTGAAATTCAATGTGCATTTTTATAAGAAATGATCGAGGTGGTGCTAGTGAGTTTTAAAATTTAGGAAAGATAATTTTTGGGCGTCTGTTAATTGAGACAATCCAATTTACACGGTTTAGGCATTCTTATCAACTTTGAATTATTGTCCAGTGCGGCAGATTTTGCGGTTATAATCAGATAAAATGTCCCTACTTTTTTTTCATTACCGCAGAGAGTAGTAGGAGGAGTCATTGCGCGGCGTTCGTTTGAGGCAATCGAGCTGCGGCTTGCCGTCGTGCCGTCGGGGGATTAATACGCAAAGTGAACTTGTGAACATAGCTCGGAAGTCATCGGGTTTGTTGTTTCGAGCACTAGCTTTCTGGACCATAAATATGTAGCACTTTTAATAAAAAAGCAATTGCATCGTATCCGAAAACACCACTACTAACAAATAAACACGACTTTGTGTGTCTTTACAGATTAGATGATTTTTCAGTGGCCACCGCAGAGTGACGAAGTTTTGTCTGGCAAGATCAGAGTGTGCGTTGTGTTTAACCAAACGAAATACAGCGCTAAATGTTTGACGAACCACACAGAAAGACGAACGGGACAGGTGCTGACTGCAAGTTCTTAGCTAACCACTGCACGTCTTCACTTAAGCAAACCAAGTTTAACCAGTCATGTTTAGCCAAGTTTAACCAGTCAAGTTTAACCGGTCAAGTTTAACCAGTCAAGTTTAACCAGTCAAGTGTAACCAGTCAAGTGTAACCAGTCAAGTGTAACCAGTCAGAGTGTGGGCCGTAGTTTTATTGCTGCGGCGTTATTTTACGACTACATTGTCTGCAATTAAGAATATTCATTCACGAAAACGCGCAAAACAAAATAGAAGCGGAAACAATGTTTTCGCAGAGCGCTTAGTGAACCTTTAATAGGCTCAGCTCTGTCGAGATCACGGATAAAGTAGTGAACAAGATACGAGTGGCGGTATTCTGTCTCCTGCCATAGTCTGTACGAATGCATTCTTGGCGCATCATTCCGGCTTTCAAAATCCGTACTTGTTGCAGACAAAACCAGAACTATTCCCGCGAAGAGAAAAACTATGAATCCTGAAGTCCTAGCAAAAAAAAAGTGAGGCCTGTCGAAGATAGGCACACTTTGAGAGGCTGTACCAGCCAGGATATGCGTATATAAATAGCACAAGGAATAGCCCCTCAACGCCCCCGTAAACTAAGCAACGCCGTTCATTGCAGCACTACGAGGCCGCTGAAAGCTCCGCCATCCGGTAGCACGACGTTCTACGTAGTCGACCCGGGTTAGCGCGGTTTTCCTGCAACGCCAGTCAGAAGTTCTGAGCAGTTCTCCCTTCCACTGGCGGTCACTGAGCTCCAGCCTGTCTTTCTTCGTATAGTCTGGAGAGGCGCGACTGCATAGATCCACCATCCGGGCACATACATGAAGACCGGACGCATTTAGAGCAGGCCAACCATTTTTGGGACGCTGGTGGACGGAGGTCGCAGGGGCATTGTTTCTTTTTCAAATAGCTGCATTAATATTGGCACGCACGTTATTCTTTGTCTTGTTGTTGTTTGTTTGTGTTCACTGGTAGCGCGCTGTTGAATATTTAACGGCGTTGTCGGGCACAAAAGAGAAAAGAGAGCGTGGCCGTGGGGGCAGCTTCCGGTCCGTGCGGCTCGCATCGTAGCAGTGTTCCTCTCGTATACGAGGAAGGAAATGTTTCCTTTCCGGCGAGCGATCGAGAGCGCGCTGTTTTTTCCTCATGCGTCGGCGACCTGGGAAGCTGCGAGCGCGTGGTTGTGTTTCGCTTGCGCTGTCCTGGCCGTCAGTGGCACCGGTTTCATGGCGGAGGCCGCCAAAAAGAGCTGCCCATGCTCACCCTGTGCCTGCTCACGCTTTGGCATAGAGCGTTTCGAGAAAGGAAGGAAATATTAGGCGCACTTCTGACCCAGTCGAAAAGAGTTGTAGAAATTCTTCTGCTGCCAACAAAATTTATGCACAATTTTGACCGTGAACCTAATACACAGTGCAAGAATATACTCAGGTGTTGACACTGCGCCGGCGGGAGCGTCCAGATTATGTTCGCCGCGGCGGTACCTAGGTCCGCTTCCATCGGTGCCATCTGTCGGCTTGCAGCCGAACTGCTAGGCACGCGCCACCGCTAAAGTGAGCCAGCTAGCTCACTTTAGCCTAGGTACAATGCTCTAGAATAGCCTAGACCCCGCCGGGGTGGCGCAGTGGTTACGGCGCTCGACTACTGTTCCCAAGGATGCGGGATCGAATCCCGGCCTCGGCGGCCACTTTTCGATGGAGGCGAAAAGCAAGGCGCCCGTGTGCTGTGCGATGTCAGTGCACGTTAAAGAACCCCAGGTGGTCGAAATTTCCGGAGTCCTCCACTACGGCGTCTCTCATAGCCTGAGTTGCTTTGGGACGTTAAACCCCACAAACCAACCAACCAACCAGAATAGCCTAGGTAAGTGGTGCTGGCGCCTTGAGATTCCGCTGCCAAGCCTTTTATCGGCGTTCGTTGCAGTGCTACATGTATTTATAATTGGCTTACAGGAAAGGAAAGGCACAGTATCTGTCACACTTTCTCCGACAAGTATGCGTTTGGACGGTACACCATCGCTCCTGTCGCGTGGCATTCCTTGACGCGCGTTCAAGTGTGGGATTGCAGATGGCAGGAACGCTAGACAAGATGATTGAGCCACCCAACGTGACCTAATGTGGCTGGCGAGATATCTATAGAAACAACAGAATGTTTGGTACATAACACGGATCAGTGCAGCAAAACTACAGACTACCATACGTAGTGCGGCGAAAACTACAGAACTACTAAAATGCTCTCTACAGCAACCGAAAAGTTGATTGTTACGACAAAAGTACACATTATATTGTCGTATTTTGAACATAGTACTGGGCAGCTCTTTACGGGAAGCTCTTTACGCCCCCCGAGCCCATCCTCGTTAGATATTAAGTACTGGCACAGGCGCCGCATATATCTGGAATCAGTGGCTTTATTCACCGCCAACATCTGCGCCCGAAATTGTCATTGTTATTTGCGTCTATTTATTTATCGCCATCCTAATGAACCAGTTGATTGCAATGTGCGAAGGCAACAATATTTTTAAGTCATTTCATTTGCTAACACCCTTGCCCTTCTCTGCTACCGCTTAAAGAGTAAGATAGACCATATTAATCTAGTTGGTAAGAGTGCATTTTGGATAGGACCCAAGAGCCTCAAAGTACAGCCGAAACCAAAATTTCCCAAAGGCTTTCGTTTGTATGCTGTGCTAAGCCTGAATGAGATCGATTTAGCGAGACGCCCATTACGACAAACTTTGACCCGCGAAAAGTAATACCAAGCTATTGCGCTGCTCATTTCTCTATGCTCCTTCCTTTGGGCATGCGGAATGTCTTGTGGTTAGTTGTAAGCGGCCTTTTTCTGTGTATCCATTCTCACTCTGTCGGCCGCCCTCGTGAGGCCATTCAAGGTTTGTTGTAGAGCTTAAGGTAATTTTGCGGCACTGGAGCTTATTGAACCAATCTTGTTTGATCGGGAACCTTAATATCAACATTTTGTGCCCTCAAAAAGCATCCACGCTGTCTGCTTATGGTTTGGAATGTACAATTGGTGGAATGTACAATTCCTACGTAAGTGGAATTAGTTAATAATGCATTTTTGTTCAGAGCTCAAAACTGTTCGTTAAGTTATGTCCTATATGTTACAAGAGGTTGGTCGACCACTACTTGTATCATGCCATCTGTTACTACCACATGCGTCTCGAACGCACAAGTTGGACTTGCAATTAGCAAGCGCAAATGCCTTGTTTCTATAGCAGATCAATCACAGCTCGACACGCTTAACAACCCCCTTCACTAGTGGAGAATTGTCGGCCAAAGTGTATGAAAGGTTTTGTATGAAATTGAAAAAAAAAAATTAAGCACTTCGCACTCGGTTGGTACCTAAACAGATGAGAAGCAATTACTTCTGGATGAGTAATAATATTCTTACTGCAATTTTTATAGAGGTACCTTGTGTAAACGTTGCAAAAGGAATTCGAGTAACCAAGCACTGAGATTAGAATAATAAAAGACGGCACGAAATAAAGTTATTGCTCTTCTGCGTGGCGCCAGACGCGACTACTTTTCTCATAACCACCAACAGTTATCAAATAATGCAACCAAAGCATGCTGTTTAGTAAATCATGCTCCAGTAAACGGTCGTTTTCAGACTCTCTTCCACAGCCTCCCAAAGCTGTGGCAGATGCCTTAAACGATCACTTGGCAAGAGCATTTCGAGAACCATTCCTCCTTCCACAAACACTAGGTTAGAGTTAACTCAATTCATATTCACGTCAGCTTTTCTGCCGAGATTTTCGAGGTTTGAACTGGAAGAAATTCTTCGCAGCTTCCGTCATAACAAGCCCCCCGGACATGCTGTAATTTCATTACGCTTCGTGAGAAGGAATTATTATCCGTCATATAGTCAATGGGTTTCTCGGGGGCGACTAAACCTCTCTGCAGTTGTTCTGCCTTAACATAAATCATGGAAGAAACATAAAATTGAAACTACGCACCAATACATATCTTCCCAGTACTTATGGCTTTTAAACAGTTCATTTTCTGCCCTATATCTTCTTTTCTGAAGAAATGTTCGAGCCTGATTGATTGCCAGTTTGGCTTTGTTTCTGGTTGTGGTACAGTTGCACTGCTTGAGGAATTTTCAGATGAATGATACACGATCTTCGACCAGGATCTTTTCGCGTATGCACTTTCCTTAGATATATCGACAGTGACTGACACGCTGAACCATCACATCTTATTAAGCAAGCTGTATATTTGGGATTCCGTGGGCCTTTTTACAACATTCTGGAAATTATTTGAGCAATTGTGTTCAAGTAGTCCCTACAGATCATTAAGGTGTTATCAGTTCAAAGTTGTCTCTGAGTGCGGATCATCCTCAGGGGTCAATCGTATCGCCTAAGTTATTTAATGTCTTCTTTAATTAGTTTCATTTGAAAAATTTCGAATGTTCGAGGCGACGATACTGTGGCAGTGATACAACATGTTTCTTACAAGATGGCCACTGAAATGTTGCAAAATGACATGAACAATGCAGTACTTTGGTTTGCTAATAATGCAGACCTGGATTGTTAGCAAATGTCAATGAAAAGAAAAATGAAAACACTTACAATTTGTCTGCTTTCGGTCTCCACTAAAAACTACAGTAACTAACTTGCCTCTCTACTTGCATAAGTCGGACTGTGATACACAAAAATGTGCGCCTATTTCGTATATAGATTGTGTTAAATATCTTGGCGTATTTTTCGATAGTGACCTATCTTGTCATTTTCAAGTTTCGATTATTTGTTCAAAAACCGAAATCAATAGCCTAGTTGTTGTTTAACACGGTTGTTGTTTAAGAGTACTGTTCCCCTGTCTGTAAAGAAAATGATTGTCCACTCTTTGGGTTAGAGTGTGTTGGAATACGGCATAGTTGCCTCCGGCTCTTATACGAATCATTGGAGAAGCAGGGTCAACTGCACTATGAAAAATATTCTAAAATATGTTGCCTAAATACCTCAACAGTAAAACTGCAAATAGCGTCTGTGAACTTCGTCGTCCAAATTCACAATCCTTTTTCATCGGAACTGTCGTTTTAAAGCATTTTCAGTTTGGTTTGGTTTATGAGGTTTAACGTCCTAAAGCGACTCAGGCTATGAGAGACGCCGTAGTGAAGGGCTCCAGAAATTTAGATCAGTTGGGGCTCTTTAACGTGCACTGGCATCGCACAGCACACGGGCGCTTAGCTTTTCGCCTCCACTGAAAGGCGACCGCCGAGGCCAGGTTTCGATCCCGCATCCTTGAGCACAGTCGTCTAGCCCCCTAACCACAGCGCCACCCCGGCGGGGTGTGAAGCAATTCTGGAATTTCACATTAAAAACTTGAAAATACCACCACGAGAAAACTTAGAAGAAATTCGCGTTATGTGGTTCCTCGCTCAACTACAAGATACGGCACGGCCAGGCGAGGTGCATGTTTCAGATATTTTTTATTAAGTTGCCGGATGAGATCTTTATCAACACCATCTCAAAAAGAACTTTGAAAGAATGACTGAAAGAGTGTTGTTACACTAATCCTTATACCTTTCTGTCAATGTCACATTTAGTGGTTCGATTAATTTTGTTTTGTGTAGGATAACCCTATGTTATTGCTTTCTTCTCCATTTCCGGTTACATTTATTTTTCTTTGTTTGATTGTTGTATTTTATCGTTTGTCTTCGTCGGCACGGTAACGCAATGCAACCCTGGCTTAGACCGTCGGGCAGTTTTCGTGTGCAATGCGTTGGTGGTGGCGAACAAGATTCGTTATTACAAGTTTATTCATATCTGATTGTTTATGCTGCTTTCAATGATAGTTTTTGACAGATATCTAGCCTGTATACTTGGGGACTTCTCCTTTGTTGACATTTGAAATGATTGATGATTGTTTGTATATTTCTTGTTATCATAGTCAAAAACTTGCTCTTTTTCTCTTCTGAGTTTTTTTCCATCAAAACAAGCTCCCCATTGCTTTAGTTCGCTGCGAGACTCCTCTAAATGTAAATTCCTCCTTTTGTTCTATGTAGTTCTTGTCTTGTCCTCTGTCTATGTGTGTAAACTTTTTCTCTGCATTTTGCTTATTTTTGACGCAGTACGAAGGCCCTGCGTGCTTTAAAAATAAAGATTGATTAATTGATTGATTTATTTATTGTGAACTTTCGTTCTAATTAACGGCTATCCGTCAACGTGCCAGAAAAGGCAGCATTCCGCTTCACGTTTTCAAGACGCAAATGCAGCCATCTTTTGAAACTATTCATAATCTTGCTCGAACTGGGAACACTGCAACATGACAGAAGTAAAATTAAATCAAAGTATATCGCACACACACCAAGTCTAGGCGATCACCACATCACCGCCTCAAACGGCATCCGCGCGCTCTTACCATCTCTTAATATGTTCTCATATATAGCATGACCAGCAAGCAATTTTTTGTGATAGGATGAGTGCACATTAATTAGATCGCATGATTTTGGAAAACCAGCCCTAGTAATACAAAGAAAAACAATTTCATACATTCAGAAACGGACACTGTAATTGACGTGATTGAAGGCTCCGACCAGAAGCAAAAATATACTTGTGTCGTTTCCTTGTAAGTAGTTTTGAAGAGCTGTTTACGTTCTAAGTGCAGGGTTGGACCATGCGGGTATTTGCAGAGAAGAGGTGCGTAATGTTTACGACACCGGCATTCAACAAAAGAAATCGGCGCTGTCGGCCGGTTCCGCAGCAAACGGCGAACAACGCTGCTGGTGAGCGGCATGGCCGGCTCGAACCGGCTCGCGGCGGGTCCACACGGTTGCCGCGGCTCGCTCGCACAGGGCGGATATTGTGATGACTGGCTGTGTTCTCACCGGCAAAAAAACGAATACGGAATAATATGCCCACACGTGTTCAACCTAGAGACTTCCAGTTAGGATAGTTCACGTGTGGGGCGAGCAGTGTTTATCCAAGATAAGTGCCACCGCCGCTCGTCTGCCTTGTTACCAGGCGAAGAGTGTTTACTCGTAACATGCACACACGTTCGTTTGTGTGTAATGCAAACATAGCAGCGTCGAAAAACAATACCATCCCGCCCCTCCCTCTTCCGTACGATGTCCATAATGGTACAGTCTCCCGTATCGCACAGGAAATGATTCGCAGCAAATACACACCGGGTGTGCCTGGCGTAGGACAAGTGCGAACACAGAAACGACTATTGTTTTTTTAGCTTTTTTAGCTGTATTTCATACCTTCCCTTTGCCTCGCTCTCTTGTCATGAATGATTGTTGGCAAACGCGGTCCGGATGGTGGCTATCCGCGGCCCCAGTTTCGTAACAACACCATGTTGTTGCGCGAACAAAGGTTCCGGGTCCTTGGGCTGTAGTGGCCATGTGCTGCTCCAAGCGGTTTGTTCAAGTGTTGTGCTTCCATCACTGCTGCTACAATGATAAGTGAAGGACAGGTTGCGAATGCACGTCTCAAAGTCTCATATTAGTTGCAACGCAAATCAAATATATATTGTTACGGACAAGATGGGTTTCTTCACAGATTATAGGGGATGAACTCGAGGCAGAACAGGTAGCCAAGCCAACGTCCTTCACACCTTGTCAACCTCCTCATCTAACTACAGTCACTTTCACTTCGTTAACATCAGTCGCTGCGCAGTGCCTGACAATTTCCCCCTTTGCGGCTCGTCCTCGAGCAAGTCAGTTTGGACGACGAATACAACGCTTAACACGAGTCACATGGGCTACTTGGGTGGTACTGGAGTGGGGATTGTGGGCGGTAACACTGGCGATCACATCGTTCACGTCGTTTAACCTAGTGACCACGACGAAGGGGCCAGTGTACTTAAACAAAAACTGGTATAAGCTTCTTTTGCGTAACGGTGCCCAAAGCCACACGAAACCTCCAAGGCGCATATATGGCCTCAACGTAGCGCTTGCCATAGCGTTCTTTGGAGCGGAGCTGTGAAGACATTGTGCGCAAGTGGGCCAAGCGCCCAGCTTCCTTTGCACGACATACCATCTGATAGACAGAAGGGTCGTCGTGAGGAGAGAAGGGGAACATGGTAACTAAAAACGTGCGGGGCATCCTGACGTTCATATATACAGAACAGGGAATACCGGGTGATTTCATGCCTCTCAGTGTTATACGCGTATGTCCCGAGTGGCAACAAGGTGTCCCAGTTCCGGTGGTCCGATGCGACATACATGGATGGACATATAAGGATGGTTGGTGAGGAGGCAGTTTGTGTGCTCAGTCAGACCGTTGGTCTGTAGTTGAAAGGGCGTGGAGGGACGGTAGTTGGAGCAGCACAGCCGGAAGTACTTCTAGATGTCAGCAGTAAACAATCATCCGCAGTCGCTGATGATAACGCGGAGAGCCCCATGACGAAGAACAATCGAGTGCAGCATAGACGACGATACATCACTTGCCTTGGCGGATGCAAGCGCAGCAGCCTCCACATAGCCTGTCAAATAATCCACACAGACTACAATCCAGTTTCGTCCTTTTTAAGACTTAGGAAATGGGCCAAGCAGACGATACCAACTTTTTCAAAAGTCACCGATGGTGGCTTTACTGGTTGAAGATGACCTGCAGGACGAGTGGCGCAGACTTGAGGCGCTGACATCGGTCACAGCTGGAGGCGTATTGTTTAGAGTGGTTTTATATAGTTTCGGCAAGTAAAAGCGCTGGTGACCTGTGTGCAATGTAGGGGAGAACCCAAGGTGACTCGATGCGATGTCGGCCTGTCTCACCGGGAACCTGAGCTCTTTGGGCAAGGGTCTCTTAGGCTCTTTTTTTCTTGGCCGAAGTTCTACCGAAGCACTTACTTGGTGATTTCGTCCACAAACCGGGTTCAAGCAGTGTGTTCTCGTGATTTTCAAACAACAGGAGGGCGGTCCCGGCGAGAAAGAACATAACATTATCGAGCTGAACAATTAGATCTCAACGATTTTACTTGCTGACTCGTAATGGGTGAGCCCGTCTTCAACGTCGTCATCAGATTCCCCTGTGAATGTGCGGGGTTCCCGATGGGGTGGTCAAGACCTGGGTTGTTTGGAAGATAGTGCCTGAGCTTCGCGAGTTTAAATAACAATGGTTTCGGACTGAAGAGGTAGCAATGCAGCTAAGCGACGGCCGCGACGAATGGAGAGCGGATCCAGGGCTACATACCCAGCCGATCTCCACCAAATACTTTTACGTATTGGATGGGTTCGTTCACAGATCGTAGGGGATGAACTCAAGGCAGAACAGGTAGCCAAGCCAATGTCATTCGCACTTTTTCAGCCTCCTCTTTTAACTACCAGTTACTTTCACTTCGTTCACAACAGTCGCTGCGCAGCGCGTGACAATATAAAAGACAGAGCGTACAGCGCAGCTCACGTAGCATGTGTTACGTGAACAGCACCAATTTGTTGCTTGACAATGTCATTGTCAATGTGATAGTGTTTAAGGGCACGTTCACCAGAAAATCCGACATCAGCTTCGTCGGTGTCAGCGCTGTCAGCGAAAAATCGCCTGATTTGGCTAGACCTGCCAAATTTTTTCGATTATTACGGGAAGGTTAAGAGAATGTAATCCTATCTGGACCGTTGAATTCAGAATCATACATATGCTACCCGTAGCCGGCGCAGGAACATTCGTATGGATTTGCTAAACGGGGCGTTATGTGTGCATCGAGTGGTCTTTTATGAAATATGACAGCTTATTACTGTATGATAAGTAGTATGTGGGATAAAAGAGGTCAAACATAAAATATTAGTGGCATACAAGCAGCAAAACGCACGTATAAGTACCAGGATTGGCGAGGGCATCCGGCAAACTGGATTTAATCATTAATGCTGTCGCGTCATATCCTTACATGTACAGCTTGGGTTTGCTTTGGTTTATGGTGTTTAAAAGGTCCCATGAAAAGCTATTTACTGTAATTACGAAAAGCGCACGAACAATTTTTAGGTATCCCAGCAATAATATCTGCAGTGCAGAATGTTTAAGCTAGCTTTATTAGCACCGAACATATTGACGATCGGAAATGATGAGCCTCTTCTCCCCCATCAACTCAACCCACGCCGGCGAGCAAGAAAAAAAAAAAAAAGAAATCATGTCACGAAGGCGCCCCACCACGCCCCGACCCGGTGGCGTAACTTGGCAGTGTCCAATACTCATAAATTGGCTCGAATACCCACGAAGACCCCCTCTATGGATTTCTTGCATTAGAATTTCGCCGAAAGTGGCATTTCAGGGCCCTTTAACGTTCCAAAGCGACTCAGGCTATGAGAGACACCATAGTGGATGGCTCCGGAAATTTTTACGACACAAGGTTCTTCAACGTACACTGGCATCGCACAGCACACGGGCGCCTTGCTCTTCACCACAATCGAAGAGCGGCCGCCGTAGCATCCTTGGGCAAAGCAGTCGAGTGCCCTAAACACTGCACCTCCGCGGCGGGGCGCATGCACAGGTAGAGCTCAAGTGTCCCCTCAGTGTTGTTCAGAGGTATATGTGTGCAACGGTGCAGTCAGCCACTACGCGGTACTTTTTCCTATAGTTCAGATAGTCTATTCCAGCAGGAACGGCTTGCAAACATTACCGGGCGCCTCATAGATTGTGCACATGGTAGCCCGCAATCGGTTAGGTGTCGTATGCTTTGGATGCGGCGGGGACAGCCGCTTTCGCCCGGTTCTACATGTTCTTCAGATCGAGGCAGCATGCATAGCCTCCATAGCTGCTTTCAAAGCTTAGCCTCCACCATTAGACGCTTCACTTTCAGGTTAACAGCCCGCCCAACATGCCTCGGACCAGTGATATTTGGCCGCTCGTCCGTTCGTCCAGCTCCAGCCTCGGCGATGTTCCAGAATGCAGGCCACTTTCTAATCTTTATTTGAGCCTACACAGCGTGTTTCACCTAAGACTGTTTGCAATTTCCAAAATAGGTATGAGCTGGAAAACGACTTTCTTCAGCACAGCAAAAACAACGATGGGTTTGGTTATAGAATACAACTTAAACCTTAACTATCAGGCTGACTGAGGAATAGTTAGCGCCATATTGTTGAGAGATTTGTAGGAAATGATAAGTAATATTCATATCCGTTTATAGATCGCTCAAATAACATTTCCGTGCAGTGCAAGGGATTTCGGCGACGCACACGGATAAAGTCAAAACCACGCGGTCGGAGCGAGAGAACGCTAGTCACGCCGATAGGCTTGTTTCACATGTCCGCGAGGGCTTACTGGATATTACTTAGCGTCTGTTACAAAACCTCTCAGTAAACGACGAACCAAATTAGGGAGGTAAAAAGTCATATAATCTAATCTATATTAATGATTTACCTGCCTGTGTAACATCTAGGGTTCGTCTTTTCGCAGATGACTGCGTAATTTACCGTAACAATATTAATGAGTGACCGCCAATTCCTACAATCTGACCTGAACGCAGTAAGCTCATGGTTCTCATTCTGGTTAATGACTTTAAACGTCTCTAAAACTAAACAGATATCTTTCACCCCGTCGTACCGCTCGCATTTCAACCACTTACATGCTCACTGACAATGCTGTTGAACTAACACTTACAAATACCTTGGCGTGCACCTTCAGTTTGATCTAACATGGCATCACCATATCGACCTCTCCCTAGCTGCTGCTAACCGCTCACTTGGTCTTCTTAAACGTACTCTTAAACACGCTCCTATTCATGTTAAAAAACTTGCTTATATCGCTCTAATACGCCCTAAAATTGAATATGCTGCGGCTATTTGGGACCCTGATCAAGTCTATGTTATCACCAACATCGAATCCTTGCAGAACTGTGCTGTGCGTTTTATTTTTTCAGACTACTCACCTTTCAGTAGCGTCACAGCATTAAAACAACGTGCTGAACTGAAAGACTTATGTCGTCGTAAACACGCTCGGTTAACACGTTTCCATAAGCTTTATCACCATCCACTACTGCGCAGTGATTTGTTTCAGTCACCTGATGACATTTTTCCACGACTTGATCATGCCTTCAAAGTTAAACGCGCAAAGTGTCATTTATCATCTTATGCCAATTCATTCATACCTCGCACTATCATTGAATGGAATAACTTGCCATCGCACATCGCAACAGAAACTAACATAAAAAAATTCAACGAGCTACTTCGCTGTGCCGGAAATGTGTAGAATATTTAGTGTTGTTTTTGTTTGCTCTTTTGATGTTATATTTAATGGTTCTTATTGTTATTGTTGCTAATTGCATCGTGTTTTTTTTTACAATTGTATCCCCCCCCCCCCCCATGCAATACCCTCCTTTGGAGGGCCTTTAGGGGTAACCTGAATAAATAAATAAACAACGTGGGATTAGTTAATTATCCTGTTAGCACTCGTTTGCTTACTTCTGACACCGGCGCCGAAAGAACATTCGCCGAAGAGAATGCTACCCTAAATTAAATATTTTAATAAACATTAAAACAGTCCACAAAATTTAAAACGATGTTTTGGCAAAAATCCCAGTTAATAAGCTGGAAAAATCTACACACTTCTCGACTAATGCGTGCTCTATTGAACATCCCCGGCGTCGGCCATGCTGCGGAACATTACAAAGTAAGGAAAAAAAAAAAAACATACACCGAAAGAAGACGAAGTCGCGGAACACAGAAACAGTGACGCGGAAAATTTTAGCCTTATGTTATATGCTCCGGGTTTAACCTCAGGTTTGCCGCAGTTCCCTGACGATGTTTATGTGGCCTTGCTGAGAATGAAGGCAGAATTTCGTGTTAAGAACTGTGGAGCCCTTATCACCACCAGAAGCTTCAGGAAAACAGGAAACGCTCAATGCTACCGATCCGCCATCAATTGTTTAAAACATCACGTTTACAAAACTGCGGCAAGGCCGGCTTTATATTATCACTTTATTTCGTACAATTTTAAATATCCCAGAAATAAAATGCCCATTTCCTTTTCCCGATTAAGCATATTTTTGCCCAGTAATTCCCTATTCTTCAGCCAGGTGTTCCTGGAGCATAGATGTCCCACTTAAATTCTTTCTTCAAGGGCGATTTTCGTACCATTCATTTTTCGTCCTTTGAATTACATTATAATAACGTAATCTCATTTACGTGCGACGGGATCTGAGGTGACCCTCTTTACGACAGGAAACGCATTCGCGGAGAGCCCTCTTACATCGCCTTTATCGTCGCTTTTCCGGCCATTCTTTTCCGCGTCTATACTGACGGGAACACCAAAACATGGCGAACGATGCGGCTTACTCTGCCCTCGCGGGAAGTCCTACCATCTCACTAGGCCATCTCCTACTCTGGAGTTCCTATGCGCCTTCAATGTACGACCATCGGATATCGGTAACGCGATGTGGGCGGCCGATAAGAAAGGCCCAACTAAATTTGGACCGACCAAAATAGAATACGCCAGACTGCAAACCGTTCTGTATACTTGGTACATATATAGGGATCTATAAGCCGCCAAAAACGATGGAGGGGACTATCCAATGTTGCACGACGAGCCTCGCATGGAGCAACATAATACAGCCTGCGCGCTTCCGTAAGTTTGCAAACGCTGCGGTGAGGAGTTTTCGCGAACTGCTTTGCAGAAAGAAAAACAAAATGGACTTCGTTGGTACTTTGTGGATTCCTTGAGTACCTCCGCACGGCTGACCCATTCTTAACCTGCGAGCAACCCTATTGTTCTCACCGTTTTCTTCGCCTGCTGAGCCTTGTTTAGGAGAACTTCGAGCAAGTATGTTCAAGAGGCGCTGTCCACTCTTTGCAGATGTTATCAGCAGGAACGAAACGAAAAATAATCAACAGAAATTCATCGATACATGTGCAGGACAAGAAGAAAGATACAGAATGAAACAAGAAATGGACGCCCTCCTGTTAAAACAATAACGGCGACATAAAGCGCTGTTAGACAGAAGAATAAACACTCCTTTGAACGAGACAAAGCAAGGCAACAGAGAGACAAGGAACGAAGAAGAAAGATAAAGCCCAACAAGGGAGCAAACAAACAAGCGGGCGGGAACAGCGTAGCAAACAGATATAGGAGGAGGCAGTTATGAAAATGACACAGCAATAAATTGTTGTAAACTCGGTATAGCGCATGGGAACAAACGAACAGCTGAGTCATTTGCCTAAACACAAGCAATGCTGCACTAGCAGAGAACCATTCCCGAGAAGTAACTGTGATTTCTTTACATCAATTAGCAAGGGATATAGTACAAAGATTGGACGCTGAAGCTTCCCATCTTAGAGTATACGCGACATAGACTCCAAACCGCTTTTAATTTCATGTTTTCTTTTTACTTGCTTTGCTGAAGTTTTTGAGAAAATGAAGGATCAGTATCTGTCTCACTTCTCGAGTGACACGTAATCTTTGCAATTAATGGCTTACAAGCGGAGGCACGTATGTAGTATTTTCAAATCCTCACTATAACTTAGCCCTGAATTTGTCAAGCAGACGGATACTAAATAGGTAGCGAATGATTGAATGAAAAACGTTATTAAGGAAAAGTAAATTCTCCCAGCGTGTGATGCGAAATGATGTGACACCACCATGAACGCTGTAAAAACGGTTTCTTCACAGTTTTGATAAAAAATCGCGCGCGTGTAACCGTGTTGATTTTCGCGTCACAACCACGGCGACATGGGGCCCTAACGCTACTATACGTTTTTTGTTTTTTGTTTTTTTTTTTTCAGAATTGCAACCGCGCAAACGGAAGGAACTTGTACGCAGCGTGCATATGATGTAGACATATGCAGCACTCCTTCATGTATATTATCTCAGGAGTCGGTGAGAAAATGCAAGCATGGAGAACTGTCTAGACAATACACTTGACTGAAAGACATGGCATCAGCGCAAAAGATATGCCTGCACTGTAAATGCAGTACTTCACCCAGGACCGATTGCTTTGCGGTGATGGAGGAAGATACGACATCAGTGCACGCCGTATGTTTGTGCACCCGCCTCAAACAAAACCTGCTCAGCTAGAGAATAAAGTCAGAGATCTTTCCTTGACCCGATAACATCGCCAAGGGTGACGACCGAGAAAAGCTTGCTACTACAATATGCGGTGGCTCTTGTCACTTGCCACTGAACGTGCTGCCTGCCGTGAGAGTTCGTGATCGCTGCTTTAGTCGCACAGATAGCCGGAGCTCTGTCTCGCCTCTTGTTATAGCTACCCTTCGAAGGGTATAGACTGAGCAATGCTCTGCTAGAGGTTGTCGCCAGCTTCAAAACATTTTACTCCCTGCCGACTGCGACGCTAGCCTGCAGAGTAGCACGTTATTTGACTGCCGAGGTGAACGAGAAATCCCACGCCGGAAGGCAGTGCTCGTTCGTCATTTTGCTACTTCGTCTATACGCATACGTATACGCGCCATCTGTGGGCGGCTGCGTAGCGGCAGATGAGTCATTCGTGGATGTTACCGGCTGGAGCGCCACACTGTGCCCAGTTTCCCTCGAGTGGAGGCCGGAAAAAAGGAAACTGCGCACTTTTCGTTCTCCCGACGATGTCACAGCAATAGTTCAAGTGTTCCCCTCGTCTACCCTTATTCCAAAGGGGGAATCTTCGACAAGAGGTCTAGACTACGTAACCAAGTATGTATCTCTTATCAGAACACTTTCAGAACTTTATCAGAACATCATGTCGGTGTAATGGTGTCGCGAATTTTGGTCTCGCTACCGGCACTACTTAATGACGACGACATTGTAAGCTGGAAACTTTGATCGCCGCTAGCTTGTGGCGTTAGGGATGCTTTCTGCAGTTGACGTTAGTAGATCGGCCAGGTACCGGCCGCGTTTTCTGCGTGGACCACTACGACCAGCCAGCCCATCCCGCTGTGTTGCCATTCTCGCGAAAGTTGTCGAAACTGTTTGCTGAGGTTGCAAGCACTATTTCTTTGATCGATGAAGGGTTAGGTTAGATAGGGGTGAGTGATAAGGATATAATATATGAGGTTGTTTGCGGGAGGGGCGGGACGATACGTCCTATATCGCTAAATGACAGCTAAACAAGTACGTCACGCCAGTTACCGTAATCGTGCAAACTGGAGCCGTCGGCTTGCCGGATTATACCTCGCTGTTTCTGGGGCTGCTAGATTCTAAGCGCAAAGCTGGACGAAAGCAGCCTACTTTGGTGTTTCTCCGCGCTGCTGTTCTCTTCGTTTTTCATCTTCTCGTGGCCTCCAATATACGCAGGCAGAGCTGACCTCCTCTTTTTTCCTCTTTAAGAACACACTGTAAGCACCTAAAACATTCCCCCAGATCTGCGCGCTGGCTCACTGCCCACCGCTTCTCAAGGTTCCCTTTTTCTTCACGCTCTAAAGCCTTTCGTGGGCCTCTGATGCGCCTGCGTAGTGCTCCTCCGTAAAGATAAAGAATAAATGAAAGTAGCCTTCGATGTGCTGGGCGCATTTCGCCTCACGCGTTCAAAAGAACCCATGCCTGCAAACGCCCCCTCGCCGCCCCTTAGGCTTCGCCTCCCCTTCATGCGTGTTCTTGCATTTTATTCTCATCCGCACGCAACCCATTCGGACGCGCGCTTTGTTCTGCTGCAGCTACACGCGCACAGTGATCGGAGCAACGGCAACAAAGGAATGCCCTCGAAATAGGCGTGCGCTTCGGATGGCGCTGCGTGTTTTTCACGAGGGAAGAAGGAAAAGGCAGCTCGCGAAAGTATCTTGTAAACCGTGGCATCGTTTCTGGAGCCTGCGAAGGGCTCCTACATAAGCCTTGTTTTGCTGGAGCGCCCTTTCTGAATGCGCGTTCAGACGTGACTTCTCTATTCTCCCGGAGGGACTTACCTCAAGACAATTCGAAGGTCACATTCTAAAGAGTCAATTCGAACGTGTGCATTTCGTTTGGAGTGACGTTAGCGAGACACCAACATAGATCGGAGGCAGCAGGATAAAAATCGCAGAAATCACAATGTAACCTGTCACCACGTAGCTTGCGGTCTAGGAGTTAATCAGAAGCATTTAAACATGAATGAAAACGAAATAAAAAGAAGTTAATGCCATCGTAAAAGGAAAATAAAAGTGAAAATTACAAAGAATGCAACAAAGTTGAACAACTGAAAATAAAGAAGAAATGCGCAACAATTACCAAAGGAGGTCCGCTCGGCAATAATAGTCGGGTCGATTCACACTCGCGTTTAAAAGCCAAAGATGCCACTGAAAAGCAATACCGACGCCAGAAAGCCAAATGGAAAACTGCCCCGCCGCGGTGGCTCAGTGGTTAAGGTGCTTGACTATGATGCCCGATGATGCGGCATCGAATCTAGACCACAGTGGCCGCTTTTTAATGGAGGGGAAAATCAAGGCACCCGTGTGTTGTTCAATATCAGTACACGTTAAAAAACTCCAGGGCCCGTATTCCGAGTTTGCGTCGTTATCGAAGTGTCGCTATCTAAAGTGACCTAGAGTCATCTGATTGCGGGCAATGCCGGAACACTATTTTGCCAACTCTTCCGGTTCCGTAGTGCCAACACTCGGTTCCGGCGTTTCCACCAATCGGATGACTCGAGGTCCCGTAAGATAGCGACACTTCGATAACGACGCAAACTCGGAATACGAGCCCTGGTGGTCAAAATTTCCGGAGCCCTTCACTAAGGTGTCTTATATCCTGAGTAGCTTTGGGACGTTAAGCCCCATAAAACCAAACCAAACCGAGTAGACAACGTACAAAAACGGACACTTCGATATAAAAGACAAAAGAATGCAAAGAAAATGGAAGGTGTTGATTTCCAAGCTGAGGCTAGTTGATATTGCATATAGCATGTCTAAAGAAAAGAAAGCGGCACCTTACATATGTTCGCAGGAATGTGCTTGGTATAAGAGCTTAAACACATTTCATACCTTATTCCGAAGTTCGCCGACGACAAGATAAACTATGTTCTGTGATAAAGTGCCGAGGCCACATATCAGTATACATAACGGCCGCTCTTGTTAAACGCAGTGGCTCTCATTTTAAAAAGTAGTTTTATACGTTTCTCACTCGTTCCATACAATGTCTTATACAAAATATGATAGAGAGCGACGCTGCCTTCGTATCGACATGTGCAATGGCGAAACATTGGTAGGTTTCTGCTCACTGTGGAGTCCGCCAGCTTTGCAATCTTACGAGCTTAAAATAGCTTAAAAAACAATAAGGATTGCTTTGGTTTGGGAGGTTTAATATCCCAAATCGACTCCGGTGATGAGATACACTGTAATGGAGGGCTCAGAAAATATCAATCACCTTGGATTCTTTGACGTGCTCTTACATCGCACATCAGCACAGGGTCGCCAAGCTTTTCGACTCCATAGAAATGCGAACGCCGCGGCGAAAAAAAAAAAAAGAATATACATCTGCTCTTCCCGAGACTTCTTCGTGACAACGCATGTGTTTTCAATACCTCAATTCTGTCTGATCTATTGCTCCTCATTAGTTTCCGCACGGGGACCGATAAAAAGTGTTTCCACGCATAAGAGATAAAGAAAACATGGCTTCGAAAATGTTTTGCAGCGTGTATGGCATTAGTATTGTGGTCAGGCTCCGAGAGGTCTGTTACTGAAATAAAAGAACTCAATAGGCGGTGGAGAGGAAGAGAAATGAGGGCACATTTTCTAGAATAACTAAAATTTCACAGTAATTGATGTTTTACTAAGTGACGCAAGAAGTGTTTCAGCAGGAGAAAGAAACCAAAGACGCGAAAAAAAAAAGCATAGAGGGAGAAGGCAATTAAGCACTAGTACTGTGCGTCCTTGAATGGATTCCTTCATTGGGGTTAAAGACAGCATTTTAAGACGAACGCCTCTAATGGCTCATACTCGCGGCCATGACCCTGCTTGTCCGGCCGCGAGAAGTGTCACACTTCATCGGGAAATTTCGCGGAATACCGCAAGATTGTGACGTAATCATTTTATGACGTCATCGGCCATGACGGCCGAGATCGTGAAATGCACATCATAATTCTTTTCTTCCATGACGAGGATTCTAAATAAATAAATAAATCCTGCACTACCGGAAATCGAACCTCTATCCCTTGCATCCCCAATTGAGCGCTTTATTGCCGGTCAACAAAGCACACATATCGCAAAACTAACATCATAGCTCTCCTTGTCTATCGTGAGGAAGATAGTGAATAAATAAATAAATCATATCTCCACCGGGAATCGAACCACCATTCCTTGGATCCAAGCCGAGCGCCTTAACCGCTGCGCCACGCCCCGGATTTTTTTTTTTCTGACATGGTATTTATTACACAGAAAGGGTTATGTACACAGACTATTTACAATTCCTTCAGCCATTGCTGAGATGCACAACAGAAGACACAACTTTTTAAAAGGCAGGCAAAGATAAGCACCGTGTCACCCGCGGAAACCAATCAGGTTGAGTCATTTTCATCATAAGTGTCCTTCAGTTGCAGCATCATTCTGCTAAAATGGAGTCTAGGTGGAACAACAGGTCCAGCGTTAGCCTCGAACATGCATGTCTTCCACAAGCTATGAAGTCCAATAAGAAAAAAACTTGTCATATGGTTCGTAATCAGATTGTGTAACAGCAAGATACCGCACACTGTACGAATTTAGAACAAAGTCTTTCTTTAGAGTTCTTTGCAGCACATCCCAAAAAGGAATTGCGTCTTTGCAATTAATGAAACAGTGCTCAATTGTTTTGGGCACATCACACAGACGACAGTTTACAGAAGATACAAAAATATTTTTTCTATGGAGCCATGTTTTAACAGGTAGAGCTTCGGTGTGTAGTTTAAAGAAAAATGTTTTCGTGCAAGGAGAAATCTGCATTTTGCGCACCCTTTTTAACACATCGTGACCCTTAAAGCCAAAGTATAAAGAACGATACAGTGGTGGCGGAAAAAGCATTGCTACCAAATCCTTGTATAGTATCTTGCGCGAAACAGAATATAAGTACTCATTCGAGAATCGTACTGTCAAAAAACGCACCGAAGCATAAACGTCCTGCATAAATCCTAGTAACTGCGGGCGATCAGTAAAATCTGAAGAAACCACTAAGTCGGGAAGCAGATTCATGAAATTAACTTGTAGGAATGCTCTAATAATCGGATGTGAACAATCACGGAAAAAGAAGAAACGGGTAACTAACTGCCTTACATACAGATTTACTAAGCCGAGCCCCCCTGCACAAACAGGTCTGAATAGGTTATCACGCCGAATCGGTTCAAAATTGGATGACCAAATAAACGTCGCAAATATTCGGTGAAAACGCTGAATGTAATGTCTAGCACAGTGGAGGACCTGAAGCCCATAATAAAGTTTTGTCGCCAAAAACATGTTGCAGGCCTGAGCCCGACCGAATATTGAAAGCCGATAGGGGACAAATGTATTAGCATAACGCTGGACTACTGGAACGCGCTCTTTCCAGTAATTTGAACTTGATTAAATGCATGCAGTGGAACGCCTAGATATTTAGGGGGCACACATGACCATTCAATTCCTGCATATAGGGGTGGTGTTGAGCCCCACGAACCAAACCAAAGGCCGGAACTCTTGGAGTGATTCATCTGAGCACCAGAAACAACACCAAATTCTTCTATGCTGGATATAACTTTTTCTATGCTTGGTTTGTCAGTGCAGAAAAACGCAAGATCATCCGCATATGCAAGCACTTTAACCTCATTTCCAAGGAGAGGGAAGCCATGGATACTACTGTTATGTAAAACACTCTGACAAAGTGGTTCCAAGTAAAGAGCAAAAAGCAGTGGAGACATCGGATAGCCTTGCTTCACAGAAGAGTTGATTGGTATGGGGCTTGATAGGTGGCCATTTACAATTAGGCGAGTCGAACAATTTCTATAGCAAAGTTGCACCCCCGTCAGTACTACAGAAACAACGTTCGCTCGTTCCAGAAGAGAAAACAGGAAAGAATGACGAACTCGATCAAATGCTTTTGCGAGGTCGACCTGCAGTAAAGCAACCTGATCATGAGAGCAGGAGCACGATTCGAGGACTGTGCGCGCAATATGTACATTACTTTGTATGGCTCGGCCCCTCAAGCCGCACGTCTGGTGAGGGCCAATGAGAACCGACATTGCGAACTGTAGGCGATTTGATAAAATTTTGGCGAAAATCTTGTAATCTACATTTGCCAGTGTGATTGGTCTATAGCCTTCCACTGAGCGTAATTTTTCTTCATCAGTACTCTTTGGAATTAGGACTGTGTGGCATTTTGTAAAAGTCTCGGGAATTCGGGCTTCTAGATCAAAACTTATCGCGAAGACATCTAGCAGGATAGGAGCAAGAACAGTTTTAAAAGCTTTGTAAAATTCAGAGGAAATGCCATCAGGACCAGGCGTATTTGAGAGAGGTAACTGATCAATTGCCACTTCTACCTCTTGCTGTGTGAACGAGCTACTGATTACAGAAAAATCATCTTCTGATAAAGGGGTCGCCAGGGATGTGAAACGCGAGATGTTAGAATTTCTTACCGGAGGAGTGGCACTAAACAACATCGAGTAATAATCCACGAATGCGGACGTAACCTCATTCGTACTCGTAACCAATGTGCCATTACGCATAATTCCCGGAATCAGCTTTGCAGTCGCATGATGGCGTTCGTCAAGCAAAGCTTGCCGCGTCGGCCGTTCGCAGTGCAAAGCACGCTTGACACGAGATCGAATTAAGGCACCCCTGTATCGTTCCGCATCATGCCTTTGTAACTCACTTTTGACACTAGCAATTTCGTCCGTATATGCTCTAGGGGATTCACATTCTAGCTCATACAGGCTACACAAGTTTTTGTTGAGTGTCTCCTCCTGATGTTTCCTGTAGAAAGATTTAATTGAGCCAAGTTCAATTGCAATCGCACGTACTTCCTGCTTGAACATTTCCCAAGCGGCAAACAATGGTAGATTTCTGGAAAAACATGATTGGAGCTGTGAGCGCACACGAATGATAAATTCTTGGTCATTTACCAGCGATGAGTTTAACTTCCAAAGTTTTCACTGCGGCCTAAACTTTGAATAGTCATTGCCACCGAGCCGGGCTACTACCATGCTATGATCAGAAAACGAAACCGGTATAGTTTCGCAAACAAGCCAGCGGGAAACTAATGTACAAGATGCATAGATCCGGTCTAGACGAACGTGAGAATGCCCCTGAACGTGGGTGAATGATCTAAAAGCACGGCAGGACGCCCCTGTATCAACCAGTCCTGCATCTTCTGTAACACGGAACAAAAGTTCCCCACTCCTGTCACTGCTTGCGTCTGGACTAGAACGATCTATGGGGTTGCAAACACAGTTGAAGTCACCCATTAGCACAAGATGTCGGTCACAGTCAAGTAAGCTGGCTATGTGTTCAAAAAAACTTATGCGCTGTGTCAAAGTATTAAAAGCATAAACATTAATTATCCGCCATGGCTTCCTAAAGAGTAGAAGATCGCAACATATCAACCGACCCTCGGCGTCGATATTATAAGTTAGGCCAGCACAAGGCAGCGTCTTTCGCAGAAACAGAAAACAACCTGCCGACAAGCCCACAGCATGCGCAACAATGACATTAAAATCTGCCAAAAAGGGCTGTAGCGCCCTCTCGGTTTCCTCCTCTCTCTCTATCTTCGTCTCTTGGACTGGCACAATATCTAGACGCCTGCTGTGCAAAAGTCGGCGAAGTTGCATCTGTCTCTGGCGAGACCTAAGACCCCGTACATTGAGAGTTGCAAGCACTATCTCTTCAGAGACCGCCACGGTGACAGCACACAGTTTTGCCTACAATTCCATTTGCCTCTCGGAAGACGGCGAAGCCGCCTCCGAACCACCGCCAGGCCTCCTCGACCGCGAAAGCCGGCACTTCCCTTTGTGCTCGACGCTCGACCGCGACGACGATGCTTGTTGCCAGCTTGATCGTCCTCCTCACTGGACTCGGAGGCACATGATGCACGGCGTTTCAAGACTGGCTCGTCGGCAGCCGCGAGCCCGTCAGCCACAGGAACTTGGCCCTGGTCTGGACGTTGTTGCACAGCAACGGCCACAGGGGTCACAATATCCGCGGTGACATTCGCTGGGTGCTCGGGAACGATTGGTGGATCTTCTGCGGTTGGCTTCTTGTTCGAAGCTTGACACGACATCTCGTCCAAGGCCTGAGATGCTGAGTTGTTCTCATTACCCTCGGACGCATGAGCAGTATTTTGTTCCTCAGTATCCTGTGGAGTAGCACTTGAGGACTCGGCCACAACGCCAACAGGAAGGTCGCCAGACTCATCAATTATCTCAGACGCGTCCATGATGTGCTCCCGTAATGCTTCGTCAGCAGGCCGGACTCGGTGCCGAAGCTTGTCCGCGTATGTAACCACACACTCCTCCGCTGTGTGGCCGAAACGCCGGCAATCTTCGCAACGCGGCGTACGGCAGTGCCGACGAATGTGTCCTACACGGTTGCAGCGGAGACAGAGAGGTGGTCGGCCAGGTATCAAAACGAGGCTCTGCACTCCACACACAGTTAGCTGATGTGGAACGTCACCAAGGCTAACCCCCACGGCAAGAGTCAGAGTCACATCTCGGCTGAGCGTCTTCATCTGTTCCATATCGGCAACTTTCCAGTTTTCCCTCGAAATCGAGGTGACTTTGCCATAAGCTTGTAGAGCTTCACAAATAAAGGAGTCATCCAAGCGTTCAGGCAGCCAGATAAGTTTCGCCTTTATCTCCTTCGGTTCTGGATACACAACAACACAGCGACGGTTCTTAACCAATAAATCTCCACATGAGACTAGTTTTGCTTTAGAGTGCGCCGATTTACATGTAACCATCTAGACATGCGACATTTGAAATTGTCCGATGGAGCTTATTTCTTCCAAATCCACCACGTTCCGAAGGACGTCTCTGAAGTCTTGGGCACGGTAGGGGCGACCGGCGAGGTCAGCATGCAGAAAAACAGAATCGACGACAAGCTTACCAGTTGGGAAACGGGGAAGGACAACACGGTAATCATTACTGCTGGCGTTAACCTGAACAGTACCTCGGCCTGAGGCCGATTGAACCTTTGTAGCGGAGAGCATCGTGAAACGCTACCCGCGCCACTCGCGCCACGCCCCGGATCATGAAACGCACAACATATTTCTCCTTGTCTATCGCGAGCTTTTTTTCTTTATTGCAGCATAAACAGACATTCTAAAAACAACAAGCACACTTTGGCTCTTGTTCCTTTACTAAAAGCGCTTGAGATTAGCCAACTCGTCTAACACAGAACACTATGATGGTGGCTCTTTTTGAGGCTTGAAAACTTCTCGAACATATATGAGAATCTCAATAAAGTTAACTCCTACAGGTCGAATATCAACGTCAGCGTGGTGTACATCCATACGCGTTTTCCACATGGCTTGTAATCTCCAGGCCATAAACATGTCATATGGCATGCTCCTATTGTCATCCACGGGCAGTAAACGGATTTCATATGGCTTTATGGGCAGTTCTTTCTTTAAAGTACGCTTTAGGATTTCTCAGCAAAAAACGGCATTGCAAACATCGAGAAAAGCACAATCGGCTGTTTCTGGCTTCCGACAAAGAAGACAGTTTACTATCCAATGAACAAAAATTATTTTATCTTGGAGCCAAGGTTTGACGGGGAGCTATGAAGCTGAAAAAAGAATGATTTGACAGAGGTTCGAACAGACATCATTTTAACTCTTTTCGAAACGTTATTAGCGGCGTCCACAAAATATCTCGAGCGATAGATAGGCGTTGGCAACATGCTATCAAGAAGATCCCTTTAGAGCTGCTTTCTGGAAATAGTACACAGATACTCCCATCAAAAGTGCACCCTTAGTATATTGAAGGCGTCAACCACTTCACGGAGGTAACCCCTTAGTCAAGTCCTTTAACGCTGTTCTATGAGATGACAAAATCAGGTAGGTGTTCACAGAGCCTGACTTATTGCACTGTACTTAAGAGTACGTCATTCTAGTCTCTTGAAAAGAAAAAAAAACGCGACACAATCTGCCCCAAAAGCAAATGAACGAGGCCACGACAGCCAGTGTTTAGCGGCCGAAACAAGTTTGTGCGGCTCGTTCGCTCCCAGGTTGACCCCCCCCCCCCCCCCCCACAAAGACAGCGAAAACCCTGTGTCATTTTTGCGCATGCATTCTCGCCTAGCCTGAAGTAAGTACACACTTTGGCCACGAGAAACATGTGTCAAACCGTTGCACGAGCAAACGTGGGCAAATTTTTGCCACCTCATTTTAAAGCTTTCTCACGCAGTCTTTGGGATAATAGTGACAATGAAACTGATGCTGCAGTTAGTGATAATGGCATTGATGACAGTAGCTATGATAATGACGATGTATTTAGTTGATAATGATAATTAAAGCAAACGTGATGCGCCGTGTGCACCAGCAACGTCTTTCGCAGTTCTTCAGTGTAGATTCCACAGTGCTCTCTGAATTTTTTATGTTGGAGTAGTAAGAATGAGCGATTGCGACACGCTTTGGGTGGTTTCATCCTCTATGCTGGCTCACCGAGCACCTTTTCCTTTTCTCCGCGAGTGTTCTGTTCTCCGCGCATCCAAGCGCGCCCAAGCGCTCAAAATTGACTGCGCTTAGCGCTGCGTGATCCTGCACAGTGAATACATTTAGCACGTATGGCAAGCATGTCCTTTTCCGTGTATGTTAAGTGATTCTTCCAGAGTTGAACTTCTGGTCTGGTGCTGGGCTTCAACAGCCGTGAAGGCACACATTCTCAAGACATGAAAAAAATAAAAATATAGGCTAATTATAAAAATATACACTAAATCAAGCGAAAGGTGCGTGCGTGCGTGCGTGCGCGTGCGTGCATGTCGTTAATAGCCCTGTTCTCCTAAACTTCGGCGTAGACGTTGTAAGCAACAAATCACGAGTGCGACTCCAGCAGTGGGAGCTGACGTGGCCTGGCCCTGTTAGGCCGACGGGTTGCATCGCGTCGCGCGACTACTGTAGCCTCTGTAACGCGACCACACCATTCTATAGCTGAGTTGAAAGGAGCTGACAACTCTGGCAACTACTTTCCGATAGGAGATTGTGACGGTAGTCAACTGGTTAGGGATTCAACAAGTATCAAATTGCACGTACGTGAACGAATACCCTCAAGAGCAGCCAACAGAAGGCAGCGCTAACGATGTGTCGCCACACTATTCAGCTTTCATTTCATAGCGCTGTACCGGCTCCTGTAGTATGAGCCGATATTTTTCATTAAGGGCCGGAGTCGAAGCGTATTTAACGCATAACGTAGAACATAGTGATGCGTTCATTTCGCTAAGATAGCTTAGGCTCATTTCGGTGCTCTTCCGATACAAAGTATATTCCGCTAAGAGACAATGTCTGATGTTTATACCCATTTGCGGCTTCGTCAGCCTTGCGTTGGTGTCGAGTAATGCACTCGGCCGACCCAAGATGCTAGCATTTTGAAGCGCTATTAGAATCCCGTGAAGCTTCACGACCCACTGGTGCGAAACACCTCTAAAGCGCGAAAAGCATACATAACAGCCCCAGCAAGCACATAATAACGTCATTATAGGCAAGTAGTCCAAGGTTTCTTCGAAGCTAGTTTATGGCGGTGTAGTGAGAGCTACAAGCATTGAGAGCGCTGGAGAATTCGCGCGCATTCACAATGGCTGTATTAAAGTGAGTCCGCTTCCTTCCTGTTACATTTAAAATATTTTTCTTTTAAATCTAAATACTTTAAATTAACGTCCCCACGTCATAATGCTGTGCAGGAACAGATGTGACACGTCCTCGTGGGGATTGTGCTAACTACTTTTGGCACACGTTTTGGCATGTGCAGGTTTTGCATACCTAACAACCGACTACGCAAAACAGGTTAAACCACAATGGAAAGCACAAAGTAGCGTTCGTGCAAACATTATTTCCTCGTTTTCCTTGCGCAGTCACCCACGGGCGCATTTGTTATTTGGTCTGCACGGTACGACGCCTCGTTTTGTTTTTTTTCCTGCGTCTCGCTCTTCTGTGGGCTTTATTAGCGCGGCACCACCAGCCAATTCGTAAATCGCGTGTGAGGCTTTAGCTGACTGGGAAAAAGTGCTTGAGCGCATGGCCTCCCACTCTTCAACACGGGCATCAATGTTTTATTCGGAGCCAACACAAAAAAATTAGAAATAAAAATAAACATTCAAAGTAAATTCTCTGTCGCACATCGCAAATAGCGTGACGATTGGCAAAATGTATTGGCAGTTTCCACTAATGGCAAAGGAGAGGTGGAATGTTCTTATTCTAAGCAATGCTCAGCGACACTCACGAGTTTTGCGAGGACAGTTGCACGAAAACTTTTCTGTTCGCACTCACTGCTATGTTGCCTCGTTCTGCGTTTTTTCGTCCACACAATTTTTTCGCGATCCTGTGCTATAAGATACCAATTCCTAATAGTGTAATAAAGTGTAAAGAGAGGGTAATACGAACCCATCTTCTGTTTGCCTTTTTTCTTTTGAAGCAACCGTGCCTAGCACTTTTTGTTTGTTCGTAAGAATTAGATGCGTGCAATTAAAGGAATGTCCCTCTGATACAATCCTTTCACGCATTTTATTCAGTTCTCACATCTATCAGTGCAAGTTCATGACTCAAGGCAATAGCGGTGTAAGAAAATAAGCGTAAAATAGAATTCGAAATATAATTAACCCCCATCCTACCACTCAGCTACCACTGCGCCGTAGATAATATACTACCACACAAGCATACATGCATGCCGTATACATATACAGTAACGACTGCCACCACTGAGACATTTATGCACAAAACTCTTCGTGCTCGAAATTTGCCTGCCATTCTCGTGTGCTCAATGGCATTTGGCAGCTGGTGACGCCTTTCATTTGCGTATGTTCAGGCAAATCAACTCTTTAGAAGTATTCGCTAAATGCGAGGAAAGAAATTCGCAATTATGGTGTTGCAAGCATTCCGATAATTTAGGGTGATGCAACAGAGCTAAGGTGGTACTGATCCGCAGTTAAGCAGTGCGAAAAGACAGGACAACGCGGCAAACACGCAAAAAAGCACCGGCAGAGTCTACCGTGCACGAAAGGCTAAACAGCGCTGCGCTTTCCGTGTTGCACGGATTTTCTGCGCTGTCAGACCATGAGACATTCCACTTCAGAGCGTGCATACTTCTGCCCAAGAAGAGGGCTTTGTCAGGCTGGTTGGTTCATGTTGAACGGAACGAAGAAACAGCGCTAACGGACGGGACGAGTAGGAAGACGAGACGGACAACTGCGCTGACTAACAACCAAATTGTTTATTGCTAAAAACAGGAGCAATATAAAGCAGCGAGTCAAAGCACAGGTTAAAAACAATTGCGGCACAACCATGGTCGTGCCATGCACACGGGAGCTATCAAAACCGTCCTTGATTCGGATAGGTAAGCTCTTGTACCACCGACGATTGGCTGACACATTTTCCCCCTAATTAGTGCATGTGAAAAGCATCTGATGTGAGTCGTGTCAATGCACGTGAAAGATCCCCAGTTGATCCAACTGACTCCGGAACCCTCCACTACGGCAGCGCTCTCACTCTTGCCGCTTTCACTCCTGTCCCTTTCACTCCCTTGCTTTACGGCGCGGTTAAGGTGTCCACTGAGTAAGTGTGAGACCTTGTGGCCTTTCACTTTCTTTGAACAAATTAATATTGTTGTTGGCTCTAATAATGTCCTAATTAAACCACATCAACCAATTGGTGACGTGCACACCTTTCCGCGACGCCCTATCCTATGGTAACATTTTGTGCGATATACCAACTGGTTCGTCTATTACAGTGCCGACAATGTCATGCCCGCGCGAAACCCGTCTATATAGCTATACAATGCTTACGCACTAAAAACGAAATCTGCGTTCAGAGGAGCCCCGCCGGGGTGGTGCAGTGGTAAGACGCCCGACTACTGTGCCGGAGCTCCCGGGTTCGAACCCGACCGCGGCGGCTGCGTTTCGATGGAGGCGAAACGAAGTGGCGTCCGTGTGCTGTGCGATGTCAGCGCACGTTAAAGATCCCCAGGTGGTCGAAATTACTCCGTAGCCCTCCACTACGGCTCCTCTTTCTCATTTTCCACTTTCATTCCCACCTTCCTCCCTTCCCTTACGGCGCGGTTCGGGTGTCCACAGATCAAGTGTGACAGTTACTGCGCCTTTCCCTTCCTGTGAACCAATTTATTTAACTTAACTTTCAGAGGAAGGCGAGTGTGAAAGTGAGAGGAAGAGGAGCCGTAGTAGGGGCTACGGAGTAATTTAGGCCACCTGAAAGCCTTTAAGGTGCACGGACGTCTTGCCCCGCCAGGGTGGCGCAGTGGTAAGACGCCCGACCACTGTGCCGGAGTTCCCGGGTTCGAACCCGACCTCGGCGGCTGCGTTTCGATGGAGGCGAAACGAAGTGGCGTCCGTGTGCTGTGCGATGTCAGCGCACGTTAAAGATCCCCAGGTGGTCGAAATTACTCCGTAGCCCTCCACTACAGCTCCCCTTTCTCTCTTTCCACTTTCACTCCCACCTTCCTCCCTTCCCTTACGGCGCGGTTCGGGTGTCCACAGAGCAAGTGTGACAGTTACCGCGCCTTTCCCTTCCTGTGAACCAATTTAACTTTAACGGACGTCGCCAGCATTGAACGCCTCTCAATTTCGCCTCCATCGAAATGCAGCAGCCAGCAGTCGGGTTCGAACCCGGTACTCCAGTTGAGGAGCAGAGCGTCTTAACGAATGAGGCACCGTGGTGGGTACTATCACTTCCCATTTGCATTTTCTGCCCACACTTCCTGCTAATGCTATTCATGAGGCAAGTAAGAAAACTTTTGGCTTCCGCTGGTGTGCGTTCTTTTTTTTTTTTTTTCTGAGATGCAACAACTTGGGGCGTTCCGAACAAAGAACAGAATCAGATTATTTGCAAAGCTTCATCCATTCAGCTATTGCGGCAGAAGTCGTCCATGCACTCACCTTGGGAGCGTCTCGGTGCTGTATGGGCAGAGGACACTGGCCGTGGCCGCCAAAACCTCCGAGTTGCGGCGGTGCCGGATGGCTGGAGTTAGTTGCTTCCGGGGAGTGCGCGGTGTCGTTTCCGAGGCTGCGGCTAAGGTCTGACGGGGCGATGAAAAGCGGCCCTTGTTCAGGCACCGACGCCGTCTGGTTTACCATAGCGACCAAGGCGACGCTAAGCGAGAAGCGCAGTGCGTACGCCAGCAGCAAGCCGCTAAAGAGGAACGCCGTCAACACGAAGCGGCAGGGCACTGCGACGAAAGAGAAGGAGTCATTCAGATTTCTGCGATCCCCAAGAAACGCAAGAAAGAAGAAAGCACTGCAAGTTTACAGCGTTCTCGATTGCAAACGCCAAATAGCCGCAGGGACACCATGCTCACTTCTGGGACTCACAAGGCAAATGCAAGGTGTGTTGTAAAATGAAGGTGGGCATAAGCTTGCAGGTAAAGTTGCCCTCGTCGCTTAGCATTGGTGGAGACTTATTGATAAAGATATACTGGGCCAAAAACGATGCCTTTTGCTTTTGGGAAGAACCTTACTGCTGCCAGATCTTGCTGATGTAAGTGAATGAGCCAGCCCAAACATCTGCCTTAATAAGTTTTATAGATAATTTCGAGCAATTAAAAGAAAAAATTAGAAGGTTTCAACGCTTCTGAACAGAATATTGAGTGAAAGCAATATCTGCGGGTGACCGAGCATTCTCCTAATTCTTCTTCTTTCCTAGCCCGCACATAAAACCCCGCTTGAACCAAGCCGTATGAATGTGCTTTAGTGGCCTAGAGGGGTAACGAAATGCCAAGGTCCTGGCAGGCTGATTCTAACATAAGCGTCCCATGTGAAACGAGAGACCCAAGTTGGCAGCTCCTGCCAGCTTGGGGTCGTCTACGGGGGTCGTATAAAGGTGAAAGGTCAATGGTGGTCACCGCCGTTCCACGCTGAAGGCTCAAACTGCGAGCAGTATTGCTTTCGCAATAAAACTAAATGTGTTGCATGGTGGCACCTGCCACCATTCTGTTTGAAAGAAGAGGGACGCTCCTGAGATCCGCACACCCGTTTTGCCGCAATCTGCACGCGTGGCGCGTCAATTAGAGCGGGCCCGTGACCGTGCGCAGAGTCATCGCTGGTTCTGCCGGAATCAGCGCATGCAGTCTTCACGCGCGTAGCGGGGGCGTGTCCCTCACGACGTGCGTTTTCAGAGGGAATAAACGCGGAAAGAACTTCGCGTCGGCAGCCACAGTTCGTAAAAAAGCACGCACATTTATTGCGCTAAACATTTCGACGAAACTTCCTGCCTGCTAGTATTTGATAACTAGAGTAAACAGTCACACATCTCCAACCAAAACTTCTGATTTTGAAAAGTCCCGACATTTGGAAGCCGGCTCGGTTCCATCGTGGATCAAGTTTTTATCCGAAAGCATTTCTTGGCTCATGAGAGGCGCGGGCAATATTTCTGGACAGAGGTTTGAGAGCACTATATTATCGCCTGCAACACACTCTATCTTGCTCTGCAGTAAATGAGGTAAACATTTTCCCTTCCAACAACTTCCCCAGTTAACTGCTGTGTTGCGCACCGAGCATCGTCGTCTCCATGATTTCCATCTGCGCTGATCCTTCATTTATCCTACCCCGCACCTCCACCAAGTGAAATAGGTTTTACTGAGGGTTCAACAGGGAATATAGCCCTCAGTAAGCTGCATGGCGAACAGCAGAGGAACAGTCCGTCTAGGCACAAACCAGCAAGCTCGAGCAGCGCAGCGGCACTTCTTTGTTCTCTTCCTCGTGTTTCGTGACATCCGCTATTCGTTCACCACACTATGTAAATACGCTATTACACATAGGCCCTCTGGCCGAGTGCGGCCGCGGTTTGTTATAGTGTCGTAGGAATCCACCAGGCGGAGTGAGAGGAGTCGCAATGCTTTCGCATTACTGCACCTAAACAGACTGAAGTGCACCCTGAATTTTCCCCCTCACCTTTAAGTAAACAATAGAGCACAGCATTCTAAACGGTTGTAAAAGGACAGGGAGACAGTGTAAACCGTAGTCCGGCATGCGAGGAAGGCTACTGTGATCTCTTTTTCGTACCGAGAAATTTCGGATATTTTCTGAGGAAGCAATTTAGAGGGTAATATATTAGGGCCATTTGTTTAACCTACACCAGCTACACTATAGTGTAGGAAATCTGCTATACCTACCATGAATGTTTGCTTCACTGGTGAAGCTGGTGTATATTAAAAAAAATGGCCCTTTTATGTATTGATAACTTTGCAATAACAATAAATAAATCAGGAGATCCCCGCTCAGCATTCTTATAGCTTAGCGATTAATTTTCACAAGTGCTTGTCTTTGGTTTTTTTTTTTTTTTTGTCGCAACCTTATTCGCTCATTGTAGATGCAGAACAAATATCAGAAAGAAATTGTTACGAATCCAGAACTTCGGCCATTGCTGTCAATCTGCTCGTAAAATTCTCCATGTGCCTCATAATCATTTAAGTAGGCACTGAGCGGAGTTGCCAGTTTGCGATTCACCGCGTTTTGCCTTTACAGGTTTTGCACTGTTCTAAAACGTGCTTCGAAAATACACTTGAGTACTAACTTTCATTATGGAAGCCGATTGAAACGGCACGCCTCTGTTGGAAGGCCACTGAAACAGAACTGTGGATACGGGTATCGACGGGCTGCCTGAAGGATGGACGCGTTTAGAGGGCGCACTTTAGTGGCATTTTTCGTGTACCTTTCAGAGCGAGACTACGGCTATCCAATTCCGTAGCAAAAATGAAAAAGAAAAATGTTTTGTTTCACCGAAAACTCAATCATTCAAACTACACACCCGGTTCGGACTGTATGGCAGAAAATTACCGTTGTTTAACAGAAAAAGAAGCACGTAAGGAACTTGAGCATTGAAAAACTTCGTTGCCATAGTCCACGCTTTTTGTCAACGGGCCGAGCAGGGATCGCGAGCAACGCACTCTGCTCTACATGATTGATTGATTGATTGATTGATTGATTGATTGATTGATTGATTGATTGATTGATTGATTGATTGATTGATTGATTGATTAAAACTTTATTTTCCACCGATTTAGGAGGCCCCCTACTCCCCGCTCCTGGCACGCAGGCCTGAGGAACGGGGGCTGGAACCTCCGCGACTAAGGACTGGCGAATATACAATTCGACATATGACGTCAACAGATGGCTGTCTGACCGAAAATAGAGCGAATAATAAAAATGTTACTAGGGCAAAATTTGTCGTTACTGTTCACTCCAGTTGTAGGTAAAGTATCAAAAGCCCAACGAAAGGATGAAGCATAGTTTAAAAGATCCGACCAAGATCAGTCGGAAGGAACACAGCACTCAAGGTGGCAGTCGTAGTATCCTTGTGCCTAACAAAACGAAATCCTTTCGGCAAACGGCTTGGACGAACGCTTAAAACCGAGACGCACTTTAGACAGGTTGCGGTGGACACTAAAAAGGCGCGCCGCACACTACACCTGCAGATGTTGTAAAACTTGAAAATAGAATGCAAATGCACTGGACATGAACTGAGGTCGATCTGAACGCGGTTTTGCCTTAGTGCTGCAATTTTCCTGTATCGACCAAACCAGCTCGCTCTTTAGAGTGGGCCATGAGCCTTATACGGTATGCTTCGCTGCGGCCTTGTTTTCGCTTTCCGCGACTAGTAACCATCGTCACTACACCGCTTGGTTGTCGCAGTCAGCATGACGGGGTGTGCATGCGCTACGGTGGACCACCTCAGCGGAAAACAGCTGCTCTCAACTCCACGGCGCCACCGCGGCGGGGCTCAGATCAGTGTTTAATGGTACGCGGAAATTATTATTGATATTTGCGCAATATCACAATTTTTCATTACATTTGGGGATTAGGGTGGAGTGAAGCTTCAGAAAATCGTTTGGGTGAATTCGTTTCAGAATAGTCGTAATCAAAGGTATTGCTTTGAAACGTAGTCATCTCAGTGAACGCAGTTCAATTCAGTTTGCGATCAAGCTTAAAATTTCAATACAATTTTGCCAAGTTATGCTTACATTATTAAATTGTTGGACCCTTGTGTACCTCTTTCTCGAAATAATCTGGATACACCGCGCTATTAAAGTCTGTGTTAGAGTAGAAACATTTATGTTTATTAACCACGACTACAGGCATTCGCTATAAGCAAAAAAGAAATGACTTGTAATGTTTTACCTTCTTGGTTTAATGTTGTGCAGCCCTCGCATCGGCAACCACGCTCCGAGATCGATCATGCACGTTGTCCGCGTGAAGCCGTATTTCACGCGATAATGTGCAATATGCGCTTGTACCGGCTATTTCTCATGCTCAGCCTCAGCTAATTTTTTTGAAAGGGGAGTAACGCAGCCTGGTGTTTTTATGTGGCGCCCGAGAGAAAAGGACGTTGAAGGGATTTCGCACCCTGTCGGCGGAACGCTGCTTGCTTATAAAGCCTCGCCTGCCTTTTTCTACATAATAACCCCTCCTCCACCCACCCTCCTCTGTATTTTAGGGATAATATATAAATGCCCACCGGCATTAACTTTTGTTTGTCTAAATCCTTGTCAGTTCCGAGAAAATTGCACAACAACCAACTTACACCCTATACAAATTTACATACATGGCAATTACTCGCAGCAGCGAAACCAAACCACGTTCAAAAACGCCATAGAAAGGCGGCGAATGAGAGGGAAAATGTAAAACCAAAACGTAAGGTTCATACTTCTAAACCAGATTTCTCGCATCAAAACGAATGAGGGTGCACTTACAATTGGGACACCGCTATACACTGATAGCCAGGCAACGCCTTCCACTAGCAGCGTCGGCACTATTGGAATTCCAACGTAAAGCCGTCGACCGTCAAAGCCTCGGATCGATGAGCCCTGCCTAGCAACCAATTTTCTTGCTTATCAGACAAGAAACACATTACTTGCATGGACTGCGGCAAGCTTTGTATGTCCAGGAACATGCGACGTGCGGAGTGTGCTGAGGATTAATTTATTTATCGTCCACTATAGCAAAAGGGTTCATACGGTGAATAGGTATCGTCCACATTGCGAGGGGCGCCAAGAGGCACCATTCTAAGCCCAACATTCCAACTGTCGGAGATAGCACTGCCGAGACAACGGAACGTGTCACCGTTTCGAGGGAAGTTCCGAACAGCCATCTCAATGCCCGCCTTCGACGGTGCAGACAGACGTTAAGGGGATTGTTCTGAATACCCGACCGGCTGACTTCCCGAACTCGCTGAAAGGCAATGGACATTACATTATACATGGCGAGCGTCGAAGTAGTATAGAGGGCGTCCAAAAACGACACCATAAAGGAGAGAGCTGCCTCTCGACGCCGCTTCCTCTTTCGAAGCCTTTGTCTCTCCGGTCCCCCTAGAAGGCGCAGCAGTGAATGGGTGCGTCGTAATGGCCGGGGTCAACGGGGCCCCGGCGACCGTCGCTGAACGCTCCTGGGGCCCTTCTCTTGGGGAGGAGGCTAGACGACCCACATTCCCGGCCGGCCCTGGTCCGGTCGTTCTCGAAGCACGACGCACCAGGAACGAGGAATCGCGCCAGAAGGAGGGCCATTTTTCTAATTGCGACTGTTCGTCCTCGGACACGACGCCGCTGGGAGGTGCCTGCCCGGCCCCGAATTTGCGCCCGAAGAGGCCACTTTTCGCCGCCGCGCGGTCGCCGTGCTGGTGAATCGCGCACGCTTAACCTTCCATGGCGAGCTACATTTCACACGGAACACTGATAACGCGCTTCTTTCCCGCTTCCGTCCTGAAGCACACTCGGATTACCTGGAGCAAGTTGAGGAGCTAACAACGAAACGCTTTAATCGCTTTCGCTCACAATGTATTGCTCTTTTCGAGAAAGCTCCCGTAGGACCCAGAGCCAAGCAACTTGGATGTGGGAAACAAATAAGCCGTTCATCATTAAACTATATTCTGCCAGTTCTCCACAATAATTACGCCCACGATTCTGTCGATTACCAATCTATATATTGTGACACTGAGAAATGTGAGCCGAGATGTGGCGCTTCGAGTGATGATTTTCTGTGTATTGATATAATCGTGCCAAAGTCATTTCTCCTTCTTGTGACGCTATATTTATGATATTTTGTTATTTTGGCAATTACATTTTCCAAATTTTACCCCTACTGCCGTTATACGAGTCGGGACAATCACCCTGTCGAGCGAGTGGTAGCAGTAGCTTTTGGCGGCTAATCCACACTTGTAGTTTTTACAAAGAAAAATAAAGTTTCATGTTTTATTTGTTTTTGTCTTCTGTGCCTTGCTCCTGATTGGCCCGCCAGATCGTGAAGTCTTAGTCCCCGCGTCCTGGCGCGGACAATTCAGACAGTTTTCGCGAAGGATAGCATCCGTCTAACCAGGTTAAACTCCAGATAACATTCTGTTCATGTTGTTGTTTTTGTTGCGTTAGAGACCGTACAATCATGCTCTCCTATCAGAGGTGGCCGGTTCGACACCTTTAAAACAACCTGAAATCAAATGAAATTCAACCGCCTTCAAGCACTTCCCAATAACTTCCAAATCTGTTTTTAACTTTACCAATTAGTCGTTTTTCACTGAGTTTGAAAGCAAGATTGGGCTGTGCGAAGCGCACGCGGAAGCAGTGATATGCACTCATGATAACTTGTTTATCGTCCCCAATGCATACCGTGCACTACCGTGAAGAGGATAGAGTGAGAAACAAAATTGGATTTTTTTTTTAATGGCATGCAGAGTAGAACGGGAGAAGTAAGATGGTTGCTCAATATGAAAGAGCAGTGAACAAGAGTTGAGGGAAGCCTCAGTTCGCAATTCGAGCCAACTTTTCGCCCAAGAAGCACAAGCCATCGGCCCAATATCGGGCTGTGTTGGCAATCTACTGGTCATATGCTGGGCCGGCCATTGTCAGCACAGTACCTATATTGGGCCGATGTTTTGTGCTCTCTGGGGGACTTGTTTTCGCCTGGCAAGCACGATCGTGACTGGCGGATGTTTAAATACGGTTTTGCTCCCGAAGAAGAAAAGCCCGGGAAGGGGAAGGAGGTGGGTAGAGGAAAAAGAAGCAGGGCAATGAGTGAGACTTTTCTTCGGCACGAATTTCTGATTCATGGAACCGGTGATCCCATGACGTTTTTCTTTATTTTCAATAATTCATTTATTTATATATTTTTCAAGCCGCGGGATCACCGGTTCCGGAATCAGAAATTCATGCCGAATGAAACTGTCTTTCCCTCCTTGCCCTGCGTATTTCTCCCCCACCCTGCTCCCTCCCGATCCCTGGCTTTTCTTCTTCAGGAACAAAAGCGTATTCAAACCCCCGCTAGTGATGGTCGCACTTGCCAGGCGTAGAGAAACACCCTTGACAAAACATTATTAGAAAGCTTTAGTTTAGCGTTAGCGTAAATAGCGGTGCTAGCGTAAGTAAAGTTAGCGTGTCGCAAAAGACTCACTTTCAAAGCGAGTTTCAGTATAGCGTTTAGCAAACGGTACACAAACTATTTTGCATGAGGTATATCAGCGATTGCGGATATATTCAAGGTGCTTGCCAGCGTCGCTTGGTAAGCAAAGTGTGAAATGAAACAAGGCGTAGATTGAGTCGCAGGGAGCCGGTACAATCTGACTTCGAAGTCGCGAGCAAAGCGAAACGTTTAGAAGCAGACGAACGTCTGTGGCGCCTGTGGGAGCAGACGAACCTAGAAGTGCACGCCGTCTGCTTTAGAAGCATACATTCGTCTGCTTCTACAGGCGCCACTGACATTCTTCAGCGTTCATCTGCTTCTAAACTTTTCGCATTTCTGCTTCCAATGCACAGACGGCGTGCCCTTCCAGGCTTCTGAACTACACATTCTTCAGGCGCCTTTCAACTATACCGTCAAGCGTCTAGAATGATTTATGACATCTGTTGACGTTGGAGTACGAAGAACTGTATCTAGGAGCCCTTGCTCTCGTGCTCGCTAGTGCTGACTTGTTTGAAGCCGCCGAAAAATTTGGAAATTTCCTTGGAAAGCAGAAGTGAGCCGACTATACGCCGCGGCCGCTCGAATAATTGTAAACTGGATATATCTGCTGTGGACTCTGCGCTATTCAGATTGCAGTTCCGGTTCGAAAAGAGAAGTTTGAGCGACTTTAGAACTGGCTTGCCATGCCAGATGCTATCACCCGCGCCAAAGGCGTTAAGGTCCCTGGCCGACAGGCGCTTTGTATTGCCCTAAGACGGCATGCGTATCCCAACCGCTGGTGCGATTTTGGAACCTATCTTAAGTCTGCATTCTTCAGTGATGTCCAACGGCACGTCTCAAACGTATCAGCTACATTGTTGGTAGTTTTCTGCCCCTTTTTAGTGATTCCAACAATCCCATTTGGCTGAAGGAGGAATTCGCAGCAGAGAATTACCACAATTCCTGAAAAAAAAAAAAGCCTTTTTTTTTTTGTTTTACTGTTGTGTACGCTTCGAATCAAAGATCATACCATGCGAAAACCGACCATGTGCTAACCCCCGTTGTTAATTACCGGCTGTTCGGATGCTCCAAACAAATTCAGGTTCCGCACTTCTCGCAGCAGTGCGACGTCGTCGGAGCAGTTAAAACGTACATGCATATTTCTGTTACACCATGCTCCAACTCTGGCTCTGGACATTTTGATTATGACGCTTCTCGTCTGCTCTCTTCTGCTCTGAGGAGTGATGGACGTATGCTACAAGAACCCCGCTTGCATGCCCCTTTGAAGTTAGACTTTTAACATTTAAAAAATGCAATGCAAACTTCATAGCCAGCTCAATAGTTTCTCGTAAATTATAATTATATAGCAGCCAAAATTAGTAGTAGTATACAGTAAGCGCCGAAACCAGGTTGGAAACCAATTCCCTGCGTTCAGAGCGGTTGCATCGTCTTAGGTTACCTCATTAGGCCTAGGAGCATCATAATACAGACCGAATCTCTACAGCAAAGCTTCTTTACACACTGCACATCGTCGTCGAAGCAAGATTAGTGAAAGCGAAAGACGACAGTACCAGTAGTTGACCGTAAATGTACGAACCGAAACTGCAACGACTCTTTGTTCGTCTGAAGCAGACAGCTGCCCGATCCAAGGAGGCCACCATGTTTTCATGCTAAATGCGCAAAAGACGCGCGCTAACTTCCCAAAATTGCGTGCATGCGCCAGCGCTATTTTGCTGTTAGCGTTCAGCGCATGCGCATTTTTGATCCGCTTTTTTGCTAATTACTCAATCACCGCAAATCCCTCTAAACTAAATCTCTATTGGCTCGGATTTCGAGCTGAAGCTCCCCTTTAACGCATTTCCAGTGCTCTTTCATTTACATCCTGCAAGAAACACCTACCCTGGCTGAAGGACACACAAAACAAGAGCTCAGAGAAAAGCTTTAATTAAACCAGAGGGCTCACCTTGTTGACAATTGACTATAAACGAAGGCAGTGCTTCATTACCGGCTGCGTTAACGTGCAACAATATACCTTCAGCCAGATACTGCGGTTCTCTGAGAAACTCTGCGGACAAAATCTTTACTTCTAGGAAGGGAAGCATATTTGCGCGTGATCTGTTTTAAGATGCCGTTTGCATGCAAGAAGCTAAACTCCAACCGCATAACCAAAAAGAAGCGCAAGCGAAAAATGTGACTTTCGTACCTTAGATTCATGCGCAGCAGTGCGATTAAGGGCTACCTCGTCAGCATCTTCTTTCAAACCGCAACAATACCTGAGGCTAAGTCGTGCTTGTCGTGCAAACCATTTTTTGTGTTTTGTATCCAAGCGGAATGTGACCTCTTATTCTGACCTCATTCATGCCGTATCAAGCGCATAAAATTCGCGCATCAGTCTCTGCCTACTTCATTCACCCAGACCGCCAGGGAGGTGACCAATACGCCAACTAAAGATGTGCTACATCATGACCCTGCCCGTTTTAAAGTCCGCCCTTCATTTAATGCCCCATGTGTGTCCTTGAGCAAGAAATAAATAAATACAAAAATAAGTGACTGTGTATCTGAAGCACAAGAGCAATGAGAGTGCCAGACGTTTCCTTAAATAGGTAATCCTGTCTATTATCTTCAGGCATGCATATACATCGCTAGTTCGTAACTGAAATTCGAAGTATTCGTCATAAATATGGACGCCTACTGCCCATTGACAACTGTAATGGCTTGAACCGCAGTCGACATCAACCGCCCAGTCGGAAAAAAGTAGAGAAAATTTTCTAATGTTGCGACAGAATTTCTGTGCGGTTTTTGACGGGAAACCTGTTGTGACAACAAAACATTGTCGTAACATCAGAAATTTCTGTAGTTACAACAGAAAAGTGCTACAGAACTACAGACAACAAAACTATACTACAGAACTACAGAAAAGTCTGATGATTACGACAGAACTACAGGGTATTTTGTCGTATTTTTGACACAGTTCTGTAGTTTTTTTCGACTGGGCCCCTCCTCCAAATCCAGGTAAACTTCTCACTCAGAGACCTTTCTCCCTCTAGTGCAGCGCTATGGACGGCAGTGGTACCTAACCAACATCTACTGCATCAATGCACAATAGCAGAGAGAAGATCGCGGTCCACGCTTCGGCCGTAAAAATCTTCTCATGGTCTTACCTAGCAAAAATAATAGAATATAGGTGCAAATGGAGGCCAAATTTAATTTTACAATTGTACATAAAGACTGCTAACCTTTAAACTTACATTGCGCAATGCTAGGGAAGAGTTTAAAAACCGAAGCACAGTTTATCTTATTTTAATCGCGGCTATAGGCGTATCAGTGATCTGCAACTCATTATATTTGAAAAAAAAAAAAAAAAATAGCGCGAAAAAAGAGACGTGAAAAAAGAACACGAATATGATCGCTATCTAGTACCTGGATGTGCCCATTTCTTCGTTGCATTAGTTTTTTCGGAGTAACACGGAAAAAATCAATCTTTGATGGTTTCGGTTCTAGTTCAAGCGTAGACCATCCACTGTAAATTAAATACTGATACAACAAACTACTCCGAATGTATAGGTATTTTGTAGGAAACGGAACGGTTCCACAAGTGTCACTCTGGCAGCCTGAATGAATTGAATTAATCTTTAACGGGCATACCTCGAGTGTCAGTGCGAAGTATTTAAGCCTCTCTTGGCGAAAGGGACTGACGTGAGAACTTACAATTTTCCTTTTAGCTACAAATGGGAAGAAAGACACACCATGACTTTTGCCTCTGTTCCCCCCCCCCCCCCTCCCCCCGAGGATCCCGTTCGCAACAAACCCAGGTGAAATACCTTTTTATTTTCAATTCGCTAGGAAACCTACGCCGAAACTAAAAGCCTACAATTTCGAATCGTTTGTCCGAACAAAAAAAAAAAAAAGAACACAAACAAAAAGTAACCATCATCTTGTCTCGAGCTCGATCCAAAACTCAGTCCGCGGCGATCAATATCTAGAACATTTTTACAATGCACTCCGCCTGTTTGGCGATGCATTTCATGCTTGTTCGTAATTTAAATAGGGCGCAAGTACATTTTCATTGCTATTTTTCTCGTGAGTAATTAGTTATCATTGACCAAATGATTCCTGCAAAGCGAATTGCATTTATAGGTGCAAGCCAGTAGCCGTCACGGATTGCGGGGTAAATTATCAATTCCGGAAACAATCGGACCAAAATATGTATCTGTCATGTTCATTTGAAGCATCCTGATTGCAGCGAAAACCGGCAAGGATGAGGGAAGATGGACCTGACAGCGTCTGTATAATCTGTATTCCCATGATTGCGCTAGTCAAGATGCTACAAACGAAGAATAAACTAGCAACTTAGAAAAATGTGCAGCACTTACTCAGTGAATTGCCACTCCGGGGCAGGATGGGCCTCTTTTCCATGTTGGCTGTGGTCGGTTGTCTTGACTGGCACTAAATTCCTTCTGCACGAGTGTCTCTTAGACCCACTGGGAATGACGACCGCCTTTCGCAGAACACAAGTCCGTCAGCACGTTGGGAACGTCGGCTGTGCCCGACAGTTCAGAGACTGGCTCTTACGAAGAGTCCTACGCTCACACCTGTCTTTTAAGTTAAGTTGAGTCAATGAACGACAGAGCCATACGCAGCACGAACAGTGACCACAGTTCAATACATGCGATTTAACCAATCTTTGAACTGACTATCCTAAAAACGTCCTTCAGAGATGGCACAGAAAAGCACGTGTAGTAAACGCAGAAATAAGCGAAACGACCTCCGAAGTGGGACGAATATGGCTAGAAGGATAGAAAACGGATGTTTTGATCTTTTGGACGTAGGCCGTGGGTGTTGATGGTGTTCTAGAATGAAAATAGGCTCTCCCAGTCAAGTCCGGAGCTGACCGTTGAGATACCCGGTACTGAGCACGTTCAGTGAGCTCGTAGAGCCAAGGCAGTCACCTAGAGTGACGTCTTGTGTGGGCCGTATCTCTAGATGGTCCCGGTGCCCGAATCCTAAGCGAGATTCTCGCTAGTGGAGCACGTCTTCAAAGAGACCAGGGGCGCCCGATGGGAATGGTCTTCGACGCAGCTTAGTCTACGAAGCGCCGTTCTGGATGAGATTCAAATAGACTCAGTTAGTGAGCCTTTCTGACCGAGACTATCCCGCAGTTTCTCGCTTGCGAGTCCTCTCACGATTTTCGCCAGTGTCATGAGGTGCCCTACGAGGATCCTGTCCGGTACCCGCGCCGTTGCACTCGTCTTCACTCGAGTCCCCCGTAATGGCGGCTACCAATGGCGCCGGCTTGGAGAGCGAGCGAACCGTCTTGCGCAGCTAGATTCTGCTTCCTCAGAAGCAGCTCCCCTTTACGATGCAGGCCTTGTCCAACAGATAGCACTCGCTCCGCTGGATGCAGGTCTAGTGCTTTTGCATCCACTTCCGCAATGCAATGTTGCCAGTTTCTCTGAAAGGAAGCCCTTCGCAATATTTACATGCTACGGTTTCTCTCTAACCCCGTGACATGCTGCGTCGGTGTTAGCTTGACTACGCAAGAATGCGACAGGAAAAGTGGAGAGCTCACGCTCACTGGTAAACCACTAGCCGCTGGCTCTCAAAGGTCTCTCGAGCAAGGGTGGTAGGAATACGGCAAAAATAATCCCGAAATGGGACTGGGAACTATCCCCTCGTCGCTAAGTTCACTATGAATATTTTCGGCAAGTTGGCCGGAAAACTACGGTGCACTCACCTCAGCAAGAAATTTGCAATGGACACTGGCCGCTACCATGCATTAAACTCCCACAGAATCACCCAAAACTATTCTGCAGACACACGCCTATTTGCAGGGCTAAGCGAAACTTTCTCGCGCTAATGAATGCATAATATTCGGTACAGTTACACGCAATCGCACTCCTCAGCATATGGAACGAGCCGCAGTCTCCGAGCTCCTGGCTTCTTCTGGCCGTCTGTCAGGGCGCCCACGATGATATAGATAGCGGCGGTTCGCTGGGCAGCATGCAGAGCTGCGCCTATTGAGACGAGGCGCGCAGTGATTTCTTGTTTTCATTCGATAAGGATAACCTTGTTTTTCGTCACGTGCGTCAGTGGTCTGCCGACGTCCGGTCAGCCGGCCGAAGCTGGCTGGCAGTGAGGCCAGCGCTGATCGGGATTGGCAGTGGTGAAACCGAAGCACCGGAAGATGCGAAAGCTGTTGTTTGTGCCGCGCTAAGTGAGCGCCGGCAATGCGCGATATCGCACTCTTCGTGTGTGCGCCGCTATCTCAACCCTACTCCCCTCACGTCCTAATCTTCTCTCGATTGCTTTTGTCTAGTCTCTGGTCACTCGAGCTGCGGCATGCACGCGTTTGCTACTGTCTGAGCGGCGTTGTCAATTTGCATGTGAACTTTCGCCGAACAAGCATTGCCTCACGCGCTTTCAGAACGCGCTTATCGCTGTCGAGAGAAAATAAAGAAAACAAAATGGGAGCCATGTTTAGTATTGCAGTCTGTAAACAACTTCACGATGTGACCTATTTATTTTCTGTTAAGTTTGAACAACCGCGCTGTGTAAAAAAAAAAAAAGGAAATGTAAGTACACGACACCGACTAGGCGACGCGTCATGCACCAATAATCATACACCGTACAATACAGCATATAGGTTTCTACAGCGACAAACTTTAATTGCTGTATTCGTATAAGAAAAGTTGCTGTATCGTTACAGTAGAGGGGTCGAACATGTTCTGGTGAGAGATTGCGTTCCCGATTGCGGTCACAGGGATCAGGTCATATACTGCAGATGGGTTTAGTATAAGGCCATTGATGACTGTGGCGACAGCGCCGATGATGTCGCATTTTGTGCTACATTCCTGCAGGCGCACGCAGCTCAGGAGGAGGCCAAGAGCATGTAGCGCGTCCCCGCGCCGTCGCGATGGCTTGTATAGTTACGCACTGCACACAACGCATCGCGAATATCAGTTTGGAGTTGGAGTTGGAGTTAAAGTTTATTTCTTTCAATCTCAACTCTCCAATCACATCTTCAGTAAACATCCTTTGAATAATTTCTCGGTACAAGTATATTTAAAAAATCAATATCTTTTCAGCAGCTAATATTTCAGCGGCAGACTGGTCAGTTTTATTTTATGCTGATATAATGTGGTTGAAATTTCATCCGAGATGATGGCATGAAAGCACCGAAGGTCACTTGAAGTGCGATTGTCGAGCAATAAAGTGGGCAATGGGTGTTCCCATTTTTATATCAGATTGTGGCACAGCCTCAGCCAGAAAAGTGAATTGTACTTATTTTGGTAGGAAGAATGTAGATGAAATATGCCTCCTTCTGAAATGAAGTGGATTTGAGCTAATACAAGGCTGTTTCCACAGATACAATAACAGCATAGAGACATTGCGAACTTTTTAACTGTTATCTCATTGATTTCACTGATCCCAGTGACAGCTGTAAGTTTTTTCGTTTTTTGATAATCTGCGAAACGTTAATTTGCTTAAGGAATTGTTTGAATCATGATTGCTATACGCTTTGGACGTTTATAGCCGATGGCAGCTGCAAATTTCATTGCGGTTCGATATAAATAAAACGAAAATATCGATCGGCACAACAAACAGTAAAGTTAACTCCTCTTCGGCCGATAATATCTCCACATGAATTCACTGTAATATGCGTTCAGCGTTCAAGTTACGGTATTAAAATATCTAACATTAGCTATCCTGAATTTCATAATGTTCCCCAGCACCCTTTACCGAGAAACTGTCACGTTTCGTTCTTTTTAAAAGCAATATCGGAGGCCGCGGGACTCATGACACTGGGGTGGCAAAAAAGAAAAAAAAGAAGGAAAAAGGTAGGCGTACTATTTACGTGCGTGCGAGCAGAAAATTTGCCTATTTGTATCTTTCGGCTGCGGCACAGTATACGCGGCACCTTCAAATGGGCGCTACCATCTTCGTGCTTGTGCGAATTAAAGGTAGGAAGAGTTGTTTTTTCTCAGAGGAAAACGTTTCAATGGTTCATTCCACTCGAAATATTAACCATAAACATGAATGCTTGTTGAATTCGTACCGTGGCTCGTACCGTGGCTCGTACCGTGGCTCGTACCGCGAAAATTGATTCGGATAATGAGAAAGGAAGTGAACCAGAACGGCTTGTGAGTTCGATGTCTTATGTCAATGCTCTTTCCGGCGCTTTTCAACGGTAAATTTTTCTTGCCTCCGCCTTGGCGTTCGTCATGTAGTGCTCAAATTGTGGGCATGATTCCGACTCAGGTGGCTGCATTAAGATGGTGGTGAAATGCGCAAGCGGCTGCATATTTTGACTCAAACAAACCTCGGCGGTCGAAATTACCTACAGCCCTCCATGCCGGCTTGATATGGGGCCAGCAGTGCTGGTTTCAATATATCAACATCCTCCAGTTGTACGATGCTTTTACGCAACGTTCTAACCGGGTGATGTGACTTAACGGCTTTGCAGTCCGGCGTTGCGTTTCGTTCTTGGAGAAATGTGAAGACACGCATCTGTTTTGAAAAACCAGCGGACGTTAAAAGAATGCGAGATACTATAAATTAATGGCGAGCAGTGCATTATTGCCAAAGTGTCGCTTCTGGAAGCTGAATTCCGCAATTTGGTAATATTCGTAATCTTTACCGACGTGTGGCATACAACAATTGTCCGCAGGAAATTAAAGGACCAGGATTTTTGTTTCGTTGACTTGGGCTGTGTTGCGAGGCACTGAACCCTCTTGAAAAATTTAATATTCCCCAACTATTTCGAGCAGAGATGCGGGGGTCTAGCTCATCGGGTCACTTTGTGGGCCTTTCACCAGGGTTGTGCAAGTGATACCGAGGCGTCTTCGGCGACTCTGATAAGTGTTCAGCGGTATAAGAAAAAGTGGCTAGTCGGTTTCACTTTGCAAACCTTCAAATCTGCAGCCTGCAGCTTCAGATAATGAGTCACTGATTGACGTCACAACTGTAGCCCTTGGCCCTGCCTACGTGACGTCAAGCACGGGCGCCTGCTGCTTGCAATGTTTTTGGAGAAGGAGGAATCCTGAAAGGCGGCTGGAGCAACCGCTTGTCTCCTCGAGGCATGCAGCATGCACGTATACTCTTGGTGACAAACGTTTCCAGGATGTGGGGAAAGCAAATTTGGCGCATGAGCGCCACATTCTTTGACGATCTATTGATTGCACTGGCTGATGTCACAATATAAGAGTCCGCCTTTCAGACAACTACGTCTGGTCTCCAGACACCGCCTAACAACACAGCTATCGACTTCGATTCCTGTTATTGCGTCCTGGAAACTTTTTTCCACGATACTACGTCTATAAGCATGCATTGCCATCATCTGATTGCGATGAAATGGACCATGAACATGTCTTTCAGCGATCATTTAGCGCCATTGACCATTCGTCATCAACAGCAAATGACACCACACTCTTCGGAGTTGTTGCCATTTGACGTGGTACAGGCTTTTTCGGTTTCACACCTAAATTTTATGAGCCAACGTTATGCCATTCCTCAGTTCAGATAGTCTGCTATACGAAATTAATTTACAGCCAGCAGTTGTAGAATAATCCCTCTCGTTATTTTATATCGCGCTTTTGTTTTCTTATACTGAATTCGGAATGTGAACCTCAGTTTAAAAATTATCGAGTGAATTGTCTTGAACTTACTGGCTATTCCGAGAGTATCGGCGCGACTAAGGGCACTACAATTACACGGCACTAATGCGGTAAAGAATGCACATAAGATTTTTGCCTCACATATGCATTTCGTGGGGAAAACAAAACGTTGCTCGAAATAAGTATTGTCTAACTGATAAGGCAGGTATTCAGGAGGTTAACTTTTTGAATGTTTTTTTTTTTCTGTTTTCTTCCGGATGAGATTATGTTTAGGGCAGCAAAGTTTCAGTTGAAGGTTTCGTTAAACTTGAGTCCTGCTGATGTTTATTCAGTTACACAGCGATGCACTATCACGCAGTTAACCAAAAAGCCTTGTTTAAGCAATATGAATATCAGTTCAACAAAAGGAAAATATTTTTCGGAGGAGTCTTAGACTGCATAAATACTAACTTATAATACTCAGCGAAACGAACCATCGCAGCTGTACAGGCAAGGTAGACGCGTGGCAGCCGTATCGACTTAACGGTGTTCAGTGTGTATTGTTTCAGATTGAGTTCACTGTCCGAGTCGGAGCACTTTCGAGCGTTTCTGAATGGCCAGACGCGGTTGAGGAAGCAAAAACAAGTGGCTGGTGATATGATAACAGAGACAGCGAAAAGAGAAAGGAAAGATAGGATGTGCTAGTACGGTACTAAACACGTTCATTCATACAAACCGGTGCAATTATCAGAAGATAAAACCGAATATTCAAGCTATTGAAACTGCACGGTGATCACCATTTGCAGGAAGCAACTGCTTAAGACGAAAATGTTGCAGTTTGGAAATACTGCACACCTACTGAGTGACAATAGTTAAATATATAAGACGGGAGCCCACAGCCAGACACCATGGCAAACATAAGAGATTGTATTTTTTTTTTGCGTTGATCAATGTGAAATAATAATTCAATTATAACCATTTTTAATTGGAAAGAAAAATTCGGAGGTCGTGTGTTCGGATCCTACCGCCGGCGTGTGATTGTTTCTTTTACTTTCTAATCAATTATCTTCATTATTAGAGTTTCATTTTAGCGCGCCGCGGGAGCTGAGTGATTACCGTGCTGGACTGCTGAACATGAGTACGCGGTATTGAATCCCGCCAGTTGGTTTTTCATGGAGGGGGAAACCAAGACGCCCGTGTACTGTGCGATGTACCTGCGTCTTCAAAAACAAAAAAAGTCACCAGGCGGCCGAAATTTTCGGAGCCTTCACTGCGGCATCCTTTGTAGCCTGAATCACTTCGGAACGTTAAACACTCTAAACTAAGCCAAATCAATCATCACTAACAAAACATTCCCGCATGTTTCCTTCGTGTCGTGACTGTTAGCTTCCTGTTATGTGTAGCGTAACTTTTCGTCTCTAATGAAATGCGGCCGCCGAGGCCGGGATTCGATCCCGCATCACTGGGCACAGCAGTCGAGCGCCCTAACCACTGAGCAAGCTCAGCGGAGCATTTGTCTATATTACAGTGCACCATGTGAAGGAACAAAGAACCTTAACTACATGCACCTTTGGACAGCTAGAACCAAGGAGCTTGCGTCGCCTGTCAGACTGTCAGTCGCGCGATCTGAACTTAAAGTGTTTGAATCCTACCTAAACCCAAAATAACAGAATTTTGTTTTCATTTATCTTCGTTTCATTCGGATGCAGCGATCTCCCAAAAACTTTTGTTAATCCGAGGTTGTTTTTTTTTAATTGTTTTAGAATTTTATTAGCACTATGCTTCCAACGGGTTTCTTTGCTTACGGGCATCAAGTATTTAACGCGCAACATTTGGTAGGCGAACAACATTCGGTAGAACCGTGTAATCCGAGTTGGTTGCTGTAGAGAAGGCTAAGTGTTTAAAAAAACAAATCTCGTCACTCCTTGAACAAGGATCAATGCACAGTTACCTGATTCAGGAGGCACGGTTGCGACACAGATTCTTATTCTACATTATCACCGTGTGACGATGCACCCAATTTAAGTCGATCATAATTGAGGATAGCTTGCATGGCATCACGTGCCAGCGCCATTCATCAAGCGTACGTTTAACGATAAACAAAAGTGCACTCAAAGACTCCTTATAAGATTTGCCACAGAGCGAAAAGCTACTCGTGTGTTGCTGTTGGGCGAGTGAAACGAGAACGCATTGTCCGTGGACTCTGGGTTTCCTGCGCTGCCGCCGCGTCCTTGGCTCTGTCGCACGTGAATGTTTCCTGCGAGGGAGCAGTCGGGGCAAGGTCGTCTGCGTTACATTCCCTTACACCTGAGCAATTGCAGACAATACCGCGACTGTGACAAAGTGGATGAAAACAGGAACCGGTGAAAACATTCTGTCCCGCCGACCACTCTCTGCAGTATAGGCAGGCAAAAAAAAAAAAAAAAAGAAAGAAAGAGCGGGCGCCATTATCACGAACAATGTTCCGCGATAAGGACAGTGAGATATTCGTTTGCCACCTAGCGACGCGTTACAGCGGTAGTATCCGATACAGAGTTGCGTGATAGCTATCTCAGGCCTGCGGTTCTCTTTTCGCAGTTTTTTTTTTTCGGGGCGGACGAGTTGAGGGTGTGTCTGCTTTCGTAGTTTACGCCACAGAGTGTTGGGCATGTTGCGATTAAAAACCATCGCCATGGCAAAAAAAAAAAAAAAAAAAAAAAAAAAAAACAGGAAAAAGAACTGGACTTGGTAGTCGAAGCGCCCCAACCAGTGTGTCACCGCTGGCGAGGTGGATGTTTAAGTTGACAGCTTGCCCCTCATTATATTAATATCCGAAGACATAGGCCAGATCAGGTGTAGCTTGTGAATTTCTTCAGTTATCCAGTATTCCGATACAAGCCATTCTTCAGTTTGATCACTACATTGTCACTGATCGCATCGCAAGGCCCCTGATTACAGGCTAAAAAATGACTGAGTGGCCTTGGCATTTGTTGGGATAAAGCCGAAAGTTATCTGATCATTTTTGCCCTCCTTTTGTTTTGGTAAAGTGAAGAATACTAAGCGTGCTAACTCTGTCTTCCGTACGCCATGCATGCAGCGGCTATATGAGCTGCTGTAGACGTCATGCCAACCTCAGGCGTACTGCGATATTTGTAAAACAATCTCTTCGAACGGTTTTCATTGGCGCGTACGTATGTCGCACAGTGGTAGGACTAACTGGATAAAAAACGCAACTTAACCCTGCACTTTTCATAATTCTACGCAATTCCACCCACTTTGCTGAATTTCTTGATGCGAAACCGGATAGAGCCATCGCGCCGCATTACTAAATTTGCATACATGCGTTGTTAAAGCTCGACAAGCAGGACCAGGACGTATACTTTTCTTTTTCAAGAGAAAGTCACCCGCAAAATACTGATCTGAGGTGACCGTCATATTGGTTCCTTCTGCTTCTCATCCGTTGATCGGGTATCGCAGTTTAGTCAACGATCTGTGAAGCCTGTCGGAGTAAGTTCAGTCCTGGCCATGGTGTGTGTGTTAGGACTGCGGCGTGAAAGGGTTCGAGATGGGCACAATTATTCCAGAGCCTTTTACTATACTGTGACCCTCATATCCCGAGGAAGGACTTTTCGACGGGTTAGTTGGTACATCATATTTATTTTTATAGCGCTGAAGAAACACCTGTGGTGTTTCTTCAGCGCTGTAAAAATCAAGATCATATTCCGCGTGCCTCCTTAAGTGCGTTAAACTCGACACACCGCATTTCAAGAGGTAGAGCAATGGTGCAGAGGTAGAATATCTGCTTTATCTGCCCTGTGAGCAAGAGGACCTCTTTGGTGCCGGCCGGTCCGGCACTGAAACAAAACCTGAACCCAGTCTACCAATGCCGTTCGAGGAACTTTCGGGACGTTAAATTTAGCGTCACATGGCTCAGTGAGGTTAGGAAGACACAGGAGGCGCATACAGCTTTAAAGAGACGGCATGTACTATGCTACCATGGTTTAGAAGACACACCAGAGCTAGGTTCAAGGCACCTGGTCAATAATCATATGACAGGAAATATAGAGGAACTGCAATGAAGTGTTTCATCATCATCATCATCATCAGCCTGATTATACCCACTGCAGGGCGAAGGCCTCTCCCATATCTCTCCACTTAACCCGGTTCTGTGCTAGCTGCATCCACTTGACCCCTGCGAACTTCTTAATCTCATCCGCCCACCTAACTTTCTGCCGCCCCCTGCTACGCTTTCCTTCCCTTGGAATCCAGTTTGTTACCCTCAGCGACCATCGGTTATCCTCTCTTCGCACTACATGTCCTGCCCATGTCCATTTCTTCTTCTTAATTTCCACTAGAATGTCGTTAACTTGAGTTATTTCTCTGACCCACTCTGCACGCTTTCTATCTCTTAATGTTACCCCTACCATTTTTCGTTCCATAGCCCTCTGGGTTGTCCTCAACTTAAGTAGAACTCTCTTGGTTAGCCTCCACGTTTCAGCCCCATAGGTGAGTACAGGCAAGATGCAACTGTTGTATACTTTCCTCTTGAGCGATACCGGTAAGCTGCTAGTCATAATCTGCGAGTGCTTGCCAAATGCGCTCCATCCCAATCTTATTCTTCTTGTTATTTCCTTTTCATGGTCCGGATCTGCGGTTACTACCTGTCCTAAGTAGATATATTCGCCTACTACTTCCAGTATTTCGCTACCTAATGTAAACTCCTGTTCCTTCCCGAGGCTGTTGAACATTACCTTAGTCTTCTGCATATTGATTTTCAAGCCTACCTTTCTACTTTTCCTGTCTAGGTCATCAATCATTATTTGCAGTTCATCTCCCGAGGAATAAGAAGTGTTTACTTATTTATTATTCCTAAATATCCATTGCGAGAGATTACATGAGGGGTGAGACTAGCATGGCGGCAAGAATAACAAAAATTATTTAAAATCGTCGCCAAATAGTTTACATTTGTGAATTAGCTTTGTGAATGGCGGACTTGAATAGTTAAGGGCTGGTGATGGCTGGCAGCCACTTCAGTCGGGAGGCCATTTCAGTCGCGAATAGTCTTTAAAAAAAATGATGGCTGAAATGTTGCATGGGTGCCGGTACAGAGAAAAGTAAATGGAGCACGCCATTTCTTTCTAAAAGTTTTCACGCGTTGCATAACTTAAACTGGCAGTCGTTATATGTGCAAACCTGTACTAGACACCAATGCACCTTAAATAAACCATGTTTTCTGATTTCAAATGTAAAAGACGGGATTGTAATTTGAACAGATAAGCGCGCTCTGTTTACTTCTGTCAGCGTCTGTACGTTTAGGGTATATAACAAGTAGGCTGGTAGTTATTGTTTTTATAATGAAGGCGGCGCACGACTACGCACCTACATCCAGCCACTTTGAGCAAGCTTAGAAAGCTTATGAATGAACACCTAGCAATATTCAGTATACGGCTATGATGGATGAACATGGCAGCGGAAAGCCCGAATGGAGAGACTAAAGAAAAACTAGACAACTGATTATTCACTCAACCTAGTATTGCGCTGGTTTTGTACACTCATCTGTTAAAATACAGTGGCCATACATAGGTTAGGTACCCAATTACCTGAGACGTGTTGATGGATAGAAAAAAATAGGTGGGAAGAAGCCAACTAAAAAGTTGGAGCGGTAACAGGAAGAGCAGAAGAATTCAGAATCTTGCTGCAGCCCAGATATTCGTCCTTAAACGAAGCTGACGACCTTAGCGTTCAAACAATGTATGATAATCTCACAGATATTATTGCGGAATGTGCAGTACATGCAAGAAGTAGGATAGATATACAGGATGACGATAAGGTAATTTCGGAGAAGGAGTAGCCGAGTAGGAAATGTTAATTAAAACATGAAACCCTGCAACCCAACAGACCGAATAAAATTGGCAGTTATCAAAGTTGACCAATATCTCAAAGGTAAACAAGATAAAGATTGTGGTCAAAATGAGCACGCTTTAAAGCGCTAAAGGTTTCCGAAAGCGGCCAGGAAAAATCCAGGCATAGGTAAAAATCAGATATGCACGCCCTAGGAAACAAATAGAGCAATGTCACTATGAAAACGCATTAGTTAATCTCTCCGGAAAGTTCTACCAGGTATATACAGAAAGCGAACATATTAGGGCAATAGTGGGAGAGGTGGTAGTGCAGAGAAATGGAACACTGCGCAGGTAACAAAAGAAGAAAAAAACACAACACCGCAGAAGGAATGCAAAGGGGAGAAGTAGGTGAGGAGGACCGGATAATGGCAGATCCGTTGGACGGACGGGCGAGGGGATGCTTGAAACACTGTCCTCTGTGCACACGGAATCCTTCAATACCACGAGAGCACCACAGGCTTGGAAGAAGGCCAACATTATCTTAGCCAGAAAGAAAGACATTATTGTCTTCGAAATTGCAGACTATCCTGGCTTACTATCCATACACTACAACGCTTACTAATGTAACTGCCTAAAGAATCAGAGCGCCCTTCGGCTTCAGTGAACCAAATGACCATACGAGCTTTCTTAAAGACTACGCGTCATACACCGCACTAATGTCATAAGGGGTGATTGAGAAATGCGCGTACTATTATAAATCTTCGTATACATCGAGCCTAATTATGACGGCGCCAGTTAAAACGAACACCCCCTTATTACGAGCAGCGGTACAGCTACCGTCAATATATGCGTTAGCGCTATTGGTACTCTGTCTCATAAAGCGAACAACCGTGGCTGCACTAGCCCAGTCGGCAATAATAAACGAAAAGGCGACGTAAACACGCCCCGAAGTACAAATATTAGGGGGACACATAACCTCTGCTGTTTGGGGCGTGACACAATAGCGTTTCGCACGCCCGGATGATGCTTTATTTTTCCAATTATCACTTTTTTACTTTTTAAACGCCGACACTCAGCCTCTGCAAACATTGGCAAAAGAGTGGCAAACACCTTTGAACACATTTTTCTTTTCTTTTTCAATATTCAAATAATTTATCAATTACAAACTCTAGATTTTCGTAATTAGCACAATCAAGCATTGGACTTTCATTCTGAGATTCCAGACACCTTTTATCCTATTTCTCAATTTATCATTTTTAATTATTTCGAATATATATTTGAATAATTACACTTCCTAATTTTTTTAAGCAACGTCTTCAAGAATTTGTTTCATTCTGACACCCCGAACCGTCTTCTTTAATTTGTTTACTTTTTCAATGATTCCAAGATATTATTTGACTTCATCATCATCATCATCAGCCTGACTATATACCCACTGCACGGCCAAGGCCTCTCCCATATTTCTCCACTTAACCCGGTTCTGTGCTAGCTGCATCCACTTGACCCCTGCGAACTTCTTAACCTCATCCGCCCACTTAACTTTCTGCCGCCCCCTGCTACGCTTTCCTTCCCTTGGAATCCAGTTTGTTACCCTAAGCGACCATCGGCCATCTTTTCTTCGCACTACATATGTCCTGCCCATGCCCATTTCTTCTTAATTTCCACTAGAATGTCAGTAACTTGAGTTATTTCTCTGACCCACTCTGCACGCTTCCTATCTCTTAATGTTACCCCTATCATTTTTCGTTCCATAGCCCTCTGGGTTGTCCTCAACTTAAGTAGAACTCTCTTGGTTAGCCTCCACGTTTCAGCCCCATAGGTGAGTACAGGCAAGATGCAACTGATGTATACTTTCCTCTTGAGCGATACCGGTATGCTGCTAGTCATAATCTGCGAGTGCTTGCCAAATGCACTCCATCCCAATTTTATTCGTATTATGATATTATGTTATTATTCTTAAATTAATATGACGATACTGTGCTCTTATTATGATAATCGTAGTTGTTTATTCGCCATAACACCCAAATATATCTTGCTTATTAACCCTTTATACTGGAGGTTATTCCTTTATCATTTTTATTTTGCTCGCCAAATATTAGGGGGCAGTTTCACGTCGATACCGATATGATAACTTTCGACAGACGCCCGACGCGTTTGTTCAAGAGAGCAGACGGGGGTTTTCTTCCTCGTTCTTTCGCACCCGGAAACAGTTGAGGTACATACCTTAGGTTTTACTTTCATGCGGCCACAACGCTTACCTTACATCGTTGTCCTCAACTTAAGTAGAACCCTCTTGGTTAGCCTCCACATTTCAGCCCCATAGGTGAGTACAGGTAATAGATGCAACTGTTGTATACTTTCCTCTTGAGCGATACCGGTGCGCTGCTAGTCATAATCTGCGAGTGCTTGCCAAATGCGCTCCATCCCAATCTTATTCTTCTTGTTATTTTCTTTTCATGGTCCGGATCTGCGGTTACTTCCTGTTTTAAGTAGACATATTCGCCTACTACTTCCAGTACTTCGCTACCTAATGTAAACTGCCGTTCCTTCCCGAGGCTGTTGAACATTACCTGAGTCTTCTGCATATTGATTTTCAAGCCTACCATTCTACTTTTCTTGTCTAGGTCATCAATCATTATTTGCAGTTCATCCCCCGAGTTACCTAGCAAGGCAATGTCATCAGCAAATCGCAGATCACTGAGGTATTCTCCATCTACCCTTATCCCTAACTGCTCCCATTCCAAGTCTCTGAATACTTCCTCTAAGCAAGCTGTGAATAGTACTGGGGAGATCGTGTCTCCTTGCCTAACACCTTTCTTTATGGGAATTTTGTTGTTTTCTTTACGCAGAACTATGATTGCTGTGCAGCCACTATATATATATATATATATTGTCCAGCACTTTCACGAACGGCTCGTCTACCCCTTGATTTCGCAATGCCTGCATCACCGCCGAGGTTTTAACTGAGTCAAATGCTTTTTCGTAATCAATGAATGCTATGTATAAGGGCTGGCTATATTCCGAGCATTACTACACACTAAAATGTCTCAATTACCATCATTAAGCATTATCTTTTCATTCTCAGCATTTTGACAGCGTGTAACCAACTTTTCAAATTCCTCATTTTTATTTTTTTAATTGAAAAACTACAGTTATTTTATTCACTTGTCATCGTCTATCCCAGAGCAATCGGTCGTCAGCTACTACAACCACAAATTGCCATGATACGGTAATTTTTATACAGCCATATATTATTAATGCGCAAGGTTTCGTTTTCGTTTCAGGTTCGTTTACGGGGTCCAAAACGACTCATGCTTAGAAACGCCATAATATAGGGCTCTGGAATTTTGACCACCAGGGGTTCTTTAACATGCGCTGACATCGCACAGTACCTCGGACGCCTTGCGTTTCGCCTTCATCGAAAAGCGGCCGCTGCGGCCTGGATGCGATCCCACATCCTTCGGCAGAGTAGTCGAGTGCCCTAACCGTTGCACCTTAATAGCGGGGCTATTAATGCGTAAGGATCGTGTGACTATGTCGACAGTTTCGAGTCATCAGAGCTTGTCATTATGATTACGTTAGAACGAAACGAGTTATAAGAAAAAGAATGGTTGCATTAGATAGAGGATCAAAAAATCTCGCTGGGAAAACATGTGGTGCATTTGGGTTAATTACGCAAGTAATTAGCGTCAATCAGGCGAACCAGACCTCGAAATAGCCGGGAGGAGTAATAGCGACGTCCAAATGAGGTCACGAAGTACTCGAATTCTGAAGATATATGCCTAACTTCCAGTGGTGGGAAATTTGAAATTTGGGAATGGCTAGAAAGGATTTCAATTGAATTGGCAGAAATTAGGGTGGTCCTGCAGGATCTCAAAAAGAGATATGCTCAAGGCCCTCACAATATCACAAATACTATGCTTAAAAATCTGGACGAAGACTTTTTACACTATATTTGCGAAGTAATGAATAAAATTTGGGAGGGGGCCGAAATCCCAGAGAAGTGGAGTATCTCCAGATTGGTCCTTATTCCTAAACCGAGTTAGAAACTTGAACTATCCAACTTGAGGCCCATATCTCTCACCTATTGTCTGGTGAAGCTCATGGAAAAAGTGGTGCAACTCAGAATCTCAAGGCATATGGAAACCAAGGAACTCTGGCCAGTGGAGATTGTAGGGTACAGGCCGGGATTAAGCGCACAGGATGTCCTGCTCAGATTAAAGCACGACATCATGGACGCTCCCAAGGACGATGCATCATATGGAGCCATCCTGGGACTTGATCTCACTAAGGCGTTTGATAATGTTGAGCACAGAGCCGTTCTAGAAGGCCTCAACTCGGCTGTAGTGGAAAGGAAGTGCTTCAACTATGTCAAAGGTTTCCTCACCTGCAGGAAAACTGAAGTTAGCTGCGTGGGACTTTGGTCCTAGCCCATCAGTACCGGGGGCAGAGGAACGGCCCAGGGATCTGTCTTCTCCCCGGTGCTTTTCTGTTTTGCAATGAAATAGCATCTATGCAGACGATATCACAATCTGGACCGATGGAGGCTCCAGCGCCAATATATATCGCATACGCTGCAGGAAGCGGCGTATATAGTTGAAAACTACGCCCTAGATATAGGACTATCTGGCTCTCCTCACAAATCTGAACTGTTCTCAATGTGCAGCAAAGCACAACTAACCAGAGAATCCCACCTACCGCACCTACACAAACCAGTGGAGGTACACGTGGGAGCTCCTCGAGCTCTGATAACCATGCACATGCGCACTTTGTCTTTGTGTATGTATATAAGGCGCGGATCGGCGGTTCTCCAAAATAAAGTTGTTAGTGAGCGCATGTGTGTGTGTCCTCTTCCTGGTCTATCATCTGCTACAGCGCTCTTTCTCTAGCAGTGAAGAAATGCGAAAACCTGAGCGTTGCTGCTGCACACTCTACATCGCGTGCCTCTTGTCATCACAACCAGCGTTGCGTTGAACGAATAAAAATTTACTGGTGTTCTATAATTTGTATACAGGAAATAAAAGGCGCAGTATCTGTCACTCGCGGAATCCCGCTCACACATCACGTGCACAACATAGCAACGCTCAGGTTTAAGCATTTCTCGAGAACAGTGCAGATTCTGCAATGTTCTCGAGCATTGTTTTCCGACACGCAGTGCCGACTACGGCACTGACGGCTTTTTGACCGAACGAGCTGAATAAGCTATCACTTGCAAACGTGACGAGGGTCTCTTTTGGCTAATGTACTAAGCCTGTTCCATTTAGTCAGTCACGTGTTTCTATTGAAATGTGGACTATATTTGACGCATATGATACCTATTCTTTGCAGCGGCAGCTGCATCTCTAGAAGGGGTTCTCCTTGGAATACCAGTAAGGCACTGGGCCAATGTAGCCATACGCAACATTCGCCGGCGCACAATCTTGTCTTCTGCGCATGCGCGACAATACAGTGCATTCGCAGGCGCACAGTCTTGTTTTGTGGACATGCGGTACGCTATCGTCCATCAACTTCCGGCAGGCTAGTCTGCAGTCGGAACTCGAAGCAATCGCTGCATAAAACTCAAAGCTGAGCAATGAAAACAGTGGGTATTATTGGGCTCTAGTTCATTCGCAGAAATGTTCTCATTTTCGGACATGCACTGTACAAAAGATTGTGTGCCGCCGAATGTCTGGTATGAGCCCTTGAGCCACTGCAGCCACTCTGCCATGATCGCATTGCGACTCCATGCGTTACTTGATGGGCGCATAATAAATTTAACCATACCAGAAAAAATTATCAGCGTTTATTGTTGTTGTTGTTGCTGAAGGGAACGAAAATGCACGGGCCTGCTACGGGCTCTGTAGCTGAGCCACCTCCGCTGCCTCGTGAGGACAGAAGAGAAAATAGACCAGAAAAAAAAAGAAGAAGGAGAGAAAGACGCGCTCCGCAACAACAGCCGGCGGGTGCAATGACGGCCTACAAAAGATAAAAATTCAGGGGCAGGCTAGCCCCCGCCGCAAGCGGTGGTGACCTACCTGTCCCAGCCCCATCAGGGCCAGGACCAGCCACCCTTCCTACCACTGCTAGAAATTACTTCGAACAGGCTTAATGCGTTCGGAATGAAACCCTGCTTGAAATGAACTCCATCAGCGAGCATTGAAGCATAGCATGAACCTGGTCTTACGAGCGCAAACTCTGTTCAGAATGAGTTTGCATGGTTTATCAACGGTGCACGGTTTGACGGTTTGAAATAGGGGGACGCTCAAGCTTCGCAATAGCGCCTTTTCGAACGCATTTTCACTGCGCGTTTTTTTATTTTCTTAAGTTGGTTTTTGGGGAAGAAAGATGCTGTATGATTCACATTTTAGTGCACGCCTACACCTAGTAACGTGACAGAGTGCAATTGCTAGTAGAGCGAGCGTGGGAAGGCGCGCGAGTCGCGGGGTATGAGGTCACAGCTAGGCCCACCTCCGCTGTGCCGCCTGAGGCTCAGAGTTCGGCACTAGGGGCCGAATGACGTACCGCTCACAATTTAAGTTACAAAATTGTGCGCGTGACGTCAAATTGACGTTGCTAAGATGTGACCTTGAGACATCATTCGTGCAGACCTGTAGCGTGCAAAAGAACTCCGACGACTCGCCTGGCTGCGCATTAAAGACCAGCAATGCACCGAGGCCCGACGATACAACTTGCGACGACACGGCACACAGTACAGCCCGGGAGGCCAAGCGTGGGTTTGGACACCGATACGATTCCGCGGAGTGAGTGAAAAGCCCTTGCGGCGGTACTTCCAAACATAGAGTCCTTCGACACATCACACAGCTTGACTACGATGTCATCCCCGACGGCACGACAACATCCCAATGGCGCCGGGTGCGATGCTGTGCACTTGAAACCTTATTACGCGCGCTAAGCCCTAGTTATTATATTCCTGGTATTTTCTTTACCTTTACGTGTATTTTGTAAGAATCGAGGCAGTGCCTTTTAAGAGGTGAGTAATGCCGCGAACCATTCTAATCTTTATTTTTCTTTTTTGAGAGCTCCCGGCAAGCGGCCTTATCAGTGATTCTAGCGCACAGATAATAAAAAAAAAAAAAAAACACCCGCCGGGGTGGCGCACCGGTGATGGCGCTCGACTTCAGTTCCCAAGGACGCGGGATCGAATCCCGGCTTCGGCGGCCGCTTTTCGGTGGAGGCGAAAAGCAAGGCGCCCGTGTGCTGTGCGATGTCAGTGCACGTCACAGAACCCCAGGTGGTCGAAATTTCCGGAGTCCTCCACTACGGCATCTCTCATAGCCTGAGTAAGTTTGGGATGTTAAACTCCACAAACCAACCAACCAACCAACCAACCAAGGTAATAATTAATAATAATAATTGGTTCAAAGGAAGGGAAAGGCGCAGTATCTGTTACACTTGCTCTGTGGACACCTAAACCGCGCCGTAAGGGAAGGGAGGAAAGTGGGAGTGAAACTGGAAAGAGAGAAAGCGGAGCCGTAGTGGAGGGCTGCGGAGTAATTTCGACCACCTGGGGATCTTTAACGTGCGCTGACATCGCACAGCACGGACGCCACTTCGTTTCGCCTCCATCGAAACGAAGCCTCGAACCCGGGAACTCCAGCACAGTAGTCGGGCGTCTTACCACTGCACCACCCCGGCGGGACCTAGCGCACATGGTGAAGGGTGGCAGTTCCTGGCCCTACGGGGCTGGGACGGTTGGTCAACGCCGCTTGCGGCGGGGGCTAGCCAGCCACTGATATTTATCTGTTGTAGGCCGTCATTGCACCCGCCACAGCTTAGATGGTGGCGGACGACGGCTGTTGTTGCGGCGCGCGTCTTTCTCTCCCTCTTATTCTTTTTTTCTTCCTTGTCTATTTTCTCTTCTGTCCGCACGAGGCAGCGGAGGTGGCTCAGCTACAGAGCCAGTAGCAGGCCCGTGCATTTTCTTTTCTTTCTTCCTACAGCCACAACAACAACAACTAGCGCACAGATCAATCCTGTATTTGTTAATTCATGCTCGTTGTCGCGAGACGCTAGTTTGATTGATTGAATGTCCTTTATTGAATGGGAAGGCTCATGGCCATGGATGGGGATAAAGGGGAGTAGACATAATCTTCATTGTTTAGGTCGTCACTCGAATCACATTGCTCTAACCAGGCCAGTAAGCGAGCCATACTTGGCAGATATTATCTGTGTGTTAGCATCAGTTTCTAGAATGGAACGGTAGTTCAGGCGGTAGGGTTCGATCTCGGGGGGTCCAGTAGAAAAAGCAGGGCAATCCCAAAGTAAATGAGATATGCCGCCGCAGGTTAGAGTCGTACAGTGTTGGCACGTAATCATTTTCTCCGTATACTGACGCCAGCGGGCCATAATACGTGGCGTGTAAGCCGCATGGGCGATGAGCTTATTCAAAAATACTTCTTGACTTCTGGTGAGGTGGGTTCTTCTCGTAAAAGGTGGGTCTGGTGTGGCCACCTGCATGCGATGCTGACTCAGGCTACGAAGACTGGTCCGAGTATAGTGCATAAGGGCAAGAGAAGGGGTGAGTTGCCCGCCCAAGGTCGAATAAGGATGAAGCAAGGGGGGTGGGGAAGTAAATGTGGACATCCCACCTGCCAAGGCAGCCGCGGCGTGTGCCGCCGCATTGCCCCCTGATTCGTCCGAGTGACCTGGGGTCCAGTGAATAGCGACAGTTCTGGTCGCGAGTTGGTGGCGTTTAAGGAGGCGCTGTATAGCCGTAGCTGTTGCATCTTGTGAACCAGGAGTAGCGATTTCCTTGTAAGCTTCAAAGGAATCAGTAAGAATACGTATTGACACAGTTCCGGTGCAAGGCACTCCAGACAAGGCTCCCCAAATCGCGAGGAGTTCAGCGTGAAGAGGGGTACCTTGAGGTAGATGGCAGGCATAAGCGCCTGAAAGGGAAGGGTTGTCATCGCATACCCAGGCCATAGATGTGAATTCGCTTGTAATCGATGCGTCGGTGTATATGTCAGTCGTATCATGGATTAGCTCTTGTTTATTATTTTCTTTGTCAAGCAAGATGTGCCAAGATGTAACAGGTGCAGTGAAAAGTAAATGGAAGGTCGGACAGCGTGCCAAACCGTGTCGCAGCGCTTTCTAACGCCGGCTCTCGTAACTGATTAGCTCAGTCGCCAGGAAGAAGCGCGCGGTATCAGCAGACCTTTATCTGCAGCGTAACGGTGGTTACTTTCGGCGGCTGGAACGGATGCTTGTTGCTTTTCACATGCGACACCACGGATATTTCTGGCGCTACCTGCGGCGTGTTCGAAGTGCAATTCGCGCCGTTTGAAAAAGTTGGCAGCTTGCACGTGAGGCCATGGACCAGCCTGGCAGCGAGTCCTGCCACGACTGTTTGTTTCTAAACCGCGTTTACTTTTGCACCTTGCATTTTTTGTTCTTGTGAAAGTAAGTCAACGAAATTCTTACTATGAAGAAAAATAAAGAATCCCCTTGTTACGTTCGACGTGCTGAGCGTACGTTACTACCTGGCCAGGTAGCAATACATGCATTTCGCGTATTTTACCTCGTCATCTGTAACATAGAACACACAGACTAAACCAACATCGTGTCCTTTCGATTATTTTGTGCGTATTCGTTCTCACATATGCTAAGTTATATGCGCAACTAAATGAACGCAGCAACAAAAGCGAGCGCTGTTTATTGCTGGTTCTCATTTCATGAAGGGACACTGGAGAAGCCATGAAACCTAAAACCAAGAAGGAAAAACGCCCTGCGACACGCCGCACACTGCAAAAACATATCTAAACAGTTCTTGGCAGTGGTCGCTGCCTTGTATGCCCGAGGCCGCACGCGCGAGCTGCCAACTGTTTTCAAACAGCGCGAATCTGTCCTCAAACACGTCGCAGGTAGCACCAGAAAAATCCGTGGCGTCGCATGCGAAAAGCAACAATCCTCCCTTCGAGCCGCCGAAAGTGACTACCGTTACGCTGCAGATAAAGATCTGCTGATAGTGCGCGCTGCTTCCTGGCGACCGAGCTAATCATTTACGGGAGCCGGCGTTAGAAAGCGCTGCGACACAGTTTGCCACGCTGTCCGACCTTCCATTTACTTTTGACTGCACCTGTACCTCGAAGATTCCAGCTACTCGCGTATGTTTCTGCAATGTTCTAGGTTGCGCTAGTCACTGTTGGCGGCTTTATCTAGATGTTTCTTCGCCGCCTTTTAATTGAGCGTTGATTGGTGCGATGAGCATTCTTTGTTCGACGAGCGACGAGCACATTCGCTGATATCGCCTCCGCCGAGTTGTTGCTCAGTCCTTTTGCGAGCGCAAGTAAGCCCAATAAAGTTAAGGAGAGGGGGGAGGGGGGCGCAAGTGAGACCAGTAAAAGAGTTAGGGGCGGTGTATGTGTGTGTGTGTGTGGAGGGGGGGGGCGGTGATTTATATAACACTCTCAATTTCGCCCTCAGGTTTTAGAGCGTGACGTCAAATTGACGTGGCCTTGAGACGTCAACCATGGCGGACTACGAAATTGTCCAATTACCAGTGACTAGTAGCATGGCTGCGCCCCTGAAGCGCCCGTTTCGTGGTCAAGGCTGTTGCTACATCGTTGCCACGACCGTGACCGAGCTCGACAAAAAAACGTCTGCTAACGTTTTGTGAAACGGCGCAATGAATACGCAATAAATAAAATGAACAAAGTTTTACCTTTGCAAGGAACTATTCTTAAAACACAATAACATCAGGCAAAACTAGAAGAGTTCTTAGTTTTGCTATTAAACCTGCCTTACGTTGTCACGAGGGCACGCTGACAATGTCAAAGCGTGCACATGGTGACTTGCAAGGAAACAGCTGATTCCCTGGCTATTTGCTGCTTTTTGCGCGTCGTCTTGACTCGAGGTCCCGTGCGGATGTCATTAGTAGCCGAAAAGAAATTCACAGTGGCTTAGCTGTAGTTAAGCCTAGGAGATTGCGAAAGCAAGAAAGGTGAAGTGTCTCGAATGGAAGACGACACCACCTTGCCTTGTCAGATGGAAGGAAGGATGCACTAGGTGCGATCCTCCTGTGAGGGTACAAACCTCAACCTGCGACCATCATCATCCTACGGCTACCCCAGGCAAGGCCTCCCGCACCATAAGGAATGGTTTTTTTTTTTTTTGTTTCGGGGAGCGGGCTTTTCCCAGCCAAGGGGCTCATGCAATCCGGCCTGTTCCCACCGGGGCGGCGTCGCAGTGCACATACACCACGTCTACACCACCCCGGTGGGTCGAAGCCTGACTCGAGCAAGTCTTCTAATATCTCACTTCTAATTTTTCGTTTTCTTTATGAAGACCACCTTGGGGGTGTCCTCATTCTTCAAAACACTTCTTTCCCCCAAGTGGCGTCTCTCTCTCTCTCTAAGTGGAACCATAGTTCTTTTCTAATTTTGGCCTTCACTTCATGGAGGCTCGGAGTCTAGTTCGAGTAGGCCGCTTTGCAGCGGGCCAACCACACCTGATAGTTGACCTCTACCAGTTTCAAGACAAACTGCTTGCGCCCTTCCTTTGGAAGCGGGTTCAAGTAGCGCACGGTGGGGTATGGGATCCCGGGGAGGCCGAACATATCTCTCAGACGCTCTAGGAGTGCTGCGGGAATTAGGCAGTCAAGAAAGATGTGCTCCGCTGTCTCTCGGGCCAAGCAGAAGGGACACAGGTCAATAATTTCCCGACGTCGCAGGGACAAAGGCGCGCCGTCTGATTGGTAAGATGCCTCTTGCGAACCTCTCCATCAGGGAGACTAGACGTGCATCGAGGAAGTGGGCGGTTATGCACTGCCAACTGGGTCTTTCTGCGCGTAGCATGTAGCTTGATAGGTGGGCAGGGAGCGGAGGGGTGATCACATTGATAATATCCTTCAGGGGCATGGTTCGTGGGTCGCCGTCAGACGAGTTTTCCGCCAGGTACTCTACGTCCGTGGCTGCGGTTCGGCAAAATGATAGATGTGACCCTGCATGCGGAGGAGGAGGAGGAAACAACTTTATTTAACGCATTACATTAAGCGTTAAGAATGTCCTGGGCCAGGGTCACCAAGGCCAACTGATCTTGCAGCTGGTCAGAGGCTAACTAAGCCCGCCACGTTGGGGAAGAGGGTGTGGAAAGTGAGGAGATTGGAGGGCGACAGGGCATGAAAAGATGCAATGCCCAAAGTTTGCATAGTGTTCTGGGCAATTCGGGCATGCAGGGGAATATATGATTCTGTAGAAAAGATCGGGCAGGAGTAAGCAGTGTATTAGTTGTATGCGTCTAAGAATGCGGATTTGCATGGTAGTGAGAGATTTATCAGGAAGAGGAAGTGTACGGAGAGTTTCTCTAATGTTGTCGTAGTGAACGTTGATTTCTTTTTTGCAGTGAAGAGTAGTGTCCCACGTTGGTGGATAAGGCCAGGGAATCCCAGGCGCCCGGTGTTGAAGTTCGCGGGCGAGGCGATGCACTACCTCATTGCCTGGGATTCCAGCGTGACCAGGAATCCACCTCAGTGTTACAGTGTGGGGACGTAGTTTGGTAAGAGCTCTGTGTAGATCATCGTGTAGTTCTTCAGGAATGCGACCCGTGTGAATGGCGCGTATAGCTTGTATTGAATCAGTGTATATGGTATATCCTGAAGGGTTAGGGGGTGCATGTGCGAGGTCTTGAATACTGGTAACTATTGGTAGGGTCTCGAGAGCCGCTGTAGGAGGAGGATCTATGTAAGGACCGAGGGTATGCGTCACTACATCGCTACAGCTCTGAATTGAGTAAGCAGCCGCTCCGACGTTAGTTCGTGATGCATCTGTGTAGATGATCGTGGAATCTGTTGGGTGAACATGGTTGGAAACGCGAACGGAACGTCTGCCTGTGATAGTGTCGGGTGCAACGTTTTTTGGAATGGGGATTATTCTGAGGTTATCCGGGAGCGAAGAAGGAAGGGTAATTATAGGGAGGTCTATAGGTTTGAGTGCAACCTGCTGTAGTATCCAATGTCCTTGTTTGGGGCTAGAAAGACGTGCCATTTGCCGGTCGCGATGTTGTTGTATGAGGTCTCCCAGGGGCAAGAACAGCCCCGTAGAGTATAGGCGCTCCGTGGACGTATGTACAGGAACGTTCAGGGCGCCCTTGTACAATATGTGAAGCACATCCTCAATCTGATGTCTTTGGCGACAAGTTAGTGTAAGGTAAGGAATCGTATATAAAATTTTGCTAAGTGCTAATGCGTGGACAAGCTGCCTGACTTGACCCTCGCTTAGCCCGGCGTGCTTATTGACTATGCGGCGAACTAGATGCGTAAGCTGATTGCAAACTTTAACGGTTGTAGATACATTGGCCTGATTGGTTGACTCATGGATACGAAGTCCGAGGATCCGGCAGGATGATACACGAGGGATGGGGTGACCTGCCATTGTGAGATTGATCAGCTGGTTATGTTGGCGTTGATGCCGAGTTTTTGCAATCAGCAGCAATTCGGATTTTTCAGTTGCGGGAGATAGCCCTACTTTATCAAGGTAACTAACGACTGCATCGATACCTTGCTGTAGGGTCTCCTCTACTGCTCCAGGATACCCAGAAGTGCACCAAAGAGTAAGGTCGTCTGCATAGAATGTGTGTTTTAGGTTTGGGATAGACGCTAAAATACGAGATAGAGGAGCCATTCTAAGGTTAAAAAGGGTGGGTGACAGAATAGCGCTCTGAGGAGTACCACGTGTGAGGGGGAAAGGATCAGATATCGAATCGGGAAGACGGAACTTGGCCATACGGTCGCGGAGAAATGCTGTGAGGTAGCCATACACCTTTGGACCACAGCCAGTAGAGGCAAGGATGTTTAATAGAGGGTGTTGGGGTGTAGGGCCTTCTCAGTGAATGTTCGCAGCCGTGTAGATAGTTTTGTTTTCACTTGTGGTGGTGATTTTAATATTGACATCATGGACGAAAATAACAGTTATGATTTTGATGCTAGGCTGCTTTCAGCCGGTTACAAAAATGTTATTGCCACTTCAACACGTATTACTCCTTTCACCTCATCAACGCTTGATCTTCTTATCACTAATCTAAATACAGATATCCTCAGTGCGGGTACTATTTCATCCGACATAAGCGATCACTGCCCTGTCTTCATGACTTTTCCAGGCCCTAGCAAAAAGCACTTGTCCCAGGAATTTACTTACCAACATATTTCCGAAAGTGCGTTAGAATCTTTCAAACATGAAATTACTGCGCATGACTGGAAATCTATATTGGAACTCAGTGATGCTAACTCAGCCTACTCGGCATTTCTTGAAGCCTTTCTTCTTATCTACAATAAACATTTCCATTTTAAGAAAGCAAGACGATCGCGGAAAACTAGGAAACCTTGGGTGACCTCAGAACATGCCAAGCGTATCAAAGAAAAGAACAGCCTTTGTCACGCTTTTCTTCGTTCGCGATGCGAGGAAAAGCTCAAGGAATTTAAGACTGTGCGGAATAAACTACATGCAACACTAAAACAGGCAAAACGTTTGTACTACAAAATCTCTTCGCTGAAACTATCGCTAATAACCCACCTGCCGTATGGAATATTGTCAATGAAATTCTTGGCCGAAGAAGGAAGACCGCATCACCACAAACAGTAATTAATGATGGCGTAGAGCTGCCTGGTGTTCAACTTGCGGATCACTTCAACCGGCACTTTGCTAACATTGTCTCAGCAAGTAATTTAGGCCCTCCAAGAATGAACACCCTGAACTACAGTATCTCACAAAGTTTGTTTCTTGAACCGACTGACACCGAGCAGGTCTACCACACTTTCTTTAACATGAAAAATTCTAAAGCGCTAGATCTTAATAATATACAACTAAGACCAGTCAAATTTGTAATAGAATGCATTGCTCCTGTTTTAGCCCACATTTTTAACTTGGATCTTGAACTGGGAATTTTTCCAAATGCGATGAAAAAGGCTAGAATTACTGCGGTGCACAAAAGGGGGTGATGTATATGTCGTGAATAATTATCTGCCAATATCTATCATCTCGATTTTTTTTAAAGGACTGGAAAAGGCTATTTTTCATAGACTTAATACATTCTTAGAGAAAAATGATATAATAACTGACTGCCAGTATGGGTTTAGGAAGGGACGATCGACGGAAATAGCCCTGCTTTCGCTAACAGAACAGATAGTTCAAAATATAGATGCTGCTCTTTTTACTCTAGGTCTGTTCATCGATTTCAGCAAAGCATTTGACTCCGTTAATCATAGTATTTTGACAGGTAAGCTATCACAATACGGAATAAGGGGACAGCCCCTCAATTTAATTGCGTCATATCTGAAAGACAGAGCCCAATGCGTCCGTATAAATAATATTAAGTCATCTTTATTGCCTCTACATTGTGGAGTACCGCAGGGTAGTATCCTCGGCCCACTATTATTCAACTTATACATAAATGATATAGTACACATTACCAAGTCAGCTAACTGGTTTATATATGCTGATGATAGTAGCCTCCTCTTTGCCGGTAAAGATCCAAATGACTTGGTTATTCAGTGCAACGAAACTCTTAATAAACTTGCATGGTGGTCCCAGTCAAACCGCATTGTAATTAATCCTACAAAGACGAAATGTTTACTGTTTAGGCCCCGCAATAAAACATTCACACTTCAAAATTCAATCAGCTTTATTAATGATCGCATCACAATAATAGATGAGCACAAGGTTTTGGGCATTACACTAAACTGTCATCTAAGCTGGGATCACCACATTAACAATATGTGCAAAAAGCTCTCAGTGGTAGCAGGCACCCTGTCCTGCTGCAGAAATATACTTCCAGAACAAGTTAAACTGCAGTTATATCATGCTCTATTTGCAACTCACGTAAACTACTGTACTCTTGTTTGGAGCACAACAACAAAACGCAATATTAATAAAATCAACGTGCTTCAAAAAAAAAAAAAGTCTTGCGCTATGTTGCGAACGTTGGCGTATACATAACTACAAAAGACATATTTCCGAAGTATGACATTATCCGAATCACACAGTTATGAATTTAAATTGTTAAACCAACTCTACTTCTCTTATGCAGAATCTGTCAATTTTATTAAGCTTGTTGCATCATTACAACCCCGGATAACGGATGTATGCATTAGAAACCTTCCTCACTGGTTAGTTCCCAATTTCCGCACTGAATACAAACTTCAGTCATTAAAACATAGTTTACCATCCCATCTCAACAAATACCATAGGGAGGAGGAGGAAATAAACTTTATTTAACGCATTACATTAAGCGTTAAGAATGTCCTGGGCCAGGGTCACCAAGGCCAACTGATCTTGCAGCTGGTCAGAGGCTAACCAAGCCCGCCACGTTGGGGGAGGAGGGTGTGGAAAGTGATGAGTTGGAGGGCGACAGGGCATGAAAAGATGCAGTGCTCCAAGTTTGCATAGTGTTCTGGGCAATTCGGGCATGCAGGGGAATATATGATTCTGTAGAAAAGATCGGGCAGGAGTAAGCAGTGTATTTAGTTGTATGCGCCTAAGAATGCGGATTTGCGTGGTAGTGAGAGATTTATCAGGAAGAGGAAGTGTACGGAGAGTTTCTCTAATGTTGTCGTAGTGAACGTTGATTTCTTTTTTGTAGTGAAGAGTAGTGTCCCACGTTGGTGGATAAGGCCAGGGAATCCCAGGCGCCCGGTGTTGAAGTTCGCGGGCAAGGCGATGCACTACCTCATTGTCTGGGATTCCAGCGTGACCAGGAATCCACCTCAGTGTTACAGTGTGGGGACGTAGTTTGGTAAGAGCTCTGTGTAGATCATCGTGTAGTTCTTCAGGAATGCGACCCGTGTGAATGGCGCGTATAGCTTGTATTGAATCAGTGTATATGGTATATCCTGAAGGGTTAGGGGGTGCTTGTGCGAGGTCTTGAATACTGGTAACTATTGGTAGGGTCTCGAGAGTCGCTGTAGGAGGAAGATCTATGTAAGGACCGAGGGTATGCGTCACTACATCGCTACAGCTCTGAATTAAGTAAGCAGCCGCTCCGACGTTAGTTCGTGATGCATCTGTGTAGATGATCGTGGAATCTGTTGGGTGAACATGGTTGGAAACGCGAGCGGAACGTCTGCCTGTGTTAGTGTCGGGTGCAACGTTTTCTGGAATGGGGATTATTCTGAGGTTATCCGGGAGCGAAGAAGGAAGGGTAATTATAGGGACGCTATAGGTTTGAGTGCAACCTGCTGTAGTATCAAATGTCCTTGTTTGGTGCTAGAAAGACGTGCCATTTGCCGGTCGCGATGTTGTTGTATGAGGTCTCCCAGGGGCAAGAACAGCCCCGTAGAGTATAGGCGCTCCGTGGACGTATGTACAGGGACGTTAAGGGCGGCCTTGTACAATATGTGAAGCACATCCTCAATCTGATGTCTTTGGCGACAAGTTAGTGTAAGGTAAGGAATCGTATATAACATTTTGCTAAGTGCTAATGCGTGGACAAGCTGCCTGACTTGACCCTCGCGTAGCCCGGCATGCTTATTGACTATGCGGTGAGCTAGATGCGTAAGCTGATTTCAAACTTTAACGATTGTAGATACATTGGCCTGATTGGTTGACTCATGGATATGAAGTCCGAGGATCCGGCAGGATGATACACGAGGGATGGGGTGACCTGCCATTGTGAGATTGATCAGCTGGTTATGTTGGCGTTGATAGCGAGTTTTTGCAATCAGCAGCAATTCGATTTTTCAGTTGCGGGAGATAGCCCTACTTTATCAAGGTAACTAACGACTGCATCGATACCTTGCTGTAGGGTCTCCTCTACTGCTCCAGGAGACCCAGAAGTGCACCAAAGAGTAAGGTCGTCTGCATAGAATGTGTGTTTTAGGTTTGGGATAGACGCTAAAATACGAGATAGAGGAGCCATTCCAAGGTTAAAAAGGGTGGGTGACAGAATAGCGCTCTGAGGAGTACCACGTGTGAGGGGGAAAGGATCAGATATCGAATCGGGGAGACGGAACTTGGCCGTACGGTCGCGGAGAAATGCTGTGAGGTAGCCATACATCTTTGGACCACAGCCAGTAGAGGCAAGGATGTTTAATAGAGGATCGTGGGCAAGGTTATCAAAGGCTTTTCGCACATCAAGGGCCACTATGGCTTGGATCTGGGAAGTGGGCGGAGGATCAAATTCGTGCATGAGGAGAAAAAATAGGTCCTGAGTAGACACACCTTTTCGGAAGCCAATTTGTTGAGGGGGAAAGAATTCTACGGATTCAAGATGAGTCTCGAGCCGATTGAGCACCATCCGCTCCATGGTTTTTCCCAGGCATGATGTTAAAGAAACTGGGCGGAGGTTTCGAAGCGCAGTTTTTTTGCCTGGCTTTGGAAGTAGAATTATAAGTGATTGTTTCCAAGATGCTGGGAGTGTGCTTTCTTCCCAATGTAAGTTTATAATGCTCAGAAAATGTTATTTGTCCTTGTCAGAGAGATTTCGAATGAGTGAGTATGTAATCTGGTCTTCACCTGGGACTGACTTCCGCTTTAGCTGTTCTAGCGCCCAGTCGAGATCCCAGAGGGTAAACGGCTGATCGAGTTCTACATTGGAAGCACCAGTGTACGGAGTATAAAGGCTGGGTAGGGGAGGAGGAATGTAGAGATCGCGGTGGTGGGCTGTTAAGGCATCCGCGCCTAGTTGAGAATAGTGCTTCTCGAGAGTGGGAACAGGCGCCGGTTGAGGCCCGAGTAGTTCTCTGAGTAAATGCCAGGTTCTTTTTTGATTTAGTGTGCCGTTAATGGTGTTACAAATTTTGTTCCATTGATTGGTGTCAAGTGTAACGCAGTGTTCTTTAACCTGTCGCGTAAATTCGGTGACTCGGTCGGAGAGGCGAGCATTGTTGGGCTGAGTGCGAAGAGTGCGCAAGAGTCGTTTCCGCCTCTTCCAGATGCGTACAAGGTAAGGGTCCGGATTATCTGACGGGGCTGAAGTGGAACTCTCCTGCGTAGCTTGTTTCTGAGCATGTTTGAGTGCTTTTGTCCAGCTCTGAAGACTGCCAGTAGTATGAGAGGTGTCGCGTATAGTGCGAAAGGAATTTTACGTTTACGCGGACGGGTACGGCTAAGGACAGTGATGTTAATAATGTAATGGTCGCTGAGCAATTTTTCATCTGTAACTTGCCAGGTGACCTCTCGCAGTCCGCGGCCCACTGTGAGGTCTGGCATGGTGGATTGTTGGTTCCTGTAACCTTCGCGGTAATGGAGTTTGGGGTGTTATAAACAGTTAATTGAGCTCCGTTTAATGCGTCGTTGAGTATACGGCCAGGTCGGAAGGTGTGTGGGTAACCCCAGATAACGTGCGGGGCATTAAAATCCCCACCTATCAAGAAGTAGGAGTCTCGAAACAATCTTGAAGTAAAGTGCATTAGCGGTTTGAAAAGCGTGTACTCTGTAGGAGGATTATAAAAATTTAGAATGGATAAAGGGCGAGATAAGTGATCAGAATACAGTGTAAATGCAATAAGGTGACGTTCAAGACCACTGGGGACTTCAATGGCCTCAAATCGGATGTCCCGACGAATATAAGTGCTCACTAATGGGGCACAGTCGCTGTCATGCGCTGCATGCAGGGCACGGTAGCCCGGAATACTTTTACGAGCACGCGATTCTTGAATGAGACTGACGTGGGGCTGCGAGGGTAAAGTCAGGAGCCATTGGATAAAGAGTGTTCGATTGGTACGCAGGTTTCTGCTATTCCACTGTACAAAGTGTATGTGATTGTTCCCTGCCATTCTTAAGCTACGTTAGCGCGCTTCTCGGGAGGGACAGAAGAGGATGCAGCAGTTGCTTCAGGGGATGTAGATGGACGGGGCCGTTTAAGAGAATGATTTAGGAAATCCATGCGTTCGTCATCCTGCAAGAGATTGTTAAGGAGGGTATGCATGAGTTCGAATGCTTGGCGAATGGCGGAAATTTCTTCTGCAAGGTACCAGATAATAGGGTCATTTCGATCTTTTATGTGGCGCATATAATTCTCAGATGTGATAACCGGTGTGGAATCGGAAGATGTATAAGAGAAAGGTTTGGGAGGGGAAATGGGAAGTGGCGGGCTCGGCTTACCCGGTGGTGGGAGCGTAGCTGGCTTGAGAAGCGGACGTGGGACAGCTGGCAGTTCTTGAACTTCTTGATGCCAGACATTGGTCCGAGGGGGTGGTGCCGTCTCTTGATTTGCCTGTGACAGAGGGGGAAGTCCTCGCGAGTCGGAGGATGATGGGGTGGCTTATTCTTCTTGCCAGGGTGACCAGACATTGTTTGTCGCGTAGTCAATAGTCGCTTTGTAGTGGGACGCTGGGAATTAGATGGCTTTTTCTGTTCTTGGACAGAAGGTTCCAGCTGTTCCCTGAGACTCTTCCTTCGGTCATATGCAGCCTTGTGGCTCTTTTGGTCTTGTTGTTTCTGTACAGGGCAGGTGAGGTCAAAAGTTGGGTAGGTTCCACCGCAGTGGAAGCAATAGGCGGAGCAAAGATGTGGTTCATCTTGTTGGCTGAGCTGGGCTGAGCAGGTGGGGCAGCGTTGATATATCGGAGGGTGAGGGCAGTTTAGCAGCCGATGACCATATTCACGGCACCTGCTGCACTTCAAAGCATTTGGTCTTTCAGGCTTGCATCTGTACAAGACGCGGCGGAACAGAATTTGTCGAGGTACATGGGTGCCTTCAAAAGTTATTAATACGGACTCGGTCTGTCCCATCATACGAGCGGACAGGATCGTCGCATGCCACGATTCAATGCTTTCTAAAAGTTCGGCTTCTGAAAGACCTTTCTCGATTCCATGAATTACGGCCCGGCACGATGCCGCCGGGGCCGTCATGTAAGATTGGATGTTATGAGTTTTGGCTCGGATGGATAACGAGGAAAGTGCTGCTACCTTTCGGGCGGTCAATTCGTTGGAGGTCTTCAGAAGGATGACATTCTGGTGGTATTTGATTTGTAGAGTCAGAGCCTGTCGCTCATGTGGCGCCAAGCGTGCTGCTGAGGAAATTTCTTGAAGAATTTCGTAGGGTTTAACCTGGGAGATATTGAGCGTACTTGGTGCCCTGATTACGACAGTTTTCAACGTTGAGAAATGTGTCGCCGGAATCTTTTGTTTGCCTTTCCTCTTTGGGGTAATCCAGTCAGACGCATCGAAATCTTCAGAGGTATGAGCGCGTTCTTCTCTGGCGTCTGAGGCATTGGCGCGTGCTTCGGCAGCGTGGGCACGTGTTTCTCCAGGAAATTCATCGACGGCACGTGACGGCGGCGGTGCCGTTGCCATGGTAACACAATCGATATCCGTGGCAAGGTTTAGCGAGCCTCGGGCATCATCGGAACCTATATATGGTCAGTTCTTAGCCAAAAAGCTATCAAATTCAGCACATGAGGAGTCAGAATGATCCCAGGTACTTGCTAATGACGTGAGTTGGGCGATGGAGGTCCCAGGGTTGATGGTCTGGAAAAAAGACGGTAAATTCCGGAGCTCGATGTTCCGCCGTCTTTCCTAGGCGACGCCACCTAGCGGGCACAAATACCCTAAACAGGCGTTTTCATCTAAGAAAGAACTAAAAATATTATTTTGTAATCTGTGCTAAAATAATACGCATCACTTTAATCTTCTCGAACTTTCTGTTTATGTGCCTTGTCTAGGTAAGACGATGTAGTTGTTAGTTTTGGTTTATGATGTGCTTCTGCATTACAACAGTTTCTATTTCATATGCATCTGCGTTTGGCACTAACTAGGCTTGTACATATTTTTGCGGTTTTGAGAGTGGATTGCTTTTATTATTGTTTATGTAAACTGAAAACTCCGTCGACTCCTGTCTTGTACTTTGGCCCCTGGGCCGTCGTTAAGTTGCTGAGTGCAACTTTTAGCCCAAGGGCCATTCAGAGTTGCTTTGTAACTGCTCTGAAAAAATGAATGAAATGAATTGAATAGTACGAAGCCATCGTTTTTTTAGCGGCATGTCGCATTCGACGGCTCTGAATGTCCATTTGACAGGCGATTGCCTCGATGCGCGCGCCCTCGAAGGGTGGAGACAACTCCGCCATATTTTGGCCCACCCTTCTCATAGCGCTTCAGGAGCGTTCCTGTTATCTGCAATCCCAATCTTGAACGCGCGCCAAGGAACGCCACGCGACAGGAGCGATGGCGTACCATCCAAACGCACACTTCTCGGAGAAAGTGTGAGATACTGCGTCTTTCCTCCAGAAGTCTCATCTTGTCTAGAGTTCCTGCCATCTGCAAACCCAAACTTGAACGCGCGCCAAGGAACGCCACGAGACAGCCGCCGCAAAAGCGGGACACACTTGGGTGGGCTCAAATATGGAGGCGTAGAGGTGGCACTGACCCTTTCAAAGAATGTTCCCACCATCCGGAGCGGCGGAGGGGGGCGCGCGCATCGAGGCGCCCTACCACCTTTTAGACGACAGCGCAACTAGTGGGAGAAGCGTGAAATGCCCGGCGTGGCTACGAGCCACGCTACGCTGAAGAGCCGACTTGGTAGCCCAGCTCTCGCGCTGGTATGACGTCAGAAGTCACGTGGTGTAAAGCGTAACTACCGGACCACGCTACGCTGAAGGCGCGAAACCTGGCGTAGTATTGCTTTCGCAATAAAAATCCGATTGAAGGCTGTGAAGGCTACGAACCTGCAGTGATCAACTTGGTTAATGCGCTTGGCATGAAAATCAATAAAGACAACTTGCTCATGTTCGTTTTGTCCATCGGTGCTTGCTATCGATGGCAAGAGCCATGCGTGGGAGGTACGTGATGAGCATTTTTGTTTCTCTGGAATGTACAAGACGACTATGAAGGCTACGAACAGAGGAAAGCTGGAAAGTGCAGTAAAGCAGGTGGCAGCTGCTACGCAAGAGCTATCAGCCGCATCTGTGCAGAACGAGGAACGAAAGCCAACATGATGACCCGTCACCACGGACTCCTCGAGCAAACAGTGGACGCTGCCCACACCGGGCTTGTTTCTTGATATTTCGCTGCTATTTCTGCTGCACCGTACCGTTCATATCCAGTTCATTATCATCAGCCTGATTATACCCACTGCAGGGCGAAGGCCTCTCCCATATTTCTCCACTTAATCCGGTTCAGTGCTAGCTGCATCCACTTGACCCCTGCGAACTTCTTAATCTCATCCGCCCACCTAACTTTTTGCCGCCCCCTGCTACGATTTCCTTCCCTTGGAATCCAGTTTGTTACCCTCAGCGACCATCGGTTATCCTCTCTTCGCACTACATGTCCTGCCTATGTCCATCTCTTCTTCTTAATTTCTACTAGAATGTCGGTAACTTGAGTTGTTTCTCTGACCCACTCTGCACGCTTTCTATCTCTTAATGTTACCCCTACCATTTTTCGTTCCATAGCCCTCTGGGTTGTCCTCAGCTTAAGTAGAACTCTCTTGGTTAGCCTCCACGTTTCAGCCCCATAGGTGAGTACAGGCAAGATGCAACTGTTGTGTACTTTCCTCTTGAGCGATACCGGTAAGCTGCTAGTCATAATCTGCGAGTGCCTGCCAAATGCGCTCCATCCCAATCTTATTCTTCTTGTTATTTCCTTTTCATGGTCCGGATCTGCGGTTACTACATGTCCTAAGTAGACATATTCGCCTACTACTTCCAGTATTTCGCTACCTAATGTAAACTGCTGTTCCTTCCCGAGGCTGTTGAACATTACCTTAGTCTTCTGCATATTGATTTTCAAGCCTACCTTTCTACTTTTCCTGTCTAGGTCATCAATCATTATTTGCAGTTCATCCCCCGAGTTGCTTAGCAAAGCAATGTCATCAGCAAATCGCAGATTACTGGGGTATTCTCCATCTACCCTTATCCCTAGCTGCTCCCATTCCAAGTCTCTGAATACTTCCTCTAAACAAGCCGTGAATAGTACTTGGGAGATTGTGTCTCCTAGCCTAACACCATTCTTTATGGGAATTTGTTACTATCTTTATGCAGAACTATAGTTGCTGTGCAGCCACTACATATATCTTCCAGCAATTTCACGTACGGCTCGTCTAGCCCGTGATTTCACAATGCCTTCATCACCGCCGAGGTTTCAACTGAGTCAAATGCTTTTTCGTAATCAATGAATGCTATGTATAAGGGCTGGTTATATTCCGAGCATTTTTCTATCACCTGATTGATGGTACGGATATGATCGATAGTAGAGTACTGTTTCCGAAACCCTGCTTGATCCTTTGCTTGATTGCAGTCTAAGGTTGTCCTGATTCTATTAGCGATTACCTTAGTAAATACCTTATACGTAACAGACAGTAAGCTGATTGGTCTGTAATTTTTAAGGTCCTTAGAGCCCCCTTTTTTGTGAATGAGGATAATGTTTGCATTCTTCCATGATTCCGGTACCGTCGATGACACCAGGCACTTCGTATACAGGGTGGCCAGTTTTTCTAGCACGATATCCCACCCGTCCTTCAGCAAATCTGTAGTTATCTGATCCTCTCCAGCTGATTTCCCCCTTTTCATAGTTTCTAGTAATTTCTTGACCTTGTCCTTCGTCACTGGTGGAACGTCTGACTGTTTTTCCCTACCGCCAATCTCATTACGGTCCTGACTACTTTGGCTACTGTAGAGATCTGTATAAAGCTCCTCGGCTACTTTGACTATGTTTTCCATATTAGTGATGACGTTGCCCACCTTGTCCCTTATCGCATACATCTTGTTTTTGCCTATACCCAATTTTTTCTTTACCGCTTTAAGGCTTCCCCCGTTCTTTACAGGATGCTCAATTTTCTCCATGTTATACTTCCTTATATCGGCCACCTTGCGCTTATTGATTAGCTTTGATATCTCGGCCAATTCGATCTGGTCTGTCGGATTGGAAGCTTTCATACTCTGGCATTTCTTAATCAAATTTTTCGTCTCCTTAGACAGCTTACCGGTATCCTCTCTAACTATCCTACCGCCTACTTCTACCGCGCACTCAGTGATGATATCTCTGAAATTATTGTTCCTTGCCTCTAGGGTAATTTCGTCATCCTCAGTTAGAGCTGAATACCTATTCTGTAGCGAGATCCTGAACTTTTCTGCCCTCCCCCTTGCCGCTAATTCGTTGATGGGTTTCTTTCTTACTAATCTGTTGCGTTCCTTCTTCAGATTTGGGCTAATTCGGGACCTCACCATCCTGTGGTCACTGCATCGCACTTTCCCGATTACCTCTACATCTTGCATAATGGCGGGGGTTGAACACATTATGAAGTCGATTTCATTTTTAGTCTCTCCGTTAGGACTTTTCCATATCCATTTCCGGTTCTTCCGTTTGCTGAAGAAGGTATTCATTATCCGTAAGTTATAGCGCTCTGCAAACTCAACTAGTAACTCCCCCCTGCTATTCCTAGAACCAATGCCATAGTCACCTACTGCCTTGTCTCCTGCTGTTTTTTCCCTACCTTGGCATTGAAGTCGCCCATTAGTACAGTACACTTAGTCTTTACTTTTCGCATTGCCGATTCTACATCTTCATAGAAGCTTTCAACTGTCTGGTCATCATAACTACATGTAGGTGCATAGGCCTGTACAACCTTCAGTTTATACCGCTTATTAAGCCTAATTACGATGCCTGCAACCCTCTCATTAATACTATGGAATTCATCTATATTACCCGCTATATATTTATTGACAAGGAAACCTACTCCTAGTTGTCGCCTCTCTGGTAAACCTCGATAACACAGTACATGCCCCTCCTTCAGTACAGTATATGCCTCATTCGGCCTCCTAACCTCACTAAGCCCTATGACATCCCATTTCATGCCCTCTAGTTCCTCTAACAGCACTGCTAAACTAGCTTCACTAGCAAAGGGTTCTAGCATTAAACGTTGCCAGGGCCAATTTCAAATGGCGGCCTGTCCAGCGGAGCCAGGCTTTCTTATCACCCCCTGCTGCGTCACAGGTCTGACCGCCGCCGTGGTCAGTTGTTCCGCAGCCGCTGGTGACTGAGGGCAAGGGTTTTATGGAGCTTATCATAGGAGGTTGCGGCCAATTACTGCACCATTGTGGCCAACTCCTGTTCTGGTGAGGGAATACGTTGCCGGAGGTGCCCACCGGCATCAGGTCGCACCCCAACCTGTGTATGCAATTCCATCGACACGCGGATTTTTTTTTTTTTTTTCATCCGGTGGAGAATTGCGCGGCACCGGGATTTGAGCCCCGGTCCTCTTGCATGCGAGGCGGATGTTCTACCGCTACGCCACCGCTGCACTCATATCCAGTTACTGATGTTGATTGTTTAGCCTGGGTCAGAGGCAGAAGCCCTGTTGTTTATGCTCCGTTTAGTTCTTCACAGAGACTCACTTTATTCAGCAAATTAGTTATATTGTGAGCCTTCCACGGATCTTTTTTCTTTTGTACATACCATCGTCATCGTCCCGCGGCGCCGGCTCCAGCACGTGCCTGGGTTCACCATCAGATCAAAAACGCTTACACGGCATACCTTGCCTTGCCATCACAACTTTGGCGTCTCGACCTGGCCTTCTTTCACAATATTCACATGTTTGGTTGCATGTAGTGACAGTTGCATGCATTCAGCAATAAGTTCTATTGTCATACCGCCTCACCAATACAACTGCGATATTTGCACTTATTTTTCTGTCTGCGAATTTTATCGAGTCTTTAAGCAATCAATGTGGGCACCGCAGTCTGCAGTATTCATTATGCATTAAGTTGTACAGCAGTCTCCCTGCAGCTGCTTTAGCAGTAGTATACCACCCTACTGGCATTATCACCTGTGATAGGTAAGCATATTATACACACAAAATGTTTTCTGGTCCGCTAGCTTCGATATGAAAGGGAACACAAATACAAATAATTTTATTTTGCATCAACACTGATTATACAATACTCGTGATGCTACAGGGTGCTAACAAAAAACCTGCGATGGCTTGACAAAGGCTAGCACCTAGCTTACAGAGCAATACAGAAGTGCACAAAAACGCAAAAAAAAAAAACAAACAAGGAAAAGCCATTATGAGCATACCGACGGCTTTTATATATACAAATGTACATTCAGATGATAGCACTAATTTTAGGTGGTACAGAATTGCACGTGTTAACGATATTTTTACGACGGGGGTTTGACGTCGGAGCACTCAACAAAAGGTTGAGAGGGCAGGAAACTGCGCTGGTCAACGGCTGTGAGTCCAGCAAGGGCACGACAGTCTCCTCGTCTTTCTCAGCGTCCTTTTTCCTGTCTTTGTTCCATGTGTTTCCTTTTCTTCAGGATTGCTACATTTCCCACGGGACAGCCGAAGCCCCCCTGGGCGAGGGAGTTAGTCGTTTTCACGGGATTGACACGGCTTCATCCGGGCGACATGACTGAGCGAGGACCAGTTGCGGTCATGCGTGCGATTTCATAATTCAGGTCACTGACGCGGTCGAGAACAACGTAAGGGCCAGCGTAATGCGCCAACATTTTCTGGTCTAAACCACGTTTCCGAAGAGGTCGCCAAAGCCACACTTAGTCTCCAGGTGCGTAAGACACATGGCGATGCTGTCTGTCGTACCGAGCTTTGGAACGCTCTTGCGAAGCCAGAATTCGCAAACGGGCGAGACGGCGAGCTTCTTCGGCCCGATAAAGAGTTTCGGCGATGCAAGGTTCGTCATGGACGGAATAGGGAAGAATGGCGTCGAGAGAGTGCCGAGGATCACGGGCATAGAGAAGAAAAAACGGGCTGTGGCCAGTCGTCTCATGTGTTGCAGTGTTGAAGGCAAACGTTATAAACGGCAGTATTATATATCCTAGTTCTTGCGGTCTGATCCAATGTACATAGAGAGGATGTTGACGAATGTGTGGTTGGTGCGCTCCGTCAAACCGTTGGTTTGAAGGTGGTATGGTGTGGATTGTCGAAAGTGTGACGAGCACAAACGGAGAAGCTCTTCCGTAAACTGCCGACCTCGATCAGATGATTACTCGCGGAGGTCCATGGCGCAGGATGACGGAATGCAGCAAGAACATGGACACGTGGTTAGGGGTGGCTGAAGGAATTGAGCGGCCGTTTCGCAGTAACGGGTGAGGTAGTCGGCACACACCCCGATCCAGTGGAAGATCGGAAGATTTCGGGAAGGGACTCATGAGGTCAATTCCAACTTTCTCAAATGCACCATGTGGTGGAGGCACAGGATGCAGCAGGCCCTGTGGCGTGGACGTAGGACGTTTGTATCGTCGGCACTCAGAGCAGCTCGCCGCACATCGCTCAGTCGTCTGGCGCATCTTCGGGCAATAAAACCGGTCGCGGGCACGGTGGAGGGTTCGTGCAGAGCCCAGGTGACCAAAAGTGGAGTCGTCGTGCATGGCACGCAGAATGCACGAGTGGTAACTCTCGGGAACCACAAGTAGAAAACTCGTGCCGGTGCTGGAGTAAGCCTTTTTGTACAGAAAGCCATCACGGAGACAGAATGGGCTGGGAGCTGTGGAATCGCGCGCCGCCGCAAGCAGTGGCTCGAGGCTTATGTCGGTGTCTTGTGCAGTCCGCAGAGCCGAGGCATCAGAAAACGTGGGAACGACGGAGGAGATGTAGTGATCGAAGTCAGCAGAGTCGCATTCCGTCGTAGAAAGGGGGAGACGTGAAAGACAGTCTGCAGCGTCATGTTTACGGCCACTCTTGTACGAAACAGTGAAGTCGTACTCCTGCAGACGAAGGGCCCAGCGTGTCAGACGACCAGATGGATCACTAAGGTTGACGAGGCAACACAGGGCATGATGGTCTGTCACAACCGTGAAATGGCGTCCATATAGGTAGCACCGAAACCGCTGAACAGCGAAAACTACAATGAGGCCCTCTTGCTCCGTAACAGTGTAGTTACGCTCAGGTTTGCTGAGGGAACGGCTTGCATACGCAAGCATGCAAGCCGTATGCAAGCCGCATGTATGCTTGCCATTGCGTTACATTCAAAACAATCAGTCAAGTGTAAAAAAAACAAAGTAGTAAAAGCGAAAAAAGAGCAAAAACAGTAAATGAGAAAAAACAGCCACGATGGAAGGAAGTAGAAAATAAAAGAGAGCAAATAGAAAAAAAAATCAGTGAACAACCGGCTGCGGCGGTCGCGTTTCCGTTGGAGTCAAAAAGCAAGGCGCCCGTGTGCTGTGCGATGTCAGTGCACGATAAAGAACCCCAGGTGGTCGAAATTTCCGGAGTTCTCCCCTACGGCGTCTCTCATAGCCTGAGTCGCTTTGGGACAATAAACCCCACAAACCAAACCAAACCAAACCAAATGAGGGAAAAAGCGGCAAATTAGTGCAAACAGTTGCATAAAATGCTTTCGGCTTATTGCATTCAAAGGGATCTAAGTCCCTCCAATAATTTTTTTTTTTTTGCCCTCCTATAGCAGCTAAAGCTCCTTGTTTAATGTCATTACCTTACTGAAAAACAAAGAGAACCTCAGCATAAACATGCGCAGACTTCTATCAGTGTTTGTACTCTGATAATTGAGCTGTTCACTCGCCATGCGGACAGTTACGTGCACTGTGAACACGAGCCATTTCATGAGAACGTCAAATACGCAGCCTGCAGTGTCCAGGCGGTGCTGAAATTGTTGCGCTGCCATTAGCAGTTTTGGCGCAGATAAATGCGAGTCTACATTTTGAACAATTACAGTCGGGCTGATAAGATTCCTTTTCAAGTGCTCTCGACGTGCCCCAGTTCGCTAACGCCTGCCACGTGTGGCTTCGCTGAGCACGGCAGCTGACGCCTACAAGAGCAAGCAGACGGCGGCAAAAAGAAATGCGGGTACACTAAAAATGTGCTTGCTCCTGTCGCTATGCAATATGTGCTACGGCGCTAGACTCTGCAAACTTCAGTGCAAGTCGCCTGTGCATATTCGTCAGGCCAATTTATCATTCTTCATGTTGACAACGGCTCACTTTTCACGTTATACGGCCGTCTCTTAAACTCATTCGAGCCTATTTCTATGACTTGGACGCTCACACAAATTTATTTCGTTATATCTGAAGCTCGTTGTAAGTGGATCTGCCCTATTTCGCATCAAAAAATGTAAAGTTTGACAAAAATGCTGTTTGTTTCTTTAAAGCATTCCATAGGGACGCCTGTTTCTTCGAAACACACATTATTTGGCCGCTTTTTAGGCTCTCAAGCATGCCCCTACGCTCCTAGACCAGGCGCTTTCTGGGGACCAGCTTTTTTAATAACGTGATAGTAGCGATAGCGATTGAGGCGTTCGCCGGATCTGATTAACGGCATATGCTCATAATACATTTACAGTCAGTGTCAAAGTTGAATTCTTTTATTTTAACCTTTAGGACGAGTCACCTAAAACATTATTAGCAATAAAGCATAAGTTACGATATGCTCAGAGCTTTGTCATCGCAATCAAATGCTCTCTTTGGCTCCATGTCAAGGCATCCTTCAAACAATTATGCGAGCTGACATGCGCGATTGCTCTTCTTTTCGTAGTTTTCCTAGCTCACACAAGGTAACCTTGAGACATTGATCGTGAAAGGGGGGGGGGGGGGGGGAGGAGATTTTGAGAGACTGTGTTTGCAGTGTTTGCGTTGTCAACACATGCTACAAAACTAGTGACGCTGTAAGCAAGAAAGAAACTTCCTTCAATACGAACAAACTCGGCCGCAGTCTTGAGAATTCAGCGAGCCGTGTCTTCTGCACAAGCTCATGGATAAGCGCATTGGAGACGTCGTTTATGCACAGGAGCACAGAAGACTACTCAATCGGGTCAATCGCGAACATATAAAATACCAAAAACAGCTGAAAAAGCATCTAGTCTAACACGCTTGCCCTGTTTGGTGCACTAAAAGTTCATTCATTTAACACGACTGTAACACCCAGACAAGGCAACCACTGATTTTGTTACAGGGTTCCCACGAATATATGCGTACAACCAAGGATACATAACGCGCGCTGCAAATGTGCAACAGGCTGTTTTTTTTTTTTATCAGTGTTATTTTTGGTGTTCGCCAAAAAGAGAATCTCCTCAATATGCATCCTACTTCTCAAGTAACGGTGTGCCCTTCGGTGTCCATGCCCAATCTTCCCTATTCCTTTCTGCATCCTAAGACTGTGACGAAACTTGATAGCATGAACCCTTACAAGAGATTTTGCATCCTCCACACCAGTCTCCAATGTACATCTTTCCGCTTGTTTCGTTTCCTAAATCCTGCGCACTTGTGAATGATAGACATGTTTAAGAGGGTAAGTAGCGTGGATCTGTAAATTAAGCATTTCGTTGTCTTCCCTAGAGCGAACCTTCGTTGACCAAGCAGACGTTCCTTCGTGGTTCAGAAGCCGTTCTTGTTCATATCATACCCATGCTTCTTGCCTGGAGATCTTCGGCTCAGACAGGCTTTCGATACCTCCATCCCCGCCAGATGCGCCATTTCGGGGAGAGGAGGACTGTCGGCGCGGAGAAAAAGGGCACTGACATTGAAAGAGATACAGTAATATGGCTGCAGCTATGCCGAGACTGGCTTCGATATCGTGGCGGCGCGAACCGATCCGCTTAGCTGGCCACTTCATGATAGCGTTATGCATGCAGTTGCTGCAGCCGATCACCCCCCGCGTTTACCTGCCACACTCTCTCATTGTGCCTTGCATGTCGTCCTCTTGACTAGCCTCCATGTATGCACAATGGATGCAAGCATAATGATACGCATTTATTCAAGAGTTTGACGAAACATCGTCTGGTCAGGTGGTGGCATAAAGAAAAATATAGGGTCACTGACCAAGTTAAAGTTTAATGAAAATGTAATAACGTTACGAAAGCCCTGCGGCTTCCTTGTTCACATTGGGGAAACCAGACAGAAAGCACGCGTTTATAGCTTCTTCAAAACGCATCGTAATGATCATGCGTAGTCGGATGGCAGGTTTCCTTACGTCTTATTTATTGTGCAAGGAGTGGTTAGAATCACTAAAGAATCTAGATACAAGCGTCTAGAAGCGATCCGTTCTCTGGCAAGCACACGTGCCCCGTCCCAGTTGATGGCATGTCCAGTTTCTTGCACGTGTTCGGCCAGAGTGGTAGTAGCACTGTGTCCTTTCATCACATCATTTTGTACCGCTGTATACGTTTGCACTATTTTCCTGATTCTCCGATATAACTGCGATCGCAATCTGCGCACAGAATCTTGTACGCAACCCCAGTATCTCTCTTAAGGGGAAGGGGATCTTTAACATTGACGACCTCGTGTCTAAGTTTGCTCGTTAGAACGTAGGCAACTTGCCTGCCGTACTTTCGAAATGCCCGACCAAGCACTTCACTGATGTGTGGGATGTAAGGGATGCTTGCGCATTTTGGCTTAGAGGCATCGGAAACGTCAGAAGGTGGCGGTCGCTGCAGAAGGTTCTTTTTTGTGTTTGCCACGAAAATTTCTCGTCAAACCCCCTTCGAAAGTCGTAAGCTCTTCCTTCAGGGATTGCTCGTTAGAGCACGTGTTTATTGCTATTTTGATTAGGAGCAGTCTAGAGATCACTTGTGTGCCATCGGGTGGACAGAATAAATCCGAGATACCGTCATGAGTGCGTAGGCTTTCTGTACACGGAGAAATCCAGGCTCGTGGGTTTTCGCGTCACACGAGTGTCGAGAAACGAGATACAGCCAATCACCTTTTCTTCTGCTGTGAAATTTCTTGAGGCTTCTATGCCGTTTAGGTAGTTTAAGAAACGCTAGGCTTGTTGCCACTTGAAGATGCAGAAACAATCGTCCACGTACCTGACCCGATTGTTTCCAGAGCTTTCGCCTCGGTGGCTTCTATTGTCAGATTAGCCGCAGTCACTGAAATTGCAGTTCCCATGGCTGTGCCGAAGGTCTGGCGATAATAATTGCCATCGTAGGAGAATTAGGTATTTGCAAGGCAAAAAGAAAGAAGCTTACATAGAATGGGTACCTCGAAAGGTGTGCGCTCTTCAAGAGACGAGTCCTCGTTCAAACGAAGCTTGCACGTTTCCACCGCCAGGTTAACCGGAATACTCGTGAAAAGGCAGCAAACACCGAAGGAAACCATCACTTCATCGCTTTCAAGTGCGACGTTTTTCACTTTGTAATAAAGTCCATTGTGTTCCGTATATGTGTCTCGGTCTTGCCAACTAAAGGCGATAAAATCTTGTGTAAGTAGCGAGACGAACTTTGGAGTGGTGACCTTGTAAAATCCACAGTGGAACGCAATGGAACCCCTTCCTTATGAACTTTCAGCAGCCCGTAGATAGATGGATTTTATCGCTGTCGTGGCGCTTGCTTTTCGATGGGGGTGAAACGCAAGTCGCCCTTCTGCTGCGCGATTTCAGTGCCCGTTAAAGAACCCCACGTGGTCCAAATTTCTGGAGCTCTTCTCTATAGCATCTCTCATAACCTGAGTTACTTTGGACGCCAAAACTCGATAAACTAAACGAAACCGAAATTTCTGTGCATTCACACTAAAGTCGCCAGTCATAGGTTTTACATATCCTACCCCTATGCATAAATACGAAACACTAGCCCTGAACTGAAATCAAAGTGGAACAGGATGTGCGGGAATACATATTTCGTATTTTGTCAATTTACCTGAATCGGCAGAATTTTTTCAGTTGGCGTAGCCGTTTTTCACTGTTGCTGCCTTTCCGTATTCTTGGCTCATTGTCATGAGTCTACTTTAGTTAGAAAGTACTCACTAAGGACACGAAACTTGCCGCAGATTCAACACACCCACGTTCTCTTTCACACCTCACCATCCTGAATACTTCGCCTTGCACTCTGATATCGCTGGGATATAATTATACTTCGCCACTATCCTCTAAGTACCCGACAATGAAATTGTTTCTGGCCACATCTTCATCTACTTCTTCAGATTGTCTTATTCCTAACCCTGAAATGTATTCTTTCTTTGCTCGTGTGCATTCCATGATTGCACAATGCCTTTAAAGCATTCTTCATATGTGCCTCTTTAACATGGCATTTGACCTCTTGGTCCGCTTCGTCAAATGTCTGCTCCTCAAGAACCTCAGTGATATTGGAGGACTCAGAAAGTCTGGGAGGACACGTAAAGTACGTCTTTGGAGGCACAACGAGTTAGTGTTCAAGGCTCCCGTCTGGGGCTCCTCTTGGTTTACCCCCATTGCATATATTAATCTAGTCTCTGCTCACTTAATTACCAATCGTTATAGTGCGCCTCTAATATCTAACGCATACTCATTAGTGTACAGTTCTAATCAACTACATTATCCAGCTGCCGATCGCTGGCGACCGCCTGTGTCAAATAAAAAAACCCGCTTTATCCAAGACGCTTCAACGTGACTGCGCGGCCTAGTTGTGGCGTCGCGGGCTCAGCATCCAAGAACCCTGAAAGGATTCCTCTCCTACCCTCCGACTTCAAATGAGCAAACCAAGTTAACAGCTGTTCCCTAATTAGTAGTACCACGTGGTCTCGTTAGGCCACACAACTCATCAAGAATATAAGCGCTCAGCCCATATAACCTGCCAACTACCACCTACCGCATCCATACGCGTGATTCTTCGTTCACAACGCCGACACCGCCGCATTTCCTGTGAAACAGGTCGTTTAACGCTGCGCGTCAACACTTCCTCACTCTCTTCTCTAATATATCTAAGTATATGACGGATGGTGGTTTTCTTATCAGTATGCTGGATTTTTAGTCAGAGACAACATGCTGCCAGCGATTTTTACCGTTCCTTCTAGATCATTTCCCTTCTGCCCAGCATCGTTTCGTTGCTTTGTTGAGGTTGGAGATAGATGCGGCATCAAAGCTGAGAAGGGCTTCGTTCCAGACTTCATATACGGTCTTGGTGTTCAGTGGAAGAGTGCATTTCCAACCTCCGTTTCCATGATGTCCGAGTTCAAGGCTTCGATGGAAAAGCCTCTGTAAGTGTGGAGTGGATCACTGTGTTTTGTGTTCATGTAGCTGACGCAAAGGTCGGCTGACATTCAGCATTTTGCCCTGATAATTGATGCTTAAATCGAGAAAATGCTGCTATTGGATGAATATGGTGTGGTCAGCGTAGTGCAGGTGGCGAAGGAGTCGCCATGTATGGGCGGAGTTGATCTATCCACCTGGGTGATCTTGTGGTGTAGACGCCGGTTGAAACTCTGCGTTTCCAAGTACCCCATTAGTTCTACATCAAACTATCTCATAAGGGACAAGCAGCTATTCACGATGTGCAGCTCCACAGGAGTTGGTGTATGTTGGAAGTAACCGTGGTGTCTGTTTTCAGCGGTTGACCCCGGTTTCCTGTGCCTTTGTCGAGCTGATTTACAGCTTTTTGATCAGGTGACCTTCCACTTGTTTGGAAAATAAATCATATTTTATTTATTATTATGCAGTGTTAGCTATAATATAGCTCACACTCGCACTAATATGGCGCTATAATTACGTAAATGTTGCCAAAGATGATAATATTAACTGGTTTACAGGAAAGGAAAAGCGCAGTGTCTGTCACACTTCTTTCTTGGATGCCTGAGCCGCGCCATAGGGAAGGAAAGTGATAGCGAAAAGGTGCCGTACTAGGATTGACTGATTGATTAATTGATTGAAAGTATCTCTGTTTACAGAGTCTTGTAGACCACGTGGGTTGGCCGCCTTGTCCGGTTGTTCACTGGATATTGCTGCCGCGCTGGCCCTCCCCACCACCCAACGCTGACGGTCAGGATCAACGCTGAGCAGAACAGCCTCCCACTGCACCTTCAGAGGAGTCAGAGTAATTTTGATCAAATAGGGATCTTATAATTTGGATTGACAACGCCCAGCACATAGACGCCTCTCCATTTCACCTCCATCGAAGCGCAGCCGCCATACTCATGATCGAACTGGAATACTCTGAGGTAGTATTTGGACATATTAACGACTGCGCCACCGCGGCGGCGCATGTAAAAGTCGTCCACAAAATGATTTCGCATTTTGTGATAAATTCTTACATTAAGCAGCTGTTCTTACGACATTTCAAATTATTTTACACGTGCTCCGCTCCTCGTAATTTTACGGAAGTACATGAGAATAGCATGACATAAAGACGCGTGACGATGCTGTGCTGTGGGCTTGTCCTCAGTTTCTTTATGCAGAAACAGACTCATCTAACTCTAAATATAGGAGGCAGAGAAAGATAATCAATGATGAATGAATGAACTTTTATTAATGGAGGAAGGCCCGAGACCGTAGTTAGGGGATCAAGTATAAGGGAAAAAACATCCGTAAGGTAGTAGTTCAACTCCAAGACATAAGGGTACAAGTCGCAGTTTTAGAGAAATCTACTAAAAAGGTGAGAAGCCCTGCCTCACACTGCTCATATAAGACCACTACATCTACCATAGGCAGCAAGGCCATCCTAAATGCTGTGGAGGCCGACGGAAAGTTGATTGAAAGTGATGGCATCTGCGGGTGTGCCGCGTTTGGTAACCAAGGCGTTCCTGCCACGATCAAAGAAAGAGCAGTGACATAAGAGATAAAATAGGTCTGGGCTTGCAATTAAGATGGTAGTTCGGGCATTTCAGTAAGCTACGGTCATGAGAAATTGGCAGTAGTGATTGCGGGCGATGCAGTGCCAGCCATTTGGGGAGAATATGAGGAGTGTAGGTAGCATTAGCACAAATGCTATTAATGAAAACTTCTTCAGCCCGAAAGAGCTTTGAGGTGTCCACTTTAGGACACGAATGTCTATAGGACACGAATGTAATGGCCACTCTCTTCGAAGATACAGTGCAATAATGAATAATGAATGTAGCATTACGTAAAATCTGACACCCGAGGTGTAAACATTGATAACAGGAGACGGGCAGCTAATTTTCTCCTGCATAGCGCTAGTGCATGGGCATGCTCTTCTCGCGTTCTATCGTGTAGCCTCACCCACTGCTAAAAATGCCCACTGCGTGCGTAATAGCCGGGGCTCTCTTTCCGCACTATTTAAAAGACTATTCCTTTGTGAAGGAAAGCAATGCCCTCTGAAAAGTTCCTCAGAAAGACATTTCTTGAACTTATCTATTTGTTTTCCAAATTATATTTTTTTATTTAATGTATACTGGAGACCCTACAATGCGCCTTGCATTTTGAGAAAATACATAAAAGTATGCAGAACTATTTTATTAGAGAAAACGAACCTTCGAGCATTTTGCTAACAAGAAAAAAAAAACAATTAGCGACTCTCAAAATGCAATGCTCCCCATGGCACTGAAGTGTGTTCAGTACATCAGGAGAAAGCTTTTTTTGATACTTTATTGCGCATGGAAGAAAAGTGATTGTTTATTTGTTTTGTGGGGTTTAACGTCCCAAAGCGACTCAGGCTATGGGAGACGCCGTATTGAAGGAATCCGGAAATTTCGACCACTTGGGGTTATTTAACGTGCACTGACATCGCACCGCACACTGACGTCCATCCATTTCACTTCCATCGAAAGACATTTAAAAACTTATTCTAGCAACGTCAATATGTTTTTTCCTGCTTAGAATATCGTCAAAACTATGTGCTACAGATATTAACTCATGTGACAGCCGAAACGCCCTTTCTAAATCCATGTTGAAATGGAGAGAAAATTACTCTGCCATTAAGAAAGGCAGCTATGTTGTCGGTTGTAATGTGTCCTATAAATTCACAAGAAACTATAGATATCCATAGAACAGTGTAAAGAACGAGGCCTGACCATTTCTTGAACACAGAAAAAATGCATGCAATTTTTCTCTTCGAAGTAACGGCGGTAACAGATAGGCTTGTGCGGAAAATAATAAAAAATAAATTGAGACCATTTCACTGTAACGGCACTATAACGTATTCGGAATTCCCTCCGGACAAGGAAAATGTTTAATTTTCAGATTCAGTAGCATTAAAGCTATGTCTGTAGGGGATGCATACTTAAATCGGGATCACTAGTTACAGCAGTTGGATGCATAGGCGAGTTTGGTTTTGACAAATTCTGCAGAGAAATTGATTTAAAAGCACAGGAATGTTCTTTTTTTGTTATAATCAGTAATAAGAACGCCTTTGCACAAAATTTAGTCGAGAGTTTTGCTTTCTTACTAGTTTACTTCCAAAACTTCTGCGGAGTGTTTACGAAATTTGGCAGCACGTGCTGAAGGTAATGATGTTTTAAATGACCGACACCCTACTACAGTGCAGCTTGCGCAGTTTTGTAGCAATTTCCGAGGCACTTGTTCGCTTAAATCTCTTTAGTTTTTAATTTAACGGCAGGAATGTGCATGTAATCCTGAAATCAATTTTGCGTTTCTTTTACTTTCTAGGGAGTAAATGATTTAAACAGTAAGCTCCAAGTTCTTCAAATCTGTCCCATAGTAGAGTCGCATTATCTCCTTAAAAAAAAACATTCAGAGATAAGTCATGATAAAGAAGTACGCTTTCATCCCTGGCACAAGAAACCTTTATAATCGAGACAGGCTTGCAGATAGAAAGTGGTAGGCCTTAGTATTGTTGCATAAAATTTTTCACCCAGCGCCGTGCGCCACCTATTCTACGCCCTTGGCGCACATCTGACAACCGGCCCATTTGCTTTGCATGTGGTCTCCCTGGCCATGTTGCACGCCTGTGCCGCCGTCACCCGGCCCCGTACGATTTCGATCGCAGCCCGGTCAACTACGCGCAGCCGCCATCCCATCTCCGTGCGTCCCCTCAGCCCTCGTCCAATTTTGACCACTTCTCGCATGACAACCGCTCAACCTCTCCGCGTCGTCGCTCTCCGTCGCCGATGCGTCGCCGTTCTACCTCGCCAATGCCGGAAAACCACTAGACGCAGTTCCGCAGGCAAGAACTGCGCTTCCGTCGACCAGTGAAAGTCCTGCTTTGCTACCGAACAATTTAATCGTAGCTACCATTGAAAATATTTGTACTCTTGCGCTTGTAGATACTGGTGCTGCTGTGTCGGTTAATGACGTTAGACTGTGCCGCTTGTTACGAAAAGTTGTTCTGCCATATTCTGGGGTTTCATTGCACACCGCCACTGCTCAGCACATGGAACCGATCGGTACCTGCACGACTCGAGTCACCATTCAGAACGTTCTCTACGTCATCAGTTTTATCGTTCTTCGTGACTGCTCTCATGACATTATTTTAGGATGGGACTTCTTGTGTCGCAATCGCGCCGTAATTCGTTGCGCTCGTGCCGAAGTAGAGTTTTTTCCGCTGTGCACCGCACCGACTGCCGCTAACGTTCTCGGGGAAGCCAAATGCCACGTTGCGGATGCTACTAATATCCCGCCTTCATCTGCTGCGATTGTGCCTATAAACTGTCCCTCTCTTCAAGACTGTACAGTGCTCTTCACCCCATCTTCCCTTTTCGCCTCGCGACGCTGTCTACCCCCCTGTCCTGCGCCGTCCTTAGTGTACGAAGCGGACGCACCGAACTACCCATTACTAACGATTCATTCTATTCACTCACGTTGCAACGTGGCGTGTGCGTTGGGCATGCTGAGCCTGTTCGATCAGAAACTTTTGTGACCGTCCCACCGGTTTTCTCCACCTGTGCCGACACAATCGCCCACAACGTCAGTGCCCTTAGCCCACCTCGTTCCTCGTCTCCTTCGTCGCCTCTGGCTGCCTTCGACAAAGCCATCGACAGTGCTCTCGATCAAGATCAACGCGTTAAGCTCCTCGACTTGCTTAACCGATTCCGAGCTTCCTTTGACATCCAACAGCTATCCTTGGGTCGTACATCACTGTTCCTTACCACATCTATACTGGTACGCACGCCCCATTACGCCAACGCCCTTATCGTGTATCAGCCTCAGAGCGCCGCATTATTGATGAGCAAGTCGACGAGATGCTCAGTAGGGGTGTAATTCAGCCTTCCAGTAGCCCTTGGGTGTCCCCGGTCGTTTTAGTCAAGAAGAAAGACGGGTCTATTCGGTGTGTGGACTACCGACGCCTTAATGCGATCACACGAAAGGACGTCTATCCGCTACCACGCATAGACGACGCGCTGGACACTTTGCATGGAGCGGAATTTTTCCCTTCAATCGATTTACGTTCTGGCTACTGGCAAGTTCCGATGGCTGAGGACGATCGCCCCAAGACAGCTTTTGTCACCCCCGACGGGCTCTATGAGTTCAACGTCATGCCATTTGGCCTGTGTAATGCGCCCGCCACATTTTAACGCATGATGGACAATATTCTCCGCGGTTTGAAGTGGCACACATGTCTCTGCTACTTGGATGATATCGTTGTATTTTCATCCGACTTCGCGACCCACCTAACTCGCCTTGAAACTGTCTTGCAATGCCTTAGCGAGGCCGGTGTGCAGCTCAATCTGAAATAGTGCCATTTCGCCGCTAGCCAACTCACTATTTTAGGGCATTTAGTGTCCAAAGATGGCATCCTTCCAGATCCATCTAAACTTCGCGCTGTCGCTGAGTTCCCGAAGCCAACATCTATCAAGCAATTACGCAGCTTTATAGGATTATGCTCCTATTTTAGCCGTTTTGTTCGGAACTTTGCGACCTTCATTGCCCCTCTGACGCGACTTCTCGGCGCTCACAAAGATCTTTCTGCCTGGTCGCCGTCTTGCGATGCTGCTTTTACCAAATTGCGCACGATACTTACCTCACCCCCCGTATTGCGCCATTTCGATCCGGCTGCTCCTACTGAAGTGCACAGCGATGCCAGCGATGCCGATGTGGCGTACGCAAGTCGAACTTTGACCAAGGCCGAGACCAACTACTCGGTGATAGAAAAGGAATGCTTGGCCATTGTTTGGGCACTTCAGAAATTTCGGCCATACTTGTATGGGCGCCCATTCAATGTTGTTACAGACCACCACGCTTTGTGTTGGTTGTCTTCACTATAAGACCCCACCGGCCGTCTCGCCCGCTGGTCGCTTAGACTGTAAGAGTATGCTATCCGAGTTATCCATCGTACAGGGCGTAAGCATTCCGACGCAGGCGCTTTATCTCGCTCGCCGGTGCCGCCTGACGCTCCGTTGTCAACTACCTCCAGCATCGTCTTGTCTTTCCTGTCCATCGACGACATGCCATCAGAACAGCGCAAGGATCCGTGGCTAACATCTCTAATCGATCTTCTTACGAACTCGTCACTTTCACCGGCTCCTCGCGCCCTTCGTCGTCAAGCGCAGCATTTCGCCCTTCGTGACCGTCTCCTCTATCGACGAAGTTATATGCCAGATGGCCGTAAGTGGCTGCTCGTCGTACCTCGCCACCTCCGTAGTGATATATGCGCATATTGCCATAATGATCCGCAGTGTGGTCATTTGGGTGTATTTAAGACTTACGAACGGTTGCGACAGCGGTTTTACTGGCGCGGTATGTACACCTTCGTCAATAAGTATGTGTGTTCATGCATCGATTGCCAGCGTCGCAAGCCTTCTCCTCTCCATCAGCCGGCTCCGCTACAGTATCTCGGGCTTCTCATTTCAGGTGGAAACGTGGATTACGAATCAACCTTCCAGTGCACGTTGATGCTCTTGGAGGCACGCTGCATCTATTGGCCACGCAGGCACGTTCATACGGAGTGGTTAAAGCGGGGTGTTATGTCGGGTGGTAGCCTACCCTATCGCTTCGCATCCTTATAGGCCAGTTACCCCGCCGGGGTGGCCGGTAACTGCGCTCGACTACTGTTCCCAAGGATGCGGGATCAAATCCCGGCCTCGGCGGTCGCTTTTCGATGGAGGCGAAAAGCAAGGCGCCCGTGTTCTGTGCGATGTCAGTGCACGTTAAAGAACCCCAAGTGGTCGAAATTTTCGCAGTCCTCCACTACTGCGTCTCTCACAGCCTGAGTCGCTTTGGGACGTTAAACCCCTCAAACCAAACCAAAGGTCAGTTTATGTGCACACCATATATTTTCATAGTCTGCAGTCGGGTAACGCGGTTTTGTAATAAGAGAACTTTGAGCTCAAACCAGTCAACAGTTTGTTTGTTTGTTTGTTTGTTTGTTTGTTTTCACAAATTTTTTGGGATGCCCGAAGTGCGGCAACCCCGTTTGTTCGTTTAATCTGTCCGGTCAACAATTACTTAAGTAGATCATTAGTGCTGACTTCCTCCGGAAAGAGATTAGAAATAAAATGGGCACCTCCATTAGAAGGAGCTTGCACAAGCTAAATCCTTCGCAAGCAATACAAATGTACTGACTTGAACGGGAATAATTTTTAACTGCATAGCAATAATAACTAACCTGCAAAAGAAGCGCTTTTTGTTCACATGCATATTCTTGGCACGTCGTGTCCAATCTATTCTCCTCGCTGTCATGCCTCTCAAGTGCCAGAATATTTTGCCACAAGTGCCTAGTCTGCTTTGGCATTGCGCTACTACCTTTGTAAGGGACCGACGGGCACAACAGGTTAGCGTGGGCCCCGATGGAACGCTGTGGCGAACGCCTGTCGTCACTGCACTTGTGACGACAGGCGGGTCGTGACAGGACCGCTCTGTTCTTTTCTTTCCTTTTTTTTTTTTTTTGTACACCGGGTTGAGCGCGCTGTCTCGACCTCGCGGGGGCAGGTGAGACGCTCATTCAATGCAAGCGCCCAATAGAAGGACGTGACCATAGGAGTTTTGTCTTTCCTTTTTTTTTGAGAGAGAGGGTTTAGTCCTCTTAAAGTCGAAGACGTCGCAACGAACCAATCAGGTTGATGTGGGTTGTGATTGGTCGTTGCGGAAATTAGGGCTGGACCGAAGGGGGTTAAAACCGACCGAGCCCCAGGGCACGGTGGGAATGCCGAGGTGGGAATATTTCCCTTTTAGCCGGTTTCAACCTGTATCTCTGCTGTAAATGTTGTAAATATTTGCTGTGTGTATAAAATTCAGTTTTCTTCTCGTCAACTTCTGCCCTCAAGTCTTCGCACATACCGTCTCCGACGGGGCGTCTCTGACGCAAGGAACTTCCGCTGCAACACGGTATACCGTCTCTGACGGCGCACCCCTGGTGCACTGGGCTAAAGAACCACCAACGGAACTTCACTACCTTATTTATTCTTTGCATCTGTTATGCTTTTCTTTATGAAATAATATGGCGGAAATACAAAAAAAAAATCCGGCACGGTACAAAAATAAAACGTTGCTTCGTTCGGGGCTGTCCGCTTTCTAGTGCAGATGAAGAAGCAATATCACCAAATGCTTATTCCCGGCACCAAGATATTTTAAGGAATGGGCTTCTCCCATAGAGAATGGACAGTTTTTAAACCCTTGCCGATATACATTGTATCAGGTCCAGAACTAAGGTCAATGCAAAAATTTTCTATCCACACCGTTTTTAAGCACTCAGGGAACCCGGTTAAGTATACGCGGAAGTTCCAGCCGCATGAGCTGCTCTCAGCGAAATCGGGCGAGAGGGCACAATTTCACGCCAGGTAGGCGTCGTCGTCAACCCTGCTCCGTTTGCAGCTGCCACGAAGGATCCGTCTCGAGGGGGCAGAGGTTTCTATTAAGGCATGCTACACGATACAAGAGTCACGCTACGCCACCACGGGAGGTCGCTCCCGCTCAGTTGCACAGCCAACACCTGTCGGCCCGGCACGCTTGCGGCGAGTATCGCGTATATCTACTAAGGCCATTTGTGTGTGTGTTGTGTGCGCGTACAGGCATCAGCGCGGCATCTAGAGCGAGGCTCACCGGCGCCAATTAGCGCAACCAGGAAGAAGCCAAGCTCCAACGCCGCACGCCGAGCTGAGTGGGGCATAGCGTTGCTATTGCGAGTTTCCCGTTGAAAGGTTTTTGTTTTTTTCGGACATCACATCGAAGGAGTGGGCAACCACTCTGTCGCTTATCATCCCTGATTTGAGCGGACACCGCGAGTAGCCTATGGAGAAGACGGAAAGCGTCAGCGGCTCCCACAAGGAGCGAGCAACGGCGTTAACTGTAGCGAAAGCGTGGACTCTTCCGGCAGTGACAACAAAGCACAGCGCTCAGAAGAACAGTAAACACCCGCTCAGTTGCTAACCCCAGTTGGATGAGCTTTCCGTTTCATTTAAGGACTAAGATAAATGGTAAGAAAAGGTTTATCTCGTAACATGAACAACACAGAAACGAAAGAGAGCCGCGGGAAATCGACAAAAGTCTGCAATGGCGCATCAGGTGCAATTGGTCGCGACACACTGTTCCCATACCATGTTTCTTAAGCTGCTTGGAGTAATCCTAAACGCAAAGCCCACCTGGGTAAATCCCGATTATGCGCACATTTTTGTGCCCATACTGAACACCTATACCGTGGTGAACAGACGCGTGTGTATAGAGTCGTCAGCCTGACTAGCTCAGAATGAAAAAAGAGCGCAAACCTAAACACTAGCAGAGACGAGAAGGTAACACCACCACCACAGCGCTTGGGGCGTTTCCTTCTCGTCTCTGTCATGTGTTTAAGTTTGTGCTGTTTTTTGCATTACGAACCTTCACCAACAAGCCCAAACTTCTGCTTGACTAGCTAAGGTTGGCTTGGCGTTTCGTAGCGCTGCAGAGAGCTTGTCAAACGGAGCATATGTGGTTATCTTCATCCATAGAATCAGCGTACAGCTTGGTAGATGGCGTTACTTAAACCTAAGTGTAGCTTTCTGAAAAAGCAACGACAGTACTGCACCGATGCCGTATGAATTAAGAAGGTATAGAGAAGATTTCGTGGTGCGTAACATCTTCTTCTTCTTCTGCCTTGATATATGGCACATACCCACGAAGGGGGATTGGCCAGGGTTCAGCGTAACATCGAACAGCGCGAGACTGTGCAATAGGCGCGACAGATCACATTTTTTTTTTTTTTACAGTACTTTGGTTTCCAGCTTCTGGAGCCAATTTAATTCTCGTATTAAGTTTATCTCCTAATGCTGAAAAGTTAAAAAAAATAAACCTTTATGCAAAGGTGTACCTACAGCACCGAATTTAAACGCTGTTACAGCGGCATATACATGCGTGCAAAATTCTGGAGACGCTCGCTGTGCGCGCAATGTATTGCACATAAAAATATTGCGGGTAGTCAAAATTATTCGGCAGGTTTTCTCAACGACATCTCTTTTTGCCCCCTATCGCTTCGCTATCCCCCTCCCTCCTCTTCGCATCTCTTGCTACGAGATTTAGGGGACCACTTCAGGTGCTGTAATAACAGCTCCCTTCCTTTTGTCGCTAAAGTTTTTATTGTTTTGCGTGAACAAGGGTCAATTCCTGCTATCAACATAGAGTTTCTCACGCGTACTGAGTCAGAAATGCGGCGACGCGGAACTTCGTCCAAGGTGGAAATGCTAGAAAGGTGTGGTTATGTAGAGGCATTGGTTTGGTACATGGTACAAAAAAGTTGATTTAATCGTAAAAAAATGCATTTTTGAGGGGCGTCCCTCATAGCCTGAATTGCTTTGGGAAATTAAACACTGTCACTAATGTTTTTTTTTTGTTTTGTTTTTTTGATGAGACAACTTGAAAAAAGATATTGTTACTTTCCATGCTAGCCTAATACCAAACATTTCGCTGGCGCTGACTTGCAACTTAGTGAAAAGCGCTCTGTAGATAAATTTTCACTGCATTGAGTCTATAGCATCGTGATTACAGACACTAGATGCACTACATGTACTTATTGTATCGGGGTGCGGCCATGTTTTTGTGGCACAACCTACGTTTTCTTTTCAACACCTGCCAAGCTAAATACCATGCGACATGTAGCCAGTATTAGCTGAAGGGTTCTGGTAAAACAAAACGCATAAACAGTTTTCTCTATGTAATGTACAGATGTCCGAGGGTCGTTAGGGTAGCAGGTAAGCGTATAAGGAGGCGGCAGAAAGTTAGATGGGCAGATTGCATTAGGGACTTTGCCGGGATTAGGTGTCCGTAGTTGGTGGCATGTGATGGCATAGAACCTGCATGCTGAATTGAAAAAAAAAAAGATACAGATACATTTAAGACTGCTTACGGATAAGAAGAAAGCATTACGTCACTTCGATATGCCAATTTAGTGACGCTACGTTGCGAAATGACTGAATCATGACAATGTTTATTGTGCGTACTAATTACCTTTACAGTCCTTATTAAAGTGGTGAGTCATGTTACAGCAGACCAAATAGTGCAGTGTTACCTTCAAACTTTCCTTCTTCGGGTAACTCATACGGACGTGGGTTCTTTAACGTGTACTGATATCGCACAACATACGGGCGCCTTGCTGTTCGCCTCCATCGAAAAGCGGCCGCCGCGGCTTGGCTTCGATCTCGCATCCTTGGGCAGAGTAGTCGAGCACCCTAATCACTGCGCCACCCCGGCAATGGGTGTGAAGCAGAGTGATTGAAATTTCTAAGAAGGATAGCGAGCGCTCTTTTGTGCGATTTTTTTCTTGATAAAAAAAAATGTTTACTGATGCTGCCCGTTTTTCTGACAGCGCGTTCGAACTCTTTAAGTCGCGATGCTTGTTGCACCCTGTCTCTCCGGGTGAACGGAACGGTCGCAGTTGTCTGTTGACGCGATAGCGTAAGGCCATAATCCGCAGAAATTCCGGCGTCGGCAATTGTAGCGCTGTGAGAGAAAGGTCACAAACACGCCTCTGCCAAGTGTTATTTGGCGGATGGTTTGGCCGTGCACTGACTGCTCGGTCACGTAAAGTGGCCCATTTGCAAGTTGCTGCCAACTAAGGTCGATTATTTCAGGTGGAAGAGTCGGATAACCGTCTCCATTCCAGAATCCTTGGACCCCGAATCAGCCACGCTAATTCTATAGACACGCACAAGTTGGTACGGCTTGGTTGAAGCAGGGCCTTAACCACAACTCAGCAGTCCTCGCTACTAAGCTACGCGGTGCTCTATCCTCTCTCCCTATTCCCTCTCATCTAAATACAATGATACATTTTTTATTTCCCCGTTCTACCAGATTTTTAGCCAAGCCACGGCTGGCAGACGGCATGCGCCGGCGACAGGTGCGAGGTGCAATCCAGAAACGGTCACCAAGAGCAGCGCTCAAGACATCAATCAAGGGATTAATGACCAAGGGAGCCAACCAAACTTTATACACAACACCAAGGATCAGCACGGGTAAATGCTTCGAAATGAACGCTGTCGTAGCACACCTTTAATGTCAGCGCTTAAGTTTAGGCCCTGAATTGGAGTCATGTTTTTCACCTTAAATACGAGCATGCAGCATAATGCCAACAAAACCCTCAAAGACAGCTAATATGCATCTTGCTTTTTTACTGCCTTAAGCGATTCCTAAATTAAAATGTCGAACCGTCTTGCTTTCATTGCTCTTTGTTCAGACACCGCAGCGCGAAAGCAAGATGGTTACAACATAGAAGGAAAGACGTGATTAACACAACCCAACTCCGCTTTTTTCAGACCATTTCACTATGCAGTCAATATATGCGAAAATCACGGAGTTAGAAATGATAACGTGTTCATAGAATATGTGTTTTCTTCACAATTAGGAATAAACCTTTTGGTTATAGAAATACCTTTCCCAACACTTGTTTTAGCCACTACGCGTATATAAGAAGCAAGCAAATTTCTTTGTATGTTGCGCAAGGTAAATATTGAAGAATTTTACATCGACTCTATGCCATATATGTTATGACGTGAGGTACTTTCTCACACTAATGGGCAAATTAGGTATTCTACTCTTGCATGGTCACAATGTGCACGGTGGGGTGGGCAGCATTTTTTTCTGCATTCAGGGAAGACTCAAGGCTTTTTCTAAACGCATAGAGCGCACACAGCTACACAAACACAAAACAGCGTTTGCGCAGGATAGGTTTAGAACACTGTTGTAAAATCTTGGTAGCGGCCTCAAACTCTACGCAATAATCTTTAAGAGCTTGTGCGTTGGGTTTGTGCATATAGTACACCATGCATTCATAGATGAAAGTGCGTTCTCCTGCACGCCATTTATATAGTCTTTCGATGCAAACGACAAAGCAACACTTCTCTGATTATAACAGACGTCCTTTTCGATTGACTCTGTTGCATCGTTTTCAAGAGCACACTGGAGTGGTGACTGCGTGTTCGCTCTCAACATTGTGTACAAGTCATGATAACCCGTTCTTTTCACAACTTGTCGTATTCGTGCTTGATAATGATTTGTGGGTAGCATGAAGTCTTATAAATAGTACGGCTGCCTTTTGTTCATCCATCAAGAATAAATAATGTCACAAACACACCATAAATACAAATTTAAACCTGAAAAAAAAAAAGAGTATTAGGAGGGATACTGGGGGGAACTTCAGGCTTATCCCAATGGAAAGCTGATAGCATTCCATGGAAACCCATCGGAAACATAAGAGAAAGACTGACAGCGCCCTGCGACTTCTTCGCACTTTCGGCTGAGAGACATAGGGACGGGCTACTCTTGCCATATTTGAAGTGTTTTCCTGTGGACCGGCCTGGAGGTACTGTGCCTCAGCCGAAGACACCGTCTGAACAACTATTCGAAAATTCAAAACTGGATCAATTGCAATAATGCATTGGTCGCCGCTACTCTCAATCATATATACATATTCTATTGCCGTTATTGATACATCCTCAGCTTGGTGTTATTGAACGCCATCGACGCGTGTAATAACTACACCGCTGAGAAAGCGCAGCGCGAAACTAGGCGCCGATGCTTTCTGACGAGGTGAGGGAACAGGGAACAGCCACGATTGCTCGCCGGCCGGCCGAGTATAGGAAAGTCGGCGCTTCGAAATATCCGAGGGCTGTACCGTTTAATAACGGAGAACCACTTTCTTGCTTGATCTGTGCTTCTTTCGGTGGCTTCAGCACTGCTGATGCTCTACCAAAACCGCGGAAACGGGTTCATAACTGCACAAGCGCAACGAAAATAGCTGCTTAACAAATCCGCGTGAACGGGAAAAGCGCTCTGTATGTGCGTTACCTAGCTCATTCGAGCTCATTGAATCTCCAATGCATTTAGCCAACTAGCTTCAGGTATAGAGCTCATCAGTCACGGTAAGGCATCACTTGGCGCGATCACGGGTACAGGAGCCAGATCCACCTTCGCCAAGGAGAAATAATGGCGCTTCTAGAGCGAACGCTTCCTGGCGAACGCACCCTCTGAGAACAGATTATGTGAAGTGGCTTCGGCGGGTGCGGGAAGTGAGCTCGAAATATGTCGTCCGTCGAGGAACAAGTGTGTGCGGCGTGAACCAGTTCTGTCCGGGCAAAGTTTCTTTTTTTTCCTCCGGCAGCGTTTGTCCGAATGGCTTCCTGGTGGTCAGCTTGTAAACGCTCATAGCAGGCGATAGCTAGACTTCGAGATTATTCACACGTATGGCAGAGTATGCTTTGAAAGCGCTTCGGTATCCCAACTTCGAAGCCTGCAAAATAAAAGCAAAACATGTACAATCAGTCGTTTAAAGCTTCGATATCACACAAAGGGTACGAGGCTGCCATTGCGGAGGCCTCTTTACTAATTTTAGAATTCGTAGGGTTCTTCAACATGCTGTAACATTTCAGAGCACACGGATTTTTTTTTATATATTTCGCACATGCCGAATTATGGCCATATAGCCGGGGTCGAATGTTTAACCGTATAATCAAACGCTCATAGTGCAAAATAAAAATAAAAAACATGGGCGTATTTAACTGCTTATATATCGCACTCTTGCGCCCAGACCTGAATTCTGCTCTTTTCTTTCATGTTTCCTTCCTGCAGGATGTTTCTCGACACACGAGACCTGAGTATTTAAATGCAGGACATAAGAATTGCGGGGAGCGTCACGTATGATTACCACCGATCCTATCAGCACTTCAGTGTTGCTTTCATCCGAACACTCATGCGGTAAAGAATACTTACCTTTGGCTCGAAGTTGTCTTAGGTTTAGTATTATCTTACGCATTCTTCGAAGTTGATGGCTCGACTTAGGATTCAACGCCTCAATATGACTCACGCAATGAGGGACGCCGTAGTGTAGGACTCTGCAAATGTTGGCCACAATGGCTCTTTAAAGCGCACCAACATGGCGAAATGCAAGGGTTGCCTTTCGTCTCCATCGAAAAGGGAGCGCCGCGGAATGGATTGAACTCGCTTCTCTCGAACAGGAGTCGAGCGCCCTAAGCACTACTCCACCGCGGCGGGGAAAAAGTTAGTGATCGTAACACCTTTATAATGCAATGTTCCTGTAGAAATAGAGTTTTTCATGCCAGTGGAAAGGCTCCGTTCACGCACAGAAAACATTTATCAAAGTGCGAATTCAACCACAAAAGAAATGATCGAAAATATTTGTTATTATCAATACTTATCTATACAAAAACGCAGGAAGCTTGAGCAAATGACTACCTCAAAGCCATCCAAGAAACACTGCGGTGCAAAAATATTGAGACACAACCACGCCATACATGTTTTTCATGATTTTGTTGAAGTTATGCAGCAGTAAAGGTAAACTTCTATAGCACTCAACCAACCTCTTAATTTTTTAGGCCGAAAACAAATTAATATGTCTGCGTAGAGCATAGAGAAATGTAATACTTTTGCAGATTTTGTGTCGGCAGAGAAGTTGGCAGCAAGCTTGGCAAACGCCATTCAGTTTCTGGTTCAGCATGTAAACGAGCTTTAAGAACGCTTGCATTGTGATGCCATAACTCATGATTAAGCATTCAGAGATGCACACCAGCTTGCCCTCAAACTTAAGGTAGTCTATGCAGCTGTCCATAATCCAGCCATTATGCCAATTATGAAGAGAAAGGTATTGGTACGCTTGCTGACTGGGCGTCCTCCCTCGACGCGCAGGAACACGTTCATGGCCACCTCCAGGTTTATTTTGGATAATGGTGCATATAGAGTTAGTGCATACATTTCACAAGTACAAAAAGAAACGTTTTGCATCAGTCAACCTCGCTCAAAGACTACCCTAAAAAGCCAACTAAGTGTGATATGTTCCATAGCGCTAACAACAAAAAACATTTCCCTGTGGCAACTGTGCATCAGCTGTTAGCAACTCTCTAACCCATTTAAAAGAGGCAACTACTTAAAAAATCATGTACAAATGTATAACAAAAACAATGTTTTGGCTATGAAAAAACATGCTAGGGAGAATTCAAGTGGCCAGGCCAGGCGATTCTGCAAGAACTGCTACAAATAGGAAAAACCATTGACCTGGTCTGCGCATAAATTAACTATAAATTAGAAATCAGCATGAAAACTAAGAGGTTGCTTATGGGATACTTCTACAATGCTTTAAAATTGCACGTAGGGCGAGCAAGAACTTGACATTCACTACGACTGCAGAACACATCCTGTTGAATTGTTCTGCTACGAAATTCAAGTGACCTCAAAAGTTTCGACGATAGGAAACTTTGGCTAAAGATTAGAAACCAATGAAGTTTGCACATGGCGTGTATAGTGTACGTGGTATTCTACGAAGAAACGCCCTAGGTAACAGCCTAAAATATTTCAGCCTCAAAAATTTCGACAACTTGGAGTTCCGTAACACGAATTTACATCGCCCAGTACATGGGGGCCTTGCGTTTCACCTCAATTGAAACGCTGCCACCGCCGCCGAGATCTAACCCGCATCCTCGGGTTCTGCAATCAATTCCCCTAACCACTGAGCCACCGCAGCGAGGCATTTGCACTCTATGGGCAGCATTCAAATATAACAAGTGAGTAAAAGTGGGACATTTCAGAGACAGGCGACGATCGAGGCTTCCAATTTTTTTTTTTTTTTTTGTTATGAATAAGGAAGGCTTCTGTTCCTGGAACAGGTCCTCAAACACCAGGAGCTTGACGCTCGACTATCGGAAATTTCGCTGTAAATATCACGCTCGTGGAGGCCATCCAAAATGTTTTCGTCGAAATTAACTTTTCATCGCTTCAGGAGATCTCAGATATTAGACATTGCACTGAACTAGGCATGCGAAAAATATCGTCGAAACTAAAGCTTTTGACGCACAGCAGCAGCTGTTTATTTCTCTATTATTGCACAGACTGCATGTCACAGTGATTTATAAGCCTTTTGAAATTTTTCATTGTACGTATTTAGAAAAATTAATTTTCGCCTGAACTTATCGCTTAATTCCCACAATAAAATAATCAATGCGAGAACAGCACCATTTTTCTTCAAGATTGGCTGCCGATTGGACGCACTGGACGCCCTTGTAAAAATAACATGTGGCTCATTTGTCAGCCCTTTTTACATTCTTTAAGGGCGCGCGGTTTCGTGGCATGAAGTTTAGTTTAAAAATGTTTTTCATTAGAGTGTATTGCACGGCGCCCGCCTGTGAGCACACAGCAGATGGATGCGTTGATGATGCATTTAGAGGGAAAATCTGTTTTACGCAAGAACGCAAGTTCTGCTCACCAGGATATTTAGAAGTTCTGCTATATCTTCCACCACCATGCACCTGGTCAGCCTCTATACTAATTCATGCGCTCACATTCCACATTCCAGCCCAATCTTAAGAACCCCTTACTCAGGCTATATGTGTCACGTTCGTATGCCCCAGTAGAGAAGACGCCTGAGTGTAGTATTTCTAAGCAACGATTTGTCGGTCTCTTCAATTTGTACAGCACTGAACCGAAGCAGAATCACGTGTGCCGCACACATGCGGCTAATAACTACCTGGAGAAATTCTATATATGAAGCACTTGGACCACTTAAGAGACGATCGCCATTATGTCACCATCATCATCATCATCATCATCATAATCAGCCTGACTATACCCACTGCAGGGCGAAGGCCTCTCCCATATTTCTGCACTTAACCCGTGGACTAAAGAAAAAAGAAAATAACTTCTTCTGTAGAGCGCTTGTAATAAAGAGGAACATCATGAAAATCCCCTTCCTTCTCTCGTTAAAAACGTGTCTTCTATGGGAAGTAAATCCTAAATACTTTCTCACCTCTCGTTAATGACTCCACGTTGCACCAAAACAAAAAACAATCAAACCGTCTATTAATAGGTGGCTCATGACTTCTATTTTTTATGATATGCAGCGCACAAACATGAAGCGCGAAAACTGATCCCGGGAGAGCTGTATTGGTAGTGGTTCTTAAATTGTGACACATATTGATCTTATCGACAACCAGGCGTTATATTTCTTTCCTTACACAGAAAACTTTAACCGTTCACGAACTTGTAGTTCAAGTGCTATGAGGTGTGATCTCAGTTGATCGTTTTAACAGCTATGCGGAGATCATGCTCCGAAAAGGGCTCAACGATTGCACTATTAACTATCCATTTGTTTTATTTTAAAGACTGCTATATTGCGAAACTAGAGGTCGTCAATATATAAAATTTACCGGGCTTAAAGATTACCTTAATTGGGAGTATGGATAAAATACCAAACGTCGCAAATTGGCATTTGAAAACTCCCAGATTTCAATTTACGCGGCATTGCATAATCGGAAAATTACATCAGTCTCATTTCTTGGCACCGCATACAGACGCCGTTTCTGTATTTAACGGTGTAGAAGTATCAGACATGGCATTGTGACATTACCACGCGTAACAACGTGACTTTATAAAAATGCAACACTGGAAATCCAACCACAGAGGTGTTTAAATACGCATTTTTGACATTCATCTTCGACAATATGTGGTGCCTTCGCGCCCAAAACTCGCTAAATTAGTATATATTTGTATTGTTTTGCAAGTCCTTTAGCTATGCTGTTATTAGCGCTGGGTGCTTTATATTGCTTGCTTACAATTTCTCTAATTTTTGTGCCGAATATTTGCGTTAAAGAGGGTATCCTCACATTTCTATACACAGTTTGCTTTTAATATTTGCACTTTGTGTTATATTCTCTGTTCTTAGGTTTGAAACAAGCCACACTAACGGTGCCATTTGTGTTTAGATACATTTGTATTGAGAAAGTTTAACGAATTAAGTAAAATATGAACTTTGATTTCTTATGTTTAAGAAAAGTAAAAATGTGAGATGGCATTTGGAGAATTTTCGTGGTATCGAAAAAAAAAAGTATTTTTTAATATTCATGTGACAGTGGAGAGCCGCCGAAATTTCAAATGAAGCTGTGCCTCCCGCTCACTCACCTCGGACAAGAAGACTGGAAAAGAAGTTTAATGGCAGGATAGATGAAGAAGAGGTATGCGGAACATGTGGTAATAATAGTACACACCAAACAATCGAAAGCTCCACGTCTGGAGTTTCCATCACGATTGCAAAAGTATGGCAGTAATATTGAAAATCATAACTACATTTATTAGAGAACAGTAGGCAACGACTCACTTGTACAGCGAGTACGTGAATCGGCGGGAAAAATAAAAGCAATTTCGGATAGGTATTGGATGCTGTCTTAAAGGCGATAAAATTGTTCCACCGTATAAGACAGAAGTAACGAGGCTTGATCAAGGCAGATGATTTATTAGCATCAAGCTGAAAGCTCGCAAAGGACCGGCCATAACCGCCTCCTTTTTGAACGGGGCTGCCGCCGCTGCTTCGAAAAAAGTGACGTATGTGACAGCGTCGACAGGCTTTGCTAACGGTCTATACTCCATCGTAAGCAATGGGGCGGGGCTGCGGAAACAAGCGTGCTGGCAACAAGGAAGCAGCTGCTTTTCTATCATGATGGCTACATCTGCAGCTAACGATGGGCAGGACCGAAGGCGGGGTAACTTCACGTCACGTCAAAAACACTCCAGTAGGTGGCAGCGCGAGATGCTCTTTGTTCGGAGCGTACCGAGAGCTGCGTTGGGGTCGGGAAGAGAAGAGGACGGCTCCGATGGCACTTTCATTTTACAACATACCGAGAAGGAGAGCTGGAGTAACCGTGGTCGTAGCCTAACTGAAAAACCACTGAAAACTTCGGCTGCGTCTAGGCCACAATTCGACATAGGTGCGGCCTTGAACCCTTGGCGGCATAGCGATATGAACGTTGAAAAGAAACATGCGCTCAACTGCCCTACGTCATAAAATTAGGAACCGCTGCCCGTTCTCCGCCCAAGGGAAGGGGGTGGCGGAAGGACGATGTGGAGAGAGGAAATAACTATTTTATCAATCTGATTCAATTCACTAGCTGTAGGCAATGCTTCTTTTTTCTAAAGCAAGGTGGACACTTAAAACCCAAGTGGGAGGCGTCCCTCCTGCCTTCTGTCTCTCCACGCATATTGAAACACGTCATCAATCAGATTTATTTGAGGACGTGATGTCGCCCATGAGGTCAGAATGCTATGGACAAGACACTGCGCTTTGTTCAGCTACTGAATATGGTATAGTGGAAGAAAAACAAAAGATCTGTCAAGGAACTAGCAGCGATTATCAGAAAATAGCGATTAGACAACACAAAGACAGTCTTGATACATGTTTTTCTTGTATACACGTCTTGATACATCGTTTTTCTACCTCCCGTCCGCGGAGGCCGCTTTTTGGCGGTGAAAATCAAGGCGTCTGTGTGCTGTGTGATATCGCTCCACTTTAAAGGACCCCAGGTGGTCGAAATTTTTGGAGGCCTCCACAACGGCGACTCTCATGGCCTGAGTAGCTTTGGACCGCTAAACATTAAAGACGAAACCAAACATTCAATCTCTCTACATATACCCATGTATCTATCACTGGTTTCGGCTGTTCCTCTAATCGAGGAACGCATCAGCGTGCCGAATACTGTGAGAGTGAGTACTGACCCTGAAAAAAAAATGATTATGGCCAAGACGAAGCGGTATGTTTGGACAGCGAAATTAACACCCTGCCTACCTAACGGATCCCTCTGCGTTTGCGAGAGGGAAAAAAATCCTGAATACTGGCCTGCTTGGCTTTGCTAGGGCCGAGGAAGGAGAGTAATTGCTGTACTTATATCGTCCCCTCCCCACATGTCTCTATATTCTAGGTACTCCCAAAAAGGTATGATCGACGAGAGGTACACGCCGGAGCTTAGGTTACATCATACGAGAACAACGATGCCAAAACCGTTTACCTCATGGACGGATCCTCATTCATCTGCCATGGAAAAGAAGTTACTTAGATTTCATTTCTCAGCATTATTACCCTCAGTTCAATTGCTTTCCAGCTGTCGAAATCTTATACTGCGCCTAGTACGCCATCCCATACAGGTTGTCCCGACTCCTAAATAACATGAGCCAATATTATAAAAATTAAACGCGTTTCATGTGAAAAACGGAAGCTTAGTGTAACTAAGGTTATTTTTATTGTCTTCTTATCTAACGATTAATTTCGTTTGACTGTTGAAATTTTTAAATACTGGCTGCAGACCCCAAGTATAACGTAGAGTTGTAGGCCACCTTCAGAAACCAATTATTAATATTGTTACATATATGACGTGACTCTGCAGCGTAGAATCGCTTTCTCTTACTATATTGTTCACGTAGCGAACAACACTTATAATCCAGTTTTCAACTTCAGCTTTTTTGTGCAAGTTCCAGGCGTTTCTCTCGCCGAATTGACCCCATTGTCTGACTTCAATGTGCCTTCTCTTTGTCCTGACCCTAATGCTGAAGTACCGCCACGACCTGCACCGTCCCCACCCCTTGAGCACCTAATATCAGGAATGGTTGCTCCTGACTTGCTTCATGATGGTGCTAAAGCACTTACGAGCCTTCTGACTTCGTAGAGTGATATATTTGATTTTGTTGACCGCACCTGGGGTAAAACGTGCCTAGTTACTCATCGCATCGATAGCCGAGACGCCAGTTCAATTCATTGAAAACCTTAGCGAGTCAGCATTTCTGAACGTCGCGTCATACAAGATGAAGTAGACAGGATGTTGGCAAGAGATATTATAGAGCTTTCGAGCAGCCCCTGGGCATCACCTGTTGTGCTTGTTAAAAAGATGGACAATACGTGGAAGTTCTGCTTTGATTACCGACACCTTAATAAGGTTACAAATAAGAACGTTTACCTTCTGCCCCGGATAGATGATGCCCTCGACTGCTTGCACGGTCACCAGATATTTGTCTTCGATTGATCTTCGTTCCGGTAATAGGCAAATCGCAGTCGACGAACGGGACCGACAGAAGACCACCTTGGTCACTCCTGACGGCCTCTACCAATTCAAGGGGATGCCTTTTGGACTGTGTAATGCGCCCGCAACATTTGAGTGCATGATGGGCTCTCTTTTACGCGGCTTCAAATGGACGACGTATTTATGCCATCTCGACGACGTCATTGTATTTTCTTCGACATTTGAGAGCCCTCCTCATCGCCTTGATGCCATTCTTGGAGTCTTCCGAAGAGCTGGTCTTCAGCTGAACTCGAAGAAGTGTAGCTTCGGCCGACGTCAACTCAAGGTGCTAGAACGCTTGGTCGATGCTCAAGGCATTCAACGCGATCTCGACAAAATTAATGCTGTGGGTGCATTTCCTACACCCCGCTGTACCAGGGGCGTGCGTAGGTTTCTTGGTCTCTGTTCCTATTTTCGGTGGTTTGTCGCAAACTTTGCAGAGACGGTTCGTCCACTCACTATTCATATGAAGAACGACACTCCATTTTGCTGGAGCCAAGAACAATATGAAGCCTTTTCTGCTCTCATCGCAGCCCTCATCAACCTGCCCGTCCTGGCACACTTCAATCCCTCAGCCCCAACGGAGGTACGCACTGACGCCAGTGGTCACGGTATTGGTGCAAATCTCGCCCAACAGCAGACGGGTCGCACTCGCGTCATTGCTTATGCCAGTTGCCTCCTTTCTATGGCTGAGCGGAATTATTCGATCACTGAATATGAGTGTTTAGCCCTCGTGTGGGCCATTACAAAGTTTCGCCATTACTTGTTTGGCCGCCCGTTCTCCGTTATCACCGACCACAGTGATGTTGGCTTTCTACGCTGAAGGACTCTACTGGTCGCCTGGGGCGTTGGGCCTTGCGTCTTCGAAATACACTTTTTCTGTCGTCCACAAGTCCTTATGCCTGTCGTCCACACTTATGCCGATTGCCTGTCCAACAACCCGATAGATCCACCACCTGAAAGCGATTGTGACGATGACATCAGTGTGTTGTCCATCTCTGGCCTTTTAAACATTCGTCATGAGCAGCGCTTGGATCCCAAGCTTTGCACTGCTATCAACCGCCTTAGCACTGACCATCCTGATGCTCCGCCTGCTTTGTTTGTGTTCCCCAATGGCACCTCATATCGGCGGAATATGCGACCAGATGGCGCCGAGCTTCTGCTCGTAGTCCCCGAACGCCTGCGTGCCACCGTTCTTCAGCAGCTGCATGACGCACCCACTGCCGGCCATCTTGGTGTATCTCGTACATACGACACCGTCCGCCGGCGCTTATTTTGACCAGGGCTCTACCACTCTGTTCGTCGTTACGTGGCTTGTTGTGACCAGTGTCAGCGACGACAAAAGCCCTCGGTTGTGCCTGCTGGATCTCTGCAGCCGATTGACATCCCAATAGACCCGTTTTCCCTAGTTGACCCTAATCTCCTCGGCCCTTTCCTTCTGTCTTCTTCGGGGAATAGATGGATTGCGGTTATGCTATCACACTAGCAATACCCACCAGCTGTGCAACTGACGTGGCTGCGTTTCTTCTCCATGTCGTCATCCTGCTCCATGGTGCGCCACGCCAGCTGCTCACTGACCGTGGCCGTTGCTTTCTTGATCGAGTAGTCGACGAAGTCCTCCGGTACTGCTCCATTAAGCACTATTTCACCACCACTTACCATCCACAAACGAACGGCCTCACCGAACGCCTCAGCAGCACGCTCACGGACATGCTATCAATGTACGTATCGGATAACCACCGTGATCGGGATATTACTTTGCCATTTTAACGGTCGCTTAAAATTCGTCCCATCACGATAAAATATGCTACTCCCCCTTCGATCTTCTATTCGGCTGCGATCCTTCATTTCCGTTTGACAGCGTACTGCCTCCCACCGCTAACACCAGTTCCTACGTTCGTGATGTCATATCCCGAGCTGACACCCCCGGGTTATTGCTCGCCGCGGAATAGCTTCCTCTCAAAACTCAAAAAAAAAAAACGACGCCATGATACTCATCATTGGGATGTCCACTACTCTCCGGGCTCTCTCGTCTTGCTTGCGACTCACGCTCGTCTAGTTGGCTGTGTGAGAATCTCTTGCCGTGCTTCAAAGGCCCCTACCGTGTTTTACATCCAGTCACTTCCGTGACATACGAGATCGCCCCTGTGCATTCGCCAGAACAGTCCGCTCTGCCGCGTACCGATATATTTCATGTCACCCGCATGAAGCCTTATTACTCCAACTGCAGTTCTCCGACATAGTAGGTACTGGGACTGTGCTTTTCGCGGCGGGGGTAGTGTTCCGTATATGCCATCTCAGAAGGCAGAAGACGAAGATCACAAACAGAGACAGAAGACGAAGTGATAGCAACGGTTGGCGCTAGGTGAAGGTTGCTGCTGCTGTGTTTCTGCGTGCTGTGTGCTGTGTCATCTTAGACTAACCTTGCCACGTGTCAATATATTTCCTACACGACATGACGGACGTACTCATTTTCCGCGTTCCAAAGAACGCCCGCGAAATATGGAAAAAAAAAAGAAGTTTAAGCATCCCAGTGAAGAATGGAAAAGCAGGCACTACGGTAGTATACAAAGGTGCACTTACCAGAGCTGATTCATTGGAATGCCACACTGTTTTGCACACCTGGCACAGAAAGTCAAACGGGTTTAGCCCAAACTTTTGTTTCATTTGTTTTAGGGCAAACTGCATCTCACACTTCGTCTTCACCTTCGGAAAATATGGCACATACATAGCCACTTCACATCTACATCCTCGTGTCCCTTTTTGCGCTGCGATGATGGAAGCGTACCATGGAAACGCTGATGTGGAGAAAATGCTATGCGATACGCATACATCGACTTTACACTCAGTAACTCTTTCCCTCTAAAAAGGACACCTAATTGGGCGCATGGATACTGCTGTTTTGCTGCTTTCAAGCATGCTATAAAAGAACAAGGTAGGCTGGAGTGTGAGTGCGGCTACGGCGAAGCGGCAGGGTGTTATGCCACTTGTAGGTATCCGGGCCTCCGGCTCTAGTGGCATCACATCGCAAATGCATGTTGCTGGTCAATCATTGCTGAAGCTATAAAGCGTCCATGATTGAGAAAGAAAATACGAAAACTGATTTTTGATTCCACTCCAAAAAAGGATCAGATGGCCGACAAGGGGCATTCATTTGCGCCGTAATGTGGTGCTTTAATGCCGCGCATGAAATTAAAATGCAGTAGTCATTGTTTTTCGTACCTTTTGGTCAGAGAAGGGGCTTAAAACAGGCTGCATTTACATGGGAACATTGATACTATGAACCTAGCATATTTCATCAAGCTTCGGGTATCTGGACGATCTGTGTGAGAAAGCCTTGCGTTTCAAATATCACCCCTCAAACTTAGACATCGTAACGAAATATGCGTTTATGCAACGGCATTATAGCGCAGTGTGGTTTCGATATATTTCATCATAAATTTAACTCTTTCAGATGAAGCCCGCATGCTGACTAGAACTCCAACCCTTTAAGCAGTTACCCGTTTCTGGCGCTCAGTCATCGTCTCGATGGTCGTTTTTATTCGCGCTCTTTTGTTATTGTTTTCGTTGTTCTTTCCTCTTTCATGAGGGTATCATAAAAAGACAAAAAAGACATTTGGCTATTAGTGGGTACCTCTTAATAAACAAACAAGATGGAGCTAAAGCGTCTGCGCAATTTTGATTTTCTAGTTTCTGAAATCGTGTCCACTTTCGTTTTTCTGGAAGGCACCTGGTCTGGCCGGTAGCTGCACATTCATAAGCCAAAGTCGTTGTTCTTGATGGGAAAAAAATGAAAATGGCAGGCAGTTCGTTTCGAATAAATACTTTTATTTCTCAGTTCTTATTATGCTTCGTATTATCATCATCATCATCATCAGCCTGATTATACCCACTGCAGGGCGAAGGCCTCTCCCATATTTCTCCACTTAACCCGGTTCTGTGCTAGCTGCATCCACTTGACCCCTGCGAACTTCTGAATCTCATCCGCCCACCTAACTTTCTGCCGCCCCCTGCTACGCTTTTCTTCCCTTGGAATCCAGTTTGTTACCCTCAGCGACCATCGATTATCCTCTCTCCGCACTACATGTCCTGCCCATGTCCATTTCTTCCTCTTAATTTCTACTAGAATGTCGGTAACTTGAGTTATTTCTCTGACCCACTCTGCACGCTTTCTATCTCTTAATGTTACCCCTACCATTTTTCGTTCCATAGCCCTCTGGATTGTCCTCAACTTAAGTAGAACTCTCTTGGTTAGCCTCCACGTTTCAGCCCCATAGGTGAGTACAGGCAAGATGCAACTGATGTATACTTTCCTCTTGAGCGATACCGGTATGCTGCTAGTCATAATCTGCGAGTGCTTGCCAAATGCACTCCATCCCAATTTTATTCGTATTATGATATTATGTTATTATTCTTAAATTAATATGACGATACTGTGCTCTTATTATGATAATCGTAGTTGTTTATTCGCCATAACACCCAAATATATCTTGCTTATTAACCCTTTATACTGGAGGTTATTCCTTTATCATTTTTATTTTGCTCGCCAAATATTAGGGGGCAGTTTCACGTCGATACCGATATGATAACTTTCGACAGACGCCCGACGCGTTTGTTCAAGAGAGCAGACGGGGGTTTTCTTCCTCGTTCTTTCGCACCCGGAAACAGTTGAGGTACATACCTTAGGTTTTACTTTCATGCGGCCACAACGCTTACCTTACATCGTATGTCATACAGATGTCCTATTTTAAAACCCTCTTATGTCGGGTCAGAGAATGTAAAGGTTATGAGTGCACATTAGGATGTGTACATGCACTCAAATCCAGCATATGCGTATCAAGCCCAAAGGACCACTAAAGAAGAAAAAAAAAAAACAGGATGGCGGTGAACAAAACACAGTGCTCCTTTTTTGCGGTCCGTCAACCGTGTTACTTCTGTAGCTCACCATGGCTATACAACCGCCGAAGTGTGTCGCTAGACGTGGTCGGGATGTTAAGAGGAATTGTACAAGAAAGTGCAATACGAAAGTACGGGATAGAAAGATATTCTGATTTTAGTTTACTGAGTAATGTCCTTTGCATTTCGCGTGCCCATCACCTGATACCTAAGAGGAGACGCATTCCGCTGCTAATTGCTTTAGTAATCGATACAGCATTACCAGCGACTTCAAGGAGGCATCCCCCATGCAACGAATTTCAAGCTTTCCAGAGCGCAAACTGTATAGCCACTCGTAGTATTGTAGCGTGTCCCAACGTCCCGTTTCCAACTCCTCGGCCACAATATAAAAACTACTGCTTTTTTTCTGCTTCTTGTCAGTGGTCATCGTTTTCTCCATGTTGTTTTCTTTTATTATCAACATTTATTTGTTTATATTCGTCAAAGTAGCTTTTGCGGAGCGCGCTCCCAATCACGTCAGCGCGGGGCCCCGTGGCTCTAAGCACCATATTCTGCAAATACACTTCCGGAATACCGCCCTTGGGCTGTTCTGCCGACCGTACACCGATGCGGTCGAGTGAACACGACTCCTATTATGCAATCGTGTCCACTACCTGTCGTCTGTTCCACTTCAGTTGTTCATGCAGAGAGGGAAGCCTACGAATATTTCTCTTCATTATCGGCACTTTTATCCGGATGGGTTACAGGCTGGACAGTTTGAAACCAGAGACCTGTTTTGTTTGTCCTGATGCTATTATAGCGCTGCAGCATAGCATACACTCAGTTGACAATAAGCGTTTCATGCCCATTACTGAAGAGATAGCCCGTGCGCCCTGCTGCTAAGCCGTGTAAGCGAACTCTCTCGTGTAGGGGTTTGTGAACCTTGGTCTCTGGTGGTGTGCTTGAAATTGGCCGAGCTTCTTGGGTCGCCCAAGGAAACTCATTGTTTCGATTCCTTTTGTGAGAAGACGAATCGAAAACGAAGCTGTTATTAGCTGTAGAAAATAAGACCGTGAGGATTCGTGGTAAGCGGAAGGGAATCATCAACGTTAAAAGGGACAACCAGTTTTGCAAAAAGCCGGAACATCTTGTTAGTTCTCTAATGAAGCTGAAAATTTCTTTTGGATGTGACTCGTAGGAAAAAGGTCGAGATTTGAATAAAGCGAGTTGCCAAACATTAAATTAAAAAAAAATCTACAATAAATGAATCCTAAAACTCGCTCATTTTCACGCTACATGGGCTTTCATCCACTCGAGTGCGTATATAGGTAACACTTTGTGTTCTTTAGCAGTAAGCTGACAAGTCATGGCTGTTCGAAAGGCTTCGACTGTGTGTGTCGGTGTATTTCTCTTCGAAGCTGTGGCTGTTGTACGTGGCATTTTTCATTATGGTAACTGCACGAGCACAAGTCCCAAATTTTTCCCTTCTGGCCAAATTGGCAGCCATGTGCGCACGAAACCATTAAAAGCAAGGCAGCACTTCTCCAACAACGCATCGCACAAATCTGACTGATAATTTTATCAAATGTTTTCATTTACCTCATATTTAAAAATTTTGCCCTTGAGTCTAAAAGCAAGCTGTGCCACCTGAAGAAAATCTGACAAAAAATGCTAGTGAAAAAATTCAATTCGAAATATTGCAGCTTTATATTCCCACCTTAAATCTCAATACTTTAATTTTTCCATGACTATGACAGGGCGGATGTGTGCCCGACATCCAAAACAGGTAGCTTTCGCAACATGACAGAAAGAGAGGGAAACAAAATTTCATTGAAGCGAAAGAACTAAAAGAAATTTGTGCCTGTGCATATGCGCCCTGAAAATATATATTCATTTTTTCCATGTTTAATAAGTGCAGCACCCCTTCAGTCGGTGCTTTACTGCGAGGTTTATAGACATTATCCTTCTCCCAGCAAAAGTTCAGCGCCGATGCAAAACTGAAATTATCTCAGTCTCAAAATCGTTTTTTGGTCAGCGAAATGAGGGTGTATTTTTTGAAAATTGGCACGAATCCAGTCAACCCAGATCAATCGGGGGAAGCATGGCGCCCCAGGTGGCGTCCTGGTCACTCACTAATCTACTTAGCAACGACGTTGTTATCGCGGTTTTGCAGCATTGACATTGAGCCTGCATATGCAAGCCACAGTTTTCTGCAAATCAGTGACGCCCATCGTCTTGTTTTAGTTCGGGCGGAGACTATTGCTTCGGTCAACCCGCATGTCAACGGCTGGCCGTCTCTTACTTTGCGTTCCGCTGTTGCCGAGGCGATTAACTTTTAGGGCCTCTCTGAAGGTACCGGGCACGTTCTGGATGACTCACTGCCAACGGCCATGCCAAATCACAGCCGTCATCAGCCGGACTATACCCACTGCAAGGCGAAGGCCTCTCCAATTTTCCTCCAATTATCCCAGTCCTGTGCTAACTGCATCCTCTTGACCCCTACGAACTTCTAAACCTCATCCGCCCACCTGATTTTCTGCCGCCCACTGCTACGCTTTCCATCCCTTGGAAGCCACTTTGTTACCCCAAGCGACCATCGGTTATCCGCTCTTCTAACTACATGCCCTGCTTATGCACATTTCGTCTTCTTGGTTTCGACTAGAATCAATCAACCAATCAAGCAATCAAAAGCGATCTTTATTTGTATGCAGAAAAATACATAAATAATATTTTGACCGATAGCCGCGGAGCTAATAGATGGTCCAGTACAAAATAAACTCGATCGGGCAGCCGTAATGAGCAGAAAAGGAAATGAAAAAGCAAAAAAGAAAAAGAAGAAACAAACAAGCAAAAAGAATCGACACGCACGGAGGAATATACATTTCAATAAACGGTTATTAGGCGAGTAATACAAAACGCAAGCACGAAAAAAGACAATAATAAAAAATGGGGGGAGGGGTGGGGGGGATCAGGACTTTTCCTGGCTGTTAATGCAACTTAGCTTAAAGTTATTGGCTAGTTTCACATTAACAGGCAATGTATTTCAATTTTTTGCCTCAGAAAATTATACTAAGCCTTCTCCATGCCCATTATGTTAGGCAGGCAGGTTGAAGTTTCCATTTAATGCATGTTGTCTTGTACTGCGAGATGGCAACAAGAAAATATTAAACAGCAGCGAAATACTCGTATTAATAATGTTATTTACCAATACTCAAATTTTATAATTAAGCATGGATTCTAATGAAATTGTGCAATTTTTTGCATATAGATTATTATGGTAGCAGTTGGAAGATACATGCCTTATTACACGCAATGCTCTCTTCTGTACTCTCTGCAAGGGAAGTAAATAAGTTTCGCACGTTTGTCCCCAAGATTCGCAGCTGTAGCTAATGTGGCAGTGAAAAAAACGAAAAATACAAGGAATATAGTACGCAGTACGGAAAATACGTTTCTGTCTTTTCAAGTGCGTAGCAGCTGAAAGCTAGCTTTTCTATAGCTTATCTATCTGCTCTTGCCAGTCCAAGTGTTGGTCAAAGACGATACCAAGGTTATTGAAAGAAGAAATCTGCTGAAACCTATCGTTGTTTAGAGACAAGTGAATCGTACTAGGGTCAATGTTTAATCTCTTGGAGTGGAATACTACATATTTAGCTTTATGTACATTTATTGTTAGTTTATTAGCTCGAAACCATTCTGAAACATTAAACAGTTCGGACGTTATCGTGTTTTCTCGACCCAAGAGTGACTGAGATGTCAACAAAAGAGCAGTGTCATCTGCATACATAAAGACCTTTGAAAATCAAATGGCCTGTGACAGGTCGTTCACGAAAATAGAAAACAAACATAGAAGCGTCACTAGCTCGAGTTATTACTTTGACCTATTCGGCACGCTTCCTATCTCTTAACGTCACCCTCAACACTTTCCATTCCATAGCTTTCTGCGTTGTCCTCAACTGAAGTAGTTTTGTTAGCCTCCAAGTTTCCATCCCACAGGTGACAGCCGGTGAGATGAAGCGGGTATATAATTTGGCCTTGAGGTATACTGGTAAGAAGATATTGTTGATCAAAAAGTACTTATAAATTCGCACCATGCATTTCAATTTGATTCTTCTAGTCATTTCCCTTTCGTGGTCCGAATCAACGCCCTGCCCCAACTGGACGTATTCCCTAACTACCTCCATTGTGTCCATATCGCAAAGTGGTGTTTTCTTTGCGAGGTTGTTG